>NC_045174.1:11312274-11439774 GCF_900700415.2 Clupea harengus | reverse complement strand
CCCACAGCACGGCCCACACCAGGTCCACTGGGCCACAGCTGATCTGCACCACCTCCCCTGGAATGCTCACCTCCTCCCACACGGAACCTTCCGGATTGTCGTGGCGGATTCCGTCCCGAAACCACACCTGGGGTTAGTGGGGAAGGGAGAGCATGAGGACAGGATGATGTTTGCCAGTCCCCTTCCTGGGATCATCTCACGTTAACAGTCATATTAACCTCAGGCCATCAGTGAAAACCTGCTATTATATATATATATATATATATAGGTATATATATAAATAAAATGATTAATTATTGAAATTAGTCATTGACGGATACCTACAATGCTATGGTGCATTTAAAATTAATACAAGAAAAATATCGTGATACTTATGACCAATATATATTTTTAAATATGTACAAAAATAATGTGATAATGTAATAATTCTTTATGAAGTTTTTTTTGTATAGGGGCTCCGCTAGACAAATCTCAATTCCTAGCTATTGCTGCGAACAGTTTGCTTTGGGTGGATATTGTACGTGTGTTTTGGGGGTTTGTGTGAAGCTAGTTTAGGTTGCGGGTGGGCCGAAGAACAGACCTTGCCCTGCAGAGAGACGGCCCACAGGGAGAGACGACCGGCGGGCTCTTCACTGACCTCCCAGCCCCCGCAGCTAATGTCACTAAACGGGTCGGGCAAGGGCCCAGTCTCCTCCGAGGGAATCTGAGAGAAAAACGCAAACAAACACACATGCACACATGCAAAACAAGTTAAGATTATGCATTCGGGATTTGTTTGCACCTCCACCCATCACACTGTAGGAAAAGGAAGACACTAAAAAGAACCAAAGGGAGAAGATCAACAAATGGACTCTACTCTACAGGATGGATCTCAGTGAACTTTGTCTTACCTGGGATTGAATGCATGCACGGAGCTACAGACAATAAAATGAGAGTTTTCTGTAAGTGAAAGCCATAATGAGGAACTGTTCATGAACTCAGGCAGGCATGTTTATGTGTTTCGGCTCGCACCTTGGCCCAGGTGTCCCTGGCTTTGTATCTCCTGTACCGAATCCATCGCCGGCGACGGACACAGGAGTTCCACTTCTTGTCTTTGGTGTAGGTGGCTGGAAAATCTATGGCATATGTCCAACCCTGTGAACAACCAACCACAAAAACATAGAACAGCACATTGTTGTTCATGTGACATTATTTAAAATCTAGGCAAGAGACCCTAACCCTTCCTTTAAATGTAGCCACTACTTAAAACCTTCAGTATGTGTGACGTCAATATGTAATGATTTAAGAATGACTCCGCAAACAGGCAGAAAAAAAATGATCAGGCAAATTCTGCCCTGTACAGAACTTACCGTTTTGTCTGTGGGTTCTCCTCCAATGTTCTCGTCCGCGTACCAGTCGCCTTCCCATTCCCAGCTTTCCGAAGGCAGCTGGAAACTCTCCAGTGGCTGGTGATCGAGCCCAGTGACATCACTCCACTGCCAGCGGTCGCTTGGCAACAGGCGATCAGAGAATCCGTCCACAGGGTTCCACCTCTGCATATCACAACAAGCTCCTTATCATCTGATGCTAGGAATACTGTGATCCTAAGATGCTGGTGACAACCTTTATCCGAAAGTGGTTTGTGTAAAAAGCAACCAACAAGTGATTTGTGTTTGATTGACTAGGAAAAGTAAAAGGGGTTTATATCTCGGTTATGACATTTCTTGTGGCAAGTTTACATAATGAAGTGTGCATAATGTTCAGCACCCCTGTAGAAAGTGTTGACTATTTTATCAATGGCCAAAAACCCTTAACACCACTTACATCTGCTCTCCATGGCAAGACAGAGGGTTTGTGTGGGTGGATGACTGAGTGAAGTGCCTGTGTTTGGGGCTGCGCACACCTGGTTCTCAAAGGTCTCCTCCTGATAGCGTATGGGCAGGTCGCTGGCGTGGACGTTCAGGTAGATGTTGTGGTCGCAGGCGATGCCCCAGCAGCACTGCTGCACGGATGTCACGCGCTTGAACTCCAGGTGCGCATCGCGGCACTGTTCCCACAGCTGACACGCTGTGGACAAGCTGTATACGCGACCGTAAACGTCCACCGCCCACAGGAGGGAGCTAGGCATGGTGAGGCCTGCAACAGGGACACAGATTACACGTTGGGAACCACCTTCCAAGCACAGCTCCACTGTGGTTCTGCTCGTACCACTCTGAGACACCATGAGGTTTAAGTAGGTGGCTGAGCTGGCATGGCATCACCATTTGGTGACCAACGAGATTCATTGAGAAGACTTAAAGATTGATGCAAGGAGCGTTAAAGAAGCTGGCACAGGACAGCTGACAAGTCAAGGCTCGGTTTCTGCTGCACTCACACATGGCTACATGTTTTGGGGATTTAGCATGGAATTTTTTTTTTGCGCTACACAGTTAAAAGGAACAGCGACTTGCTCCTGTAAGAATGGTTAACTTGTGTGTTACATGTCTGCAGGTGTGATGCATTCAAGAAAGCTATAGGCTACTATACTGTACGATACCATACTACACTTACGTTAGCCGTTAGTAAACACTAGACTAGGCCATATGCATTGCACGCCCTGTTAACAGCTCAGTTATCATCTTATCATAGCGTTAAAATTACGTATCAGAAGGTTGCAAAGACAGTAAGATCAAACGCATTTTGACAGCCCCTCCGGAATAAAACATCAATGGTAATGCAAAATGCAAATAGCCTACAACACTGATTGACTACAAGACAGCTATTTTGCTGCCAATGACTATAACGTTAAATCCACTGAGGTGGTGTATGTAGTGAGCTGTCGTCGGTAAAATCACAGAAATACAGGTAAAATCACAATGACACACAAAGCCCGTTATCGAATCTGAGCAATGCAATGATGCGTCGATGCGTGAAATGAATGACCCTAACAAGCTAGCAAACAAGCTGACATACAGGGAAGTAAACATCAGATTGACGTAGCTAAGCCGTTGGTTGGCTAAAGCAGACGGCTGCTGCGGAGGGAAAAAAGCGGAACGTACCTTTCACTCTTTCCTGTCATTAGCTACAAGACGTTAAATTGAAACGTGGAATGTATTGAGCCTGACATATTCATTTTACGAGCACTGTTGTCATTCTCGCCCTGTTCTCATACTCGCCTTGTTATCATCCCACCTCACCTAACACTAATCCGAAACAGGAAGTATGAAGTTGTTGGCAACTTTGCCTGCTTCATCCATATGAGGGCGACAAACACCCTCATATACAATGAATCATTTCGCGTGGTCCAAAACATTCAGAGACTTCTAAGACGGGCTGTGAACCGTAAACTAAAGGGAAAACAGAAACCATGATGGTGTAAATCCCACGTGTGAAATGGACTCAAATTGGCTCACCACCACACAAAGGTATTGTTAGGTAAAAATTCACCCTAGTTACCTCAGGACTCCCGAGCTGCATATAAGTATATTTATTAGACAAACAACAATTGCAATCGGGCTCACTCCCAGCACAAGGCTGAAAGTGAAGCAATGATAAACACATCGCCCAAGGTTTATATAGACAGAAGTTTAGCGTTCAGTACGGATAACCACGTGGTGGATCTCTGACGTCCGAGGCAAGGATGGAAGTTTTGCACAAGGTCGGAAGAAGCACAGTTCGACCCTTCTTATCACCTCTGGTCTAAACATGCTCTTGTAGCCTACATATGCAGACTAAGTGGCACCTAATAATCTAAGTTACACACACACAGAAACACAGAAAAGCCATGTCCCTGCTTTCATAAGCACATCATTTATACAAGGAATATATTTATACAAGGCACTTAATTAATATATTCTTAAGTCATTTACAGTGCTGGGAAATTATCTCCATCAGGTATCATTCAACAACTGCTTAGTTTCAGCTCTTAAGACCACTGCCCTTACTTTGTTGTCATTTTGGTCTGTTATCACAACTGTGGGTATTCCAAGTACGTGGTTTAATGACACACCTGGATACGTTACTGTGCGGTCAGGGTGAGGGTTTGGTACCCTGTAGACTGGGTTCAAGGTCTCTCCCTGCGCTAGTAATGGTGTCAGAGGTGGGATGGCTTGCCGCGAGGTCATCGGAGGCGTGCCCCGTATGTGAACCATATGAGGGACCCCAGAGATGGGTGTGTGGGGCGCCCTGGGATGGGTGTACAGTTGGAGGATGCGTGAGTGTGCATGAAGCGCATGGGAGCAATTCTCACAGGGGAGGGCAGTGACCGAGTGTCCTCACTACACACAAGGGTGTGCTCTGACTGCCATGCCAACAACCCTGGCTCTTTGGCGTTGCGGTCAGGGTGCAGGTTTGGTACCCTGTAGACCCGGTTCAAGGCCAGGTGGGGTGACTGCTCTCTCCCTTTGTTACACAGAGTCAGTGGTAAACCTCCTTAAAGAAGAGTCCTTTGGCTTTGTTTTGTTTAGCTTAGAAAATGAAGCCATAGGAGGTTTACCACTCACTCTGTGTTAACTTGCCCAGGTTTGTCACTAAACCAAGACCTCCTCAAACCTCACATAACTAGGCTATTACATGGAATGTGGTATAATGCACAGTAGCTTATAGTTTGTAATGATGGAAGGAAGAACAACTGAGACATGAGCCATGAGTATACCTTTATTTTAAACAAAGTCTCCTTGTACATTCAAAATATGGTTCTTTGTTGAAAAACAAGGTCTCATTCTGTCTCAGGATGTGCATATGGATGTTCAAAAGGATACTTAAAAATAACTGGAGAAAATACCAAAAGTTCTCTATGGTGCGGTGTTACTGAAAACATTAAAAAGTGAATACTGCAACAGGCGAGCAAAAGAACAAGAAATGTGGTAAAGAAAGCCATTTCCCAGACATTTTCAAAACAAATGTGTCAATAACTTTCAGGCGATATGCACGGTGTCACAAGTTTAAGGGGTGGGATTTAACAGTAAGTCACTGAGGTAAGAATGCACATCAGTTTTCAAGAATAGATGAGGACAGAGCCAAGTCAGTTGCACTCAAGGGCACTACAGGTAGGTGGATCACTTCACGATAGGCATTTATTGCTTTGTTCCAACTAGGAAAAAACATCTTTGTAATATATGGGTCTCTAACCAGAGCTGATCCATGTAAGGGATCACTACCAAAACATCTAGAGCAAAGACAAATATGTAGGTATAGGCATTTTAAGTAGCCTACACAGTGTGCACCCACACAAAGGGGAAGGTACAAACACACACAAACACTACAGTGCCAAAATGGTAACTATTGGCAAAAAAAAACAATCCACATTCCAAACAGGAAACAATCATTCAGCATTCAATGGGAAAAAATTAAAAAGTTAAGTCATCTTAGGCATTCAGGGGTGGGGGCACCATATTATTTAAAAACACAACAGCAGTACTTGCTCTTTATTTTCAAATAAAAATGCACTTGTCTTTAAAAGGAAAGCTGTTGCCAGGACACTGACAATATTCACACTAATTCTGCTTCAAAATAGAGATCTATAGATTATTAAATTATATCTAAAATATATATATAAATAGCCTCATCCCTCAGTGGACATGATAATGGCACAAAACAGTTGAAATAATCTTGTGGGATGGTTCCAACCATGCAATTCTACCACAAACTCTATCCAGGAGGCCAAGTGGTCATGGCAGGTCCAGGCGGCCCCGGTGCCTGATCTGAATCCACCAACTTTAGAGCAAACCCCCCCCCCCAAACTTCCCTGACACCTTTCTGAAAAGCACATGAGTATAACCAGAATGCAACAGAGTTAGTATAGGGTGATGCTGTTGTGTTCAGGCGATCAGCTGGAGGGGAGAGGGACGTTGGGGCGTGGCACCCCGGACCAGCCCAGGTGAGGCAGGCCGGGACACGCGAGCGCTCGCGGGGCGCTAGACGTGGGGCGCCGATCTGTCGTTGGTGACTGTGGGTCGTAGTTTAATAGTAGCAAAGGGGTTCCCTCCACTGTAAGAAACACATGACAGATTTATGACTAAAGTGGTTATCTCAACTGCCAAAAGTACTCTGTAAATGATCTGAGAACAGTAGAGGAAATCCATTATCTTAAGTTACTCACCCCAGGAAAGGCGGCTTGGAGATTCCATTTGATACAACCTGTTCAAACACAAAAAAAGAAAAGATGCAGGTATTGGAATGGGGAGCGTGTAGGCGTTTTTTTCACGTGTATCTCATCTCCATTTCCCTAATGGGGACTTGGCCAGCTTCTCGGATGGACTGGTTCAATCAGGATGTCAACAAATCATTCTGAAAAACTGCAGCTCAGAACTGAGGGCGAACAGTATGTACAATGACCTCATCGCACATGTCAGGAATCCTGATCATCTGGAAATGCCAGCACACTCCATCTCTGCGCTGACAATCTAATCACACAACTCTCGACTGTGTTGCAAAAGTGCAGATATTATCTCCCCCCAAAATAAGTGAGCTCACAGTCAAGATATGAGTAAACATCCGTTATTAGGATCTATGAAAGTCAAGATAAAAATGACACTCTGATGATTGATTGCCTCTTAAAACGTTTTGGATTGTTTCAGTTCTTTCCACCAACAGTATTTAACACCATCACTCTGTTCTCTCAGGGGACAGAAGAACAAACATGACAGTTTTACATAACCAGAGCACCACTGCATGAGCTGAAACTCGGCAAACAGCGACAGTTTCCCCTCTCACAGCCCTGCCCCCCCTACAGACCACCAGCAGAGGGCAGGCTGGTGTCACAAAGGGCTGCTGACGGGGCCCGTGGGTCTCCGGGGCCCTTGGCCCAAACCTACCTGCCTGAGACTCTCCACCACCCGATATGGAGCGGGGTCACCTCGCTCTGCAGTCATGTGATCAAGATAGTAGGTGTGTGTGCTTGTCTGTGTGTGAGCTTGTGTGTGTGTGTGTGTGTGTGTGTGTGTGTGTGAAAGGTTCTGGCTGCTGTGTGCGGATGGCTGCGTCTTGCTGGAAAGCCTGAGACAGCAGTCTGTGGCGGGGCGCAGAGGGAGCAGAGCCAGGGTCTCTCCAGGCTCAGAGGGAAGCTGACGCAGGTCTCAGCTAATTGATGCAGTGGATGTGCCGAGCTCCGCTTTAGCTCACCGCGCCGCCCCCTCTGTGACTCGGCATCTCTCTCTCTTTCTTTCACTCCTTGCATTTACTTCATTCTCTCGCTGTTTTCCTCTCAGTCATCTATCATTTTATTCTTTCATCTGTCCCTTTCTGTCCTTCTATCTGATTTTTCTTCTTCTCTGTCTGCCTTTCACTTTTCCACTCTCTCTGACACTCAAGGACTTTGCTTGTTTATCTGATTTTCACTTCTCCTCACTATGGCTATTTTTCTTTTTCTTTCAACCTCTCTCTCTTTCTCTCTCTCTCTCAGTGAAGCCACAGAACCAGGCTGGGAGCATTTTTGAAATGTCTCTTTATTTTTTCGAGATGACAGCAGCGCTGCACATTCCTTCCCTGTTCTTCTTGGCCCTCGCTTGGAAGAAAAGGGAGGGGGGTTACGTTAATGCAAGTCACCCTGCAGCCTTTCCCCTTATACATGCCTCTGCTGAAAGCCTCCACACCACCCAGCATATAGTCCCCATTGGTATTCACAGAGTATTCATGGTCTGGTCCATTCGTAAGCTCCAGCTGAGTCTCTAGCCTCAGGTGGAGACAAAGGGAGGGAGAGGGGGGTGGGAAGGGGCGAGAGATGGGACTGTTCAGCGAGTCTCTTCAGAGGGGTCGGCTGGCTGGCCAGCGCTCCGTAGCCCGTCTCAGGTTTGTCCCCCCGGGGGAAACCAGATCCAGAGAGAGACTGGGATTGGATAGGATGTTACCGCATGGCTGAGTCTGGTTGTGAAGTGACAGTGCGGGTAAAGAGGCGTCCTCTGTACTCAGCAACTGTGATTTCTTTTGAGAAGTCAGTGGAGGATTTATGAAGAAAAAACAGACTAGGGAGAGACTGTTGTCAACTTCTAACACTTCCTGTGACTGATTTCCCCCACAGCTCAGAACATGAGCACTGTTCCTGTAGACAAACGGAGTGTAGCACAGTAATGTGCATGAAGCAGGTCCAAGCAATAACTTTCGTGAGTAAGTTACTTGATCAACATCAGTGTTACACGAGTTTAGTGACCACTGGGACATGCACTGGGGACATCAGCCTTGAAACGCTTCAGAAAGTCTAAGGCAATGAAGCAATGAACTAGACTAGGTGTGTTGAGTGGCATTCGCGTTTCGAGATGAGCAAAACGTCACTGGAGGACGACAAGAGGTCAGGGCGGCCATCCACGAGCACAACCCCCGAAAATGTTCAAGAAATTGAATTAATTGTGCATCAGGATTGTCGCATAACCATCAAGGACATCGCTGACTTTATTAATGTGTCGGACTTAACTCTTATCTAGTCATTTCGAATTTTTGTAGTCGAGTTGTCATGCAATAGCCCAGGCTACTGTTCCAAAACATGTGTTGTGATTTCTGTGGAGATCTAGCATTTAATTTGTGTTGAATAATCATGTTGCCTTCATTATGTTCTTCATTAGTTCTGCGCTGTGGTTTTCTGTAATTTTAGCCTTAATTGTTTTCCTTTTCCTTTTCCAGGTTTGACAATAATTTAATCAAAATAGTTGTTAATATTAATTAGACCTACACAGCTTTCTCAGATTAATAGGATATTTTAATTAGCCTCACCTCATAGTGACTCACAATTGATGTAGCCTAGTTGTCATCGATTAAATGCTGCTATACCAAAGTGTGCCTTTGTGGTTGTTAAGGCTGGGATAGTCAGGATGTAGCATATTCATTGTGCTTACAAATTGGTACATTTCCGAAATGGCCTGAAAATATTCTGTGATAATTTTGAGATTTGGCTCTGGTTGACTTCCAGGGAGTGTTTCAAGCATGGCAGGAGCAGTGTATGGCTGCCGAAGGCGACTACATTAAAGGGGATGGCGGCCAAATTTAAACCAGGAGTGTTTTTTTTTCATAGGCGCAGTCCTCATATGATCACACTGACAATAAAATATTTCATACTGGCTGGCAAATCTCTGCTCATCACTTTATGTGATCCTCAGTGAGGAGACAAAGCGGAATGGGTATTCCATCCCTTTACCCCTCCTCCCCCAACACCCACCCCACTCCCCCACTCCCTCCCTAAGTCCCAACACTACTTTAAGGGATACATCCTAGCAGCTGGTACTGACCGGACTCTCTGGAGAGGGAATGAAGGTCTTGCTGGGGCTGTCCAGTGACGTGTCGCTGTAGTCGGCTGGTGGCAGCAGCACGGGGCCCTCGTCCTCCTCTTCGTCAGGCTGCTCATGGAGATCATCTCCACCACCGTACACCGGTGTGTCCATTCTGAGGGTGCCCCAATAAGGCCCAAAAAGAGAAGGCTCAGTGACTTAGAAATGAGTTAAATCAAGACATGATTAAATATCCAGCATGTGATAATTCTCTGAATACAGACGACTTTTCAACTGGATTTGGCAGGGGAAGACTGTTGTGGAGGTGCGTCACAGGCTTAACCAGGAAAATTGAAAAAAAAAAACATTGTCTGATGTCTGAGGTCAGAAACAATAGGCTCTGTATGAGCAGAGATGGCTTGTTTCCATTCTCTTGTCTCCAAGTCTACACTGCTGCACTAATGCAGGAAGGGCTTACCTGTTAGTCCCTGCTGGCTCGCTGTAGGGCCGGCAGTAAGATGACGGGAACCATCCACGTCTGTGGCAAAACAAATAAATAAATAAACAGAGAGCATTTAATCAATTTCTATTCCGTCTATGATAAAAGCTTTTATGTATATGTGTGTGTGTGTTTTTTGTATGTGTGTTTGAGACTCGCTAACCGAGACGCTAAGTGTTTAGAGGAGATGACTGGGTGCCTGAGAGGAACACGAGTGTCAGCGACTGCATTAGCGGCAAGAGCGGGAGAAATCACGGTGGCTGCGCACCTCTCAGTTGTACTGCTGGAAACCATTTGGTAAAAGCCATCTCTGTTAAGATACGGTTGCTAAGAAACTGCCTTAGGAAGCAACTGCTATTTATTTCCATGCAAAAGTGAGCCTTGAAATAGTTAATAATTGCTGGTTGTCAAGCAGTTGGATGAAATAAAACATATATATTATTGACTGACCACTACGGAGCCCCCGTATGAGGGAATTTCTGTGTTCCCTTGTAATATTTTTGCCATTACCTCACAATAGTCAAGATGACGCAAACACATTGTGAGGGATTGCAGGGGGATTGCAGCTCACCAAAAGCAAACAAACTAAAAAAACACCACCATGACCCTAGGGGAGCTTAGCAGATCTCCGAAGTGGCAATTGAGGAAATCTGGTCAAATCTGGCTCCCTTTACAAATGCTTGACTTGAAATGGTACTTCCTTGTATACACTGACGCTTCATAAACATGAAGGAGGGGGGCGAGAGGGGAAAGGACGGGTGTGGAAAGAAACTAGGAGAACAGCCCCTTATTGTTATCTGAACTTGTGGACCATATCACTTGGCTCTTTGAACTCAGCCATAACGTGATGCAATAGCGCTTTGGAATGTATTAAAAACTCATTAGCTAGCCAAACACCCACCCGTGATGCCATGGGAACGCACCTACACGTTATAGCATTGATGAGGACGTTAACTTTCGTGACTAGCCGTGCTTGTGCGCTTGTGGTCTCGCTTCTGGGTCCCTCAGACCTGAAAGGAGCGATCATCTACTTTGACCTTCCATTAGCAAAGTTGCAAGCGTGTCTCGTCTGGCATGTCAGGCATTCCCAGAGAAGCAAATCAGCGGTGAGAAAAAAATTAACAAAGGCCGAGAACAAGTATTTCCACTCGGGGCTGGGCAACGGTTACAAAACGCATATCAGCGGCAGGGGAGTGTGACTGGGTGTGTGTGTGTGTGTGTGTGTGTGACGACTACATAACTGAAGGAATGTGTTGCCAGTCTTTGGTTTCTAGCAACCATATCAGTGAAGCTATGTAAACGCTTAGAATGATTCTTGGACACAATGTGTGTGAAACCTGTTTGATTTCTCCAGTCATGCATGAGACCAGGCACGGAATAAAACACAATTGCAAATCAGGGCCCCGCATGACGTGGCCAGTGCTTCAAAACATGCCTTTCCAAGGAGACATTACTGTGCTCTACTTCGTTGTTGTGACTGTTCTGTTGTACATTTACTTTGTAAATCAGATTGACAGACATGACATAGCTGGACTAGATGTGTGCCCTCACTGAGTAAAATCACAGTGTATTTCATTACTGACAAAATAATCCCGATCCATCATCAACATCTACTGCAGAAACACTCAGCTGCTCTCAAAAGATAATGGAAGCTGTGCACACAGCCAATGTCAAAGGTGCTGGTACTTAACAGACAGACTTCCCCAACACCACCTCAACTCCTCATCCCAGGTTCATCATCAGTACTCACTGTCCGGTCTTCTCCAGCTCTCCGTACAGCCAGCCGTCCTTCTCCTCCTGGATGAGCAGGGTGATGAAGTCTCCGTCATCGAAGCTGAGCAGCGTGTCGTTGTTGCCGGCCGTGTGGGGGAAGATGGTCAGCACGCGCGGCTTCCGCATCAGGTTCATGTCGCTGGACACCGAGGTCGACCGCGACAGGCCACTACTGCCGAGACTGTCCTGGTCTGTGGACTCTAGAGACGAGAGATAGGTAGGAGCTACAGAAGGGTAGGATATTAGGATCAACACAGTGACTAGGAAAAACATCCAGTAGATCTGTCACAGACCTGAGCAGTGCTGACAACATTGTACAACTACATTTCATACGGCTGGTTTTAAAACATACAAAAACATGCCTCGATAAATACTGTGTCATTGATATTAAAAAGCCTCTGTCAAGTGAACTTTTTTAAACTCTTGGCATGTGAGCTTGAGTACCTTCAATGAACCCTGGCTGTGACGATGGCTTGCCATCCCTAAATGCAATTTCCAAGCCTCACAACCCCCCTTTCCACACAAACTGAGAATTCATTATAACTGGATGACTCAAAATCAATGGGATAGCTTCATTACCTACTCCAGTTCTTTCCTTCCTGTCTCTGTAAAGGTCAGTGCCCATGTCATAATTGAAACATGCAGGGGATGAAAAAAGCAGCAGGGAAGGTAGACAGATCTTGCGCTATCAGCAGCAGCGAAACTAAGAGAGCGGTGCCGTTGGTCAGTACCTGAGTTGAGGTCAACAGAGATGGGGCTTCTGGGAATGTCCTGGGTGAACATGTTGGCCAGTGGACTGATCTGGGCTTTCAGGGCGGGGGCAGGCGGTGGCCCAACCGTTTCTGAATTGCTCTGAAAATCAAAATGACATGAATGAGATGAGGACGGGATAATGGAAAAGATATCGATCACAACATACAGGCTTCCGGTTTCTCCCTTCATTTACCATTGGCCCTGCTGGCAAACCCGTTAGATTAAGGCTCTGCCATCGACTGAAATATCAAAGTTCCTTTGGCCCATAACCAGGGCAAAGAGTGAATAAGCACTTTGTTGTTATACAGTCTTTCATGTTTATCAAGATAACAGCCGTCTTATCAGCTTAGGATGCTCACATTCCAATCTATTAAAAACTCTCTGCCGGACAATGTGTGGTCATTTAGTAAAGTGTTCGTCTTCTATCTGATCCCACTCTTGGTATTGGCGATAAGAGCTCCTTAAATTCCTTAGCTTCTGAATTGTGTCATTTCATCCTATCAAATGAATGCTCCACATACCACAGAGCTCAGTTCATCACCTTCAGCATTACTCTACAAGCTATGACAAGTGAAACCTATCCCAGCAAGATAAGACAAGATAAGATAACCAACTCATGACAAAGATCAGTCAATCTCTGTGAGGTGCAGTGGAGTGGAGTCAGTGGCGGTTCAGCTGGCTCCTTGTGGAGAGGACTCACCCTCGCTAGGCGCTCCATGAGGGGTGAAGCATCTGGGGTCATGGACACAGGGGTGCGTAGACCCTCGATCATGGTCATCACTGTGTCTGGCACCTTGGTGGCGTCACTGCATTTGTCTTGCCAGACGGGAAGCTTTTCTTCCAACATCCCTTTGGCCTGTGCCGAGAAGACATGGTAAATATATAGTGGCAGACAGAGAGGCAATTCAGGCTGCTTTACAGAAATAAGAGCAAAAGGAACATCCGAAACAGACAAAGTTAAAAGTTATTCATATTAATACCTGCTTTTCGTTTGACACTGAGTAAAAAATACCATTAAGTGTGGTTATCAATATGGAAAAAACCCAAGATTAAGGCCCTTCAATGTTTTTACTGTTCCAATATAGTAATGTTGATGATTGGCTGCATCACCTTGTCGTGGAATGTGGACATATGATGGGCAAAGGTGCAATGCTTGTCAACCAAGAAGCAGAATCGTCTCTTCTCCTCCAGCAGTGCCTCTTGGCAACCTTCGGCAATGTGCTTCTGCATGTCCATCTGGCGGGAGGAGAGGGTCTGTATACACTGCAGGATAGAGGGGAGAGATCACATCAGCTCAGCACCGCGTAGCATAGCACAGTGAGGTGCACAGGACTGCTTATCATTCCCAAACACACAGCACTCACAGCAAGAGGAGAGGAGAGGAGAGGCGCACACACACAATCTCTAAAGGCAATATACTGCACACCACACACACACACACACACACACACACACACACACACACACACACACACACACACACACACACACACACACACACACACACACACACACAATCTCTAAAGGCAATATACTGCACACACACACACACACACACACACCACACACACACACACACACACAATCTCCAAAGGCAATAACCTGCAGACATGCATACATCCAGTGAGAGGCATTGCATGTCACCCAATGTGTTTTAATTCAAAAGCTAAACCAAAACATGCAAACTTGGTTCTACAGATGACATTTTTTAACCATATGTTCTCTTTAGCTGGTTATTTTTTACTGACCTACACTTCTATCAGTATATGAGAGTCAGTTTAAAGAGGCAATTTTAAGAGACATGATAAATCATATAGTTGCACCATCACACGTGCTGCTTCAAAGTCCATAGTTCATACCATCAGTGAAAAAAAAGCAGTTCTAGCTTTCAATCAGAATTGGCTCTTTGCTCTTCTATGGAAACCATTCCCCCCATTTTCTCTGACAAGAGTTGTCATAGCGACAGGGAAAATGGTCCATCTCCCTGGTGTAGGTTTCGGTCTGTTGTCACAACCCTTCCCTTTAATGTCTGGCTCATCTTCCACTCCCTGTGCCCCCGTCTCTGGCGACAAAGCTGTGTGTTTCTCTCTGAACAAGTGCCTATTGTGCTTCCTTTTCTTGCCATGTCGCTTCTGCCGGTGAAACATATCAACCCCAGGTAAAGACAGGAAGCTATGTTAACGAGACGCCAAACTGCTGCTCTCGTGTGTGTGTGTGTGTGTATGTGTGTGTGAGTTATTTTTTTTTTAATTCATATGAAATTCAAGTGGCTTCTGTCTGCACTGAGGGGAGGCTTAAAAGGGTGCAGCAGAGAAGGGGGGTGCACTTTAAATTTGGATACCAGTCAATACTTGGGAGAGCAA
Organism: Clupea harengus; assembly: GCF_900700415.2. Taxonomy (NCBI): domain Eukaryota; kingdom Metazoa; phylum Chordata; class Actinopteri; order Clupeiformes; family Clupeidae; genus Clupea; species Clupea harengus. Next base: position 11,425,234 of record NC_045174.1, on the reverse strand, counting down.
GACACATAATTTGCCTCAGACCCCACATCCTCAGCTAAACGTGGTAAACATCGACCGGCCTGTTCAGACTCCATGCCGTGAAGGCAACAACAAAGATGAATGGCAAACACTCACAACTTCTATTGACCACCCGAACAAACAAAGAGAAACTGAAGTATAAAACTAGGTATAAAACGCTGTGTAAAAAAAAGGGTATTCCATTGGTTGATACACTAGTGTGGGAAAGGGGGACAAAAATAAGGAAAACTATAACATGACGCGCTGCACGCCAGTGTTTAGGGTTGAGCCCAGTCTTCATAGGCACGGCGAAACCCATCTCTTGACTGCAGCGGCGCACTGATTTACAGCACAGTAAGAGCCCCGGTGCTTAATGCACGCGTGATAAAAGAGACGGAGAGCTGCCTTTGTGGAGGCTAATGGCTCAGAGGGCACGGAGTCAGGAATGACCTCACTCTGCTGGCCCACGCCCACGGCTCGGGACACACACTTTCATTTGTGGGCGATGGGGTCAAAGAGGAGTGGGGGGGGGGGGGGACACAACAAAGGAATGACCTCCCTCTGAAAAGGAAGGACTAATAGAAAGGGAGAAGCACCAACACGGAGAATCTGCCTGAGGCCGCAGGTGTGGCGCAGGAGGAGTTTTGTTTTGTTGTTTTCAGCCTTTGTACTCAAGGAATATTTTTACCTTTGTTTTCTTAATGCAAAAGATTGAACACTTACAGTACATTCAGAAAGTACTTCACTTTTTTACATTTTGTCATGTTGCATTCCTCCTCATCAATCTACAATTCACAAAGTTGTCCCTAAGCCACTCCTGTGTTGTCGTTGTTTGTGTGTGTGCTTAGGGTCATTGTCCCTTTGAAAGGTGAACCTCGTACCCTGTCTGAGGTCCTGAGCCCTCTGGACCAGGCTTTCATTAAGAGATCTCTGTACTTTGTTCCATTCAGCTTTCCCTCAACCCTGACAAGTTTCCCAGTCCCTGCCACTGAAAACAGCCCTACAGCATGATGCTGCTACCACCATGCTTTACTGCTGGGATGGTACTATGCAAGTAATGATCAGGTTTTCTCCAGATGTAATGCTTAGAATTGAGGCCAAACTGTTCAATTTTCAAAGTCCTTTAGATGCTTTTTTTGCAACCTCCATTTGAGCCTTCCTGTGTCTTTCACTGAGGAGAGGGTTCCATCTGGCCACTCTGCCATAAAGCCCCAATTGAATTTCAAGTTTCATAGCAAAGGATCTGAATACTTATGTCAATGTGATATTAGTAGATTGATGAGGGAGAAAATGAAGGCTGCAACATAACAAAATGTGAAAAATGTGAAGGGGTCTGAATACTTTCTGAATGCACTGTATGTGGCATTAATGGTGTTTGGAGCTATCACAGTCAGCTAGAGTATAAAATGTAAGACATTTTATGCTAATACTTCTCAAACAGGGAAAATGCAGGTTCTTGTTATGCACTGTCTGGAGTCAAAGATCACAGGCACTCCACCCACACACTCAAATGTCCTGTCGTCCGAGCGGTCAACAACAAACAAACAATAACATCAAACAGCCACATACAGCAACACCGCAGAGGAAACTCAAATTCAACTGCAATTTAAACGGGCATAGGGCAAATAATGAATACAGTTTGTGTTCTAATGGTAGCCTACATAGATCTCAGTATTGTGGGGCAAAGCTTTCTTACTTTGCATCCTATACCCATCAGTTTATATATACATCACAGTTTATCATAACCTGACACTTAAAGACAAACTTCAGGATTTTTTAACCTGGGCCCTAGTTTTAGATGTTTTTCTGTCCAGACTTTTACTAAGGACAATTATTGATCCTAATCGGGCCAGTATTGAGTGTTGAGCAACCGTAAATCGTCTGTACAATAAAACCCCATGAGGCCAGCACGTCAATGTAAACCACTGGTTTTCGCTCGTAAATGTTATTGTAAGGGTCTGACAACATGGAAAGGATACCTACATAGATACATCTGTTTACCTCAATAACTGTAAAGAAACTGCAGAAAATGACTGTTTGCACAGTCAGTGTTTGACCAGTCTCGTTTACAGGTGTATCTCAATAGGAATCCTTTCCATGTTGTCAGACCTTTATAATGACATTTATGAGCCTTTCAGTGGCAAAAACAAGCGGTATACTTTGACGTGCTGGATTCCATTGTATAGCCTTTTGCGGTTGCCGGTTTTAGCGTCCTAACTCAATGCTGGGCCGATTTCGATCATCAATTATCCCTAGTCAAAGTCTGGACTAAAAAAGATCTGAAATAGGGCCCAGGGTTGAAAAATCCTGAAATGTTCCTCTCACCTGATAAAAGGCACTATGTACATTATGTATAATATATCATTTTGCGGTGCTGGTCTGTCTATCTTAACCTATGTATCGCTGTGCATTATGTCCACTGTCCACTTGTTCAAACAGGTCCCCAGTCACCTCACCTCATTCTCCTTGACCTCATACTTGGAGGAATGCTTCCCCTGGCTTTTCCTGCGAAGCTTCTTCAGGTCAGACTGCGAGCGGTCCAGAGAGTCCTGCTTGAGCTTGTGCTCTGACTGGTATCTTTTGAATGTGGCCTGGGGGGGAACGGTGACACAATCGCTGCATCAGTGATAAAGTGGGAGCAAGATATGTGTGTGTTTGTGTTTGTGTATGTGTATGACATCACCCAAGCCCACACAGGTTTGGCTAGTCCACGTTTCAGAGAGTAAAAGTTCCATCTTAAGTATTGTGGTCCACCAACTGCATGTGCTCATAGCTTGCTTAAACAAGTGCAGTGGTGCATAGTTAAAGCAAAACTTGGGCAGAACTTTTACCCTCCAGATCTGATACCTCCCTACCCAGCGCCACCCCTTACATTCATATACTTGACATCCAGCTCAGTCTTCTTCTCCAGCTCAGCAATGATATCTCTGTGGAACCTCTTGAACTGGGGGAGAGGGAGCAGAGAAATAAAGTGTCTTTAAGACGCGACAGAAGAGGTTTTCAAACACACTCAGGTGACTTGATGTAGAGCCGGGGAAGGTATGTGTGTCGTGGCTGATAACTGCATTAGAATAGAAACTCTTATCAGTGGATTCACCTTATCGGGCGACCATGGCGAAACATTAACATTGTTTTTTTGTCTCTGTGCTCCAAAGCTATGTTAGCTTTTAGAGCCATGTTATAACTTCAGCAAACACAGGTAGGAACAGACATATCGGGACGGACATGCGCACTGGGAAAAACAATCTATAACATGTATTTGAACAGGCTTGTAAGATGAGGTAAATTAATTGAGAGCAAAAAGGGGAGATTGTTAGTCTGTGTGCGTGTGAGTGTGTGTTAGTCTGCACCAAACAGTCCATCTGTGCACGGTTTTAATCTCCAGACTAATGGAGCTCTAATGGAGACTTCAGTCATCTCACTGTGACATTCTATTAGTGCTGGACTGTCTCTCCCTCAGCAAGCGAGCGACTAGATCAGATAAACGGATAAAAGGGACGGACCGTGACAAAAAGGGAACGCTACGAGCACTGTTTGTGCTCCTCGCTTTTGAAAAACAGTGCTGCTAAAGCTGAACTGAGTGGTAGGTGTGTTCTAGCACTGGTAAGTCAGTGTTGGAATGAGCCAGAGGTAGTATCAGAAAGAGAGAGAGAGAGAGAGAGAGAGAGAGAGAGAGAGAGAGAGAGAGAGATAGTAAGGGAGCTGGCCTATTCAGATATGTGGTTATACACAACCTCATGTAACTGTATGTAAAACTGTATGTAATTTCTCCACCCTGTCATGCAACACACTCACCGTCTCCTCCAGCTCCAGCTGGACCTTCTTTTGTGACTCTGAAATCTCCATCAAAACAACACCTGTGGGGACACAATTCATCATCATCCCGACAGCCATCAGAACTCTAAATACCGACATGCACTAAACACTAAGCACTTCATTGACTACAAGTCACATACCATCTCAGTCACCTTACACATGTGCATAAACAAAGCTGTATTAATTGATGTATTTATTGAAGTACTTAAGTCTATGCCACCGCACTTTGTTCTACTCTTAATGTATATATATATTTTTTGAGGGGCTGTTCCTACTGTTTTTGGATAGTTGTAGTATTGTTATGTTATATGTTGTTGTTGTGTTATATGTTGTCCCTCGTCACACCAACAGGAGAAGCACTCAAAATTTCGTTGTATAAATACAATGACAATAAAGGCTTTTCTATTCTATTCTATTATCATCATCCAGGGTTTAATTTATTATCCTTCCCTTGTAAAATCCACCACAGATTAATCATGGTTTCAGAGATACAACCCAAATGATATCAATACACACACAGACTACTGTAGAGTCCAAACATATTATTTCATATTCAACATAGGATGAAGGGCCCTTTAAAGATTCCACCTACTCCTGTGTGATATATATTCTTCGAGTAGGCTAAGCATATTTACATTTCAAGTACCATATGGCGACTGATGCGGTGTTTGCACTGGTTCCAAGAAATGACTGAAGTGTGCTTAGCATGACTCCAGATGTCTACATACTTTCAATAATTAAATTCAAATTAATTTTCTGAACACTAGCACTATCAGAACTTGTGAATATGCAGATTAATTTGGAAGGCTCATTTGTCGATGGCAAAGAACCTGCCGGTCAGTCACAACAGAAAGGCATCACTGTCAATAATGATATCTCCAGAGGCCCAGACAAAACACACAAGACCCAGACAGCACATTCAAAGCCACTGTGAACATTGGGGGGTGGGAACATCTATTACTCCCTCACAGTAAGAGAGGGATCTAGGCATTCCACATTATCACAGGGAACAATATACAAGTCTGGCCAGAATATTCTAGTGGTGTCGTCTCATACAAATGATGGGCCATTTGCCTGTGTAAAGCCTGACTGAACCATTAAATATGCAGCCTGAACCAGTTGCCAGGGAGAGCAAATGGAACAAAAATTCAGCTTAGCTTAGCTCACCACACGGATGTATTAGACACAATACAATAGGAAAGCACCTGTGTCAGTTTACAGCTGCCATTTTACAGTCACCCCCCTGTTATTTGCAGTTTATGGTCTCTCTGAAGGGTACTTGTGTAACGGTCACTGCCAAAAAGTAAACAAACAGAACGACGACAACAACAACCGATGCGTATGAAATGGTGGTGCGAAGGTGAGTTTTGCCGAGCAGAGCCCCACACGTGCTTATTACAACAACATCCCCCAGCTAAAGGTCAGCAGAACGTGCTGGTAAATGCAGCCTTTGTGTGCGGCACACGGGTGTGCATCGGCGCCGAGTGTTTTCACAGCTCTAGAAACAATCTGCCCGCCGACCGGACCACCCCGACCCGACCCCCGCGGAAAGGTTACCGCTCAAGTCGCGAAAAGCTGAGAAACATAAACAAACTGTCCCATGTCTAGCTTCTCTGGGTGTGCTAGTACCTCAAAGAGTTGAAGTCTCTTTGTCTACCTACTCCCTTCAGATAATCACCACAGCATTGGTTTGACTGGATCCGGCCAAACTGGATTGATGCCAGTTTAAGACATTACTGGAAAACAGGGCGTGTTCAACCGACTGAGATTATCTGCTGGGCACCTTCTTTGACACATGAAAGCCAGACTGTGAATACAGAAGCAGCTTCATCTATGGCTGTGAAAGTGTTAACAGAACACATGTCAATCCATTGCAACTACGAGTGAAGGCAATACGTGAAGTGATTCAGAATGAACACCTAAAAGTGATCTGTTCAGACACACTTCTTCTGCCCTCAGTGATTCATCAGCTTAAATCTCTGTGGCTGATTATCACTGACTGGCATATGGTCATAGGGGTCTCATCCATACATAACTGCTTAAATATTACCAAGTGCACATAGTCAATTGAGTAAAATATTACCTCATACTGCTTCTGATTTGTGAGTGTGTGTGTGTGTGTGGGTTGGTGTGCGCACGCGTGCAGTGACTTATCGGAACATGGGCCATGTGTTTACCCAGGTGGTCACATGGGCCTGTCAGTCAGAGTTATTGGAGAGGTTTTCACAGCTCGTCTCGCGCCGACGCCAGACAGAGCCATCCATTCTCACCTCTTTCCCCTTCATCAAGCCTCTCACTGCCAGGATACACAGAGCGTGGGGTGGGGGGTGGGATGGAGGGTATTCACGCTGTATGCTAAGAGTCAACGTGTGGTGATGATTACACAGGTAGCTGTTTCTGTGGCAGATTATGTGCATATCTTGACGAGATGAAACCTGAGATGATTGATTGCTGGGGGGGAGGGGGGGGTCTGTGGGGGTGGAGAGAATCTCTTGTGAAAGCATGGCATGGCACCAACCATGATCCGCAGTCTTCAGACCGTCACCGACAGGAGACACGTAGGAACGAGTTAACAGGAAACACACTCAGCACGTCCACACCAGGTGTGCCTCCGCAATCGCAGCCAAATCTTTTGGCAGTTCCACCTTTTTTAAGGCACGGCTGGCTCCTTGGCAACGCTGATACTGGGCTTAGGCAAGAGTGCAGGGAGTGGCGCTTGCTGCAAGGTTGCTAGGGATGAATTATTGTGTTTTTTTCCTTCTCTCCCTTTTCCTCCATCAACCCCCCCCACCGCCGCCACCTCAGACTAACACTACACCGCTGTGACTCAGAAAGTGAGCTTTAAAGCAATGGTGACTCAAGCAGTCCTGGAACAAATGCACACCCTTTGACAGTTGGATTTTTTCCGGGGAAAATCCATGGTCTCTCATTATGGCTGGAGCAGCTGATGTTGAAGTGAAGGCACAAACCAAAGACCTCCAGGGCTGTCTACTCTTTGAGCCTCGAGAGCACTTGACTTTAGGAAAAGAGTTGCACTGTTTGCTTTGGTGGAGGCCAAACTGTTTACTCTGGGGCCTGGTAAAGCCCACACACTGGCTACAATCATTCCGGTCACCCACTCAATCCTCACCCTGTCTCGGTCTCGCTCTCTCTCTCTCTCTCCCTCACACACACACCATTAGCAGGTTATTACATAAGCAAAGTGAGAACCAAGTGCAATTACTGTGTTGCTTAAACACAGATAATGTGATAGATGACATTTTAGATATGGGCTATTTCACTGCGGTCATATAGTGTCGACTCAAACCCATGTGACCCCTAGGTGACCTATGAGATAAGGGGTGCAGAGGATGACAGTCAAGTGGAAAAACTGTGGGAGTATATCACTCACAAGGAGTGTGAACAGCTCATGCGTAAACATGCACTTGGAGAAGGACTCATCTTTTCACATAAGAAGGCTAGTCATTGTATAGTCATAGTCAGTCACTCCTAACAGAAGACCCATAAATTTCAATTTCTTGACATTTTCAAAAAAAATATAGACTTTGTAACTGTCTATGCCCTTCACAACATAGAAAATAAATCACAGTCACTTCACTGACACAGCCTCTAACTCTGAGAAATCTGCTGAAGACAGAGTCCATGAACAGTGTGTAACAGTAGGTTTCAGGTGCATGCCTGCGATGCGGGCGTAGCTATCTGACCCGTAGAGGTACATAACAAAGGAGCAGACTGGAGCTTGGTGGGTAGCAGGACACTGTGGTGGCCTAATATTTGACCACTACTGCTGTTCTTTGAGAGGAGGTGTGAGAGGTGAGGAGACACAGACAGACAGACAGAGAGAGAGAGAGAGAGAGACTAACAGTACCAGTACAGTCTTGGGAGAAAAAAAAAAAACAGCCTCTCGAGAACGTCTGACGTTACATCTTGGGACCTTGATGAATAAGCCCAAACCACCGAACACACACACACACACACACACACACACACACACACACACACACACACACACCCTAAGCTTGCCTGTGGTCGAGCCTGTTCCAGTTAACAACATCAAACCACGGCAGCGAAACGACACTCCGGGAGGCAACACACTCCGAGCGGCCCTGGCCATGTAACCTTTCCAGGGACAAGCGTTCCAAATAACCCAGGTCACCGGAGCAAGTCCCTGCTCCCACTCGGAGAACGATCTCCTTCCCAAGGGGCAGGGCCTCCCAGGGCCCAGGCCTGCCCCTCTGAGCTGGTGCTCCGCATAACTCTGCCAGCTTCTGAAAAGGTGGAAGGGCGGAGGGTCAAATGGAGCCCTTTGTTGGCTCACATTCCAACCTGGCTGCATTTCAATTTCATTCCTCTCCCCTGGGAGATGCCTAATATTTGATCGTGCACTACCACAATACCAAGAAAGACAAAAATATCACTGCTGTAATAGTCTGCAATTTCTTTTCTACAAACGGTGGTGTTCTCACAGCAGCTGCACACAAACACATGGGAGTAAAGCTTTAATATTATTGTTCTGCCTCACTGTACACCCGTGAGGGCGGCCTATAATAAGAGATGTATGCGCACCCAATCATGAACATTCTATGGCAGGAAGGAGTCGGGAAGTCTGGTTCTCTCTGCCATGCCTGCTCCTGTGTGTTTGCCTAGCTGGACCATTCCACCCATGTTCTTATCAAAGACAAGGGGTGCCACACGACAGGGGTTGACAACAGCGCAGTTCATTTTCTCTTTACTTGACATGAAGGGACCTTTCCCGACAGTCTGACAAACATGGACATGGCCTCGTACAATTGTGGGTTTGACTGCTGGTGCCACATCAATGGTCAATAGGGGAAATCCTTCAGCCAGTCCAAGGCATTCTGACAGGACAGAGGTGGGTAAAATGTTGGGCGCTTAGTTATCAGGCGTGTGCTGATCTTTTCCTATTTTATCATGAACTCATGGCCATTAAGTGATAAGCTTATTGATGTTTTCACACCGTCGCATGGGTACCAAGTCAAAGCTCAACAGTTATATGGACGTGAGTATACACCGGGTGAGTCAGAGCCTATTAAAATGCCATTTAGCATATGGTTGAGCTAACACATGCTCGCTCTCTGACGGCAATAGCTAGATCTTTTGACTAGACACCAACGGCTGGTTGGGGGACTTCTCGGGGATCCAAATATACTGATCCAGCCCAAGACACACCCTACACGCTACAGAGGCATTCAGGAACATGTATGCCCAAGTCTCGTCGGTCCAAAGCTTTCTCCGAGAGCTGGCAGACTGCGCTAATGAGGATCCTTGTGGTGTGGCAGATGGAGCCGAGACGAGGACAGTCTCTCAGGATCTCTGTTTGCTCTTGTGTGTTTGCTGCCGCTCTCGGTGCTATGTGTGAGAGAGTTCACACCGTCTGATCGTCGTCTGAGAGCGAGCCCGGGCCACATAGCTGGAGCCACAGATGTTGTGCCCGTGGCTGCGGAGGGGCTACGGCAGGCCAGCAAGGCCACAAAGCACTAGAAAGTTCTGGACTTCAAGAGGAATTTGAACATACAAACCATAGAGAGCCAGCAGAACTTCATAATTATCTCAATAAATATTCTCTACACTACATGAGTTATTATGATGGTCTCACATGACAGGATCAGTCTAATGAGACACATTAATATGGCTGATAATGAGTCATAGCTGATCATTTCCCTCATATTATAAAAAGCCTTACAGTAGAAGGCCTAAAATAGCAAGGGCTATGGGGCTCCCTGTCAGCGCCCTGTGTGTTAATCAGCCACAGTAAAAGAGGTTAACAGCTAATGATAAATGAAGCAAAGCTTTGAGGTGAACCTCCAAATCCACCCTCCCCTCCCACACATGTGCATCCATCTCTTCGTGGCACGAACACACACACACACACACACACACACACACACACACACACACACACACACACACACACACACACACACACACACACACACACACACACAGACACACACATACATGCCCCCTTCTCTATGATCTTCCCTGAAATAATACATTGGATGCTGAGTCACTGAACAGAACGAATCCTCTGTCAAGCCCGTTACACCGATGCAAAGTGAACTAGTATGTTTTCTCTCAGGATAGAATGGTGATTGGACTAATCAGCTCTTTGTTTTCTTGGACACGCACGCCGTCGTGACTCATTCTCCCTGGCACTGGCGAAATGGCCACAGACTTCAGACCAGCCAGGCCCGACACTTACCCAGCTCTCTGGAGACCGGCGACACAGCGGCGTTCTCTCCAATCTTGGAGACCGCATCGAAGTACGCCTTCCCAGCCAGGTTCATAGCTGTGACGAGAAGACAGAATGGCATAAGTATATGATGCACAGATTCTTCATACACAAGTCTAATGCAATAATCCTCACAGCACAGTGGCACCGTACCTGTCACCGACTTCTCATAGCTCTTTCCCAAGTTGACCAGGTTCCGCAGTGCAGGGTTGAAGTTTTCCACAACATTCTGATGAAGACCAAAGTGAAAAATGACTTAAATACAACTAAACAAAAACATGATCAGACTGCTGGCCAGTCTCCTATCCCAATGATCCACAGTGTTTGTGACAGGCCATAACTACTGCTGATGTTAGAAATAATTGTAATATTTTTACTAGAAACTAGTTTTATGTGTCTGAAAAGCAGAGGAAAACAGCACTGTTGAAAATGTATTCTGCCAATTTTTTTATTTCCTGCAAATAAGTGACATTGCTGCACTAAGCTATACTTCAGACAAAGTGACATCGGGAGTCTTGACTGAAGATTATGCTTCTTAGGGCAATTTAGAAAATAAAATCCTTTAAGTTGTCAACTTTTCAATTGATTTACTGGCGCTGGCAAAGTGAGAGGTTTGTTTATACAATCCATAACACTAAAAATAGCCCAGCACGACTTTCAATCATTAACCTTTTAATTGAAGTAAGCAAGACCAAAGTCCTTGCGAAGAAGTTCCAGGGCTAATTCTCTACAGGAATGCAGCTCCCGACAAGAAACGCCGGGTAGTTCCTCTTTCTATTCCCCAGGCACACCCTCGACAGAACAATGCATGGTCAGGTATGCAACTTTTACACCCCACTAAAACAGGTTCCTTCACTCCATCCCTGAAACCGGCTCTAGCTAGGGAAGATGGACTTACTGTGAAATGATTGAGGTCCCTGTCACTTTCAACTCTCTTTTTTTTTTTTTTAAGTGCAAAGTACAGGTAGCTCAGGCAGAGGCAAAGGTAAAGCTGATTTGCAAATGAAGTTTCATCTTAGACAACGTTGTTTAAACACTCAGGACATCAGCACAATATAGCCTAGCCAGTTTTTGTGCTCGAAGGAGACTGCCTTTGATCACTTTGGGATGATGTTTACCATTAAAATACCCTATCCAGTTTCCGACAACAGACCGGTTACAGGTGCAAATGAGAGGTATACAAAGCAGCGTATTTAACACTATCCCTGGCTTCGTGTTTTGTTTCTAAACAGAATATAATTCATGCCTGTGTTGAGCCACTGATATTTTTCGCGAGCAAATACATGTAAAAAGGTCACTGTAGTATACGATCAACATGACACAATCGCCATCTGAACATGTCATAAATATTTACCTTGTATGTACTTTCAGTAAGCTTATTCACGTCCTCGGGGTCTCTCGACATATTGTTGGTTATTCCTCAAAGCCCACGGAGAGAAAGAGCAGTGGTTAACCACACAGACTGTAAATCCAATCCAACAGCCTCTCTTGCGCTGAAAACCGGTCTCCACTTACGTAGTTTGATCAGAAAACATTAAAGTCAAATATCTCAGGGACTAAGTGGATGCGAGTCAGCGCAACTGTGCGCCCATGGCGAAACCACACACTGCGACCTATAGTCAAACTTCCCTGCGCCTGACTAGAAGGACATAGGAAAGGTGGGATTCATGACGTCATGACCACTGTTATGCACTTTCGATGATGTGCAAGGTGCCTGGGTGGGTCCAGTTTACTAAGTGCTGCTGTCAAAACTAACGTCCCAAAATCCATGCCAACAGTTTGGGTAGCATATTTACTCAGCTAAAAGTACTTTACAACGTTTTAGTGAAAAACAATCTTCTGACGAAGATGTTTAAATGTATAGCCTAGTCTATTTCAGTTATAATCCACATTTTCTTTGAGATATTTTGCCTCTTTTTCTCACACACGCACATCGAGGACACAAAATAGATTGGATCAACCGGATTATCCTAAACTTAAGTGTGAATGCACACTGATTAAGACTCACATTGTGACAATGATCATTTCAACACAAGACAATGCGTTTAAAATATTTTCACCACAGCACTGATAGAGACTTTGTTGTATCATTCATTATTTCAACGAATGAGGCGTAACACGGCTGAAACTGAGGACTACTGATCCACTCACTTTAATTTGCAATCATGCCCATGTTGTCGCCTAAGGAACTATTTACCAGTAGACGAATAACCATGTTCGCATCATAAAATGTCTGACAATGTCTGACATTATAAAATAAGCCATGAAAATGTCCTTCAGAAGGACTGATAAAACAATTCTAACATTAAAACGTAATCAGTGGCTGACGACCTCTGGTGGTAAACAAGGGCATGTGAGACTTATTATGTGACATTAAGCTACCATAACTTGGATCAGGTAGTAGTCCAGGCCTATAGGGCAGTTTATTTTAAGGTAAAGAATTTGACATCTTAAAATTCGACTTGGCTTAAGTTAAACTCATTTCTTATGTTTTTTTAGTGGGAATATCCTAATTACAGTCTATTTTCGCGAAACCTTTCTTGAATCCTAGTCACACTCATAAGGATAGTTCGTTTCCGTTCTTGAGATGCAGCACGCTAATGTGCATAGCAGCAGTATTTTGATTTTATTCGCACTGAGTCTCTTTCTACCCAGTCAGTTTCACGCTGCGTTTTTATATAATGTCATGTGTCAGCAAAATATACAACATCTTGTGTCTTCCAAAATATAACCCATTATCACTGAAATTCTTGTCTTTTGGACCCTCCTGAAACATTTGTCCAAATAGCTCTGTCAGGTCCGTCAATAATAATAATAATAATCGTCATCCTCATCACCATCACAATCATAATCATAATCATAATCTTTATTTATATAGCACTTTTCAAAATCAATGTTACAAAGTGCTTCACAGAGGCAGACAAAATATCAAATCATCAAATTAAAAAATAGCCTAAGCTACACATAAAATACTAGTACTTTTAATGGAAATTTAAGTAAAAGTTAATTTCCCTTTGGACATCCACATTAATTCACATGAGATTATTTCTACGATAATAAAACAAAACAGATACTTTTAGTGTCCAGTAAACAATATCATTCCTTGTGTTATGAAGGAATATAAACCACATTTCCCAGAATCCATCACTGAATGCCATCGATCGCATACACGAGGAGTTGCGTTGCGTCTGTGCAGGATTCAGGTCCACGTCTCTTTGGTTGATGGAGCAGTGAGATACCGGTGCCTGTGCATCTAACTAAAACAACACACCGAACAGCCGCGCCTCCTTTTGGAAACGCCATACGAACAGTTGGATATTTTTATAGTTGTGGCTAACCTTGTCGATAACTGCTTACAGACCTAAACACAAAGTACTTAGCTAGCAAGCTAGCTAGCGATAGCCAGCTTACACTGCATTAGTGAAGCAACAATAACTAGCTGGCTAAAAGCTCGTAATGGACCCTCAAGACACAGCCCCTGATTCCTGGGAACAGGAGGACGATGTCGAGGCCCCAGCAGTGGACGCAGAACCACAGGCTTCTTTCACTGGCTTCAATGTAAATGCAGCAGTGTTTGTACCGAGCTTTTTTCAGGGAGGGCCTTCGGTAAATCCCGTATCTGACGGTAAGTTCATGTGGCGAAGGAAAAAACACAGACTCGACAGTTTTTTCAACACAGTGTTTACATTGTCGCATAATTTTACCAATCAGCTATCCAAATACGCCGTGATAATTATAGAGATGTGATGATGGATGATATGTCATGTCATGTCTGCCACAGTTGTTGGTAGGTTTGGGTTTGAAGTTACTGTTAGCTAGCTGGCTAGTTAGCTACTGCTAGCCAATGTCAACCAGCCAACTCTTAGCAGATGACAGAAAACGGAGCGTCTACAGCTCAGGCTGTTGTCACAAACACCGATGCGTTAAATTTAGTAACTCTAGGTGTCATACGAAAATTAAAAAAATATGTTTGAGTTAAGTGAGTATAGTAGCTAACGTAAGTTAGTATATTAGCTGGCAACTTCATGATCAGCGTTGCAGCAGTTGGCTTTGATTCAGAATTTGGTTAGGTTAGTCAGCCAGGCAGGCTAACAGGTTAATTTGTTCAACATATTTTTATTTTGTGTAAATGCGACGTATTCATCTCAGGCTTCACTTGGTATTGTGGGAGGTTGTCATCACTGCAGCTGTAAACTGGAGTGTCGTCAAACGTGCGCACATGTTTATCTACCCATTTTCTTTGCCTGTCACAAAAGCCCTCTGTTGGCCTAATGGTGTGCCACCTTGTGATTATAAGAAGAACTTACCGTCCTCCACGTTGCTGTCAATATGTTGATCTAGTTTTGATTAGGTTTTTATGCAGCAGTACTTCTATGGCCATTGAATTATATTAGGATTAACGTTAGGCCTGTAGTGTGCGTCATCAGTATCAACACACTCCTTTTCTTCTACAAGTAATACAGCCTCTAATCTCTGTAATGTGAAGACAAGCACAATGTCAAGCTCCCTCCACCAAAATCTAACGCTTTACTGTTACTCCTTTCGTGTATCTCCTTTGTCTTTCCATTAGGTGCAGATGTAGCTGCTAACAAGGAAGTTTCAGACATTGTTGGTAAGACTTTTGAGTGTTTAGTAGGTTTTTGTTATGACAATTGTAAGGTGTTGATCTCCAGCTCACTGTCCATATCATAATAACATAACATACTTTTTGTGTGCCTTTGATCAAATGATATAGCTCATTGCTCTCTGTCCAGCACGTGGGTTAGCATGCTGGTGTCCTCCTGTTGGTCTGGCAGCCACATACATGCCAATCAGAGCAGTTTAAAACTAGCCTGAGTGGATGGCCCCCATCCACTCATGTTACAAGCCTTATTTAACTCTACACTCCACAGTGCCACTACAGCTTGGCAGAAGACCCAAGCACTTGTTAAGGGAGATCACCACAGTAATGTTGATAATGTGCAGTGATCCACCTGCTTGGATTCTAGAATACATTGACAATGTAGCTCATGTTCTGACTGATTGCCTTTGTATATGTCACATTAAATAAATATGTGGTTATGTTCTCAAACCCTTATTTCATTAATGTGTGTTTGGTGTTAATGTAGTAGCATTGCCTAAATGGTTTTCATTGAACCAATTTCAGCTTGAGGGCAAATCTTGAGTCCAGTAGTGACCATCAAAATAATGTACTCTAGCTGGTTGTTAATAGCAAGTGAGCTGAAGAAAGGGGGTTTTGTGAGTGGTCAGTGGAGTGCCTAATTCCTCAGATGAGTCCCTTAGTGCTCTGTTTATTTTCTGCTTTAGAGGGAGTTTTCAATCATGAGATTATGCTGCTGTTTTCATAGATTGTGACAAAATACTCTGTGCTCTAACTTGAATAGGGGCCCTGTTCATAACATCTACTTCACCTACTCAGTCCTGTGGCTGTAGATCTCATTTCCTCCACTCATTGACAACATGAATTTGGTGCATTACAGTTCCAATTCTGCAGCACTGAATATTTAATACTGAGTGGATGTGAACGCTAAAGTGTCTCAGATTAAACCATAGAAGTGGTGTGTGTGTGTGTTTCATAGTATCTTAACCAATTTACAGGGCATTTTAGTTGTAAAATGTATATTTGTGTTTTTTCCTGTGTTCCTTTGAGCAGCGGTGGAGAATGGAGAGACAGACGCCGGTGCGGAGGAGACGTGGGAGGAGAAGGTGAAGCCGGATGAGGAGGAGCCGGGAGGCGGGCCCCAAGCGGAGAGCAGGGACCCTGACCCTGAGTCGGACGAGGGCCAGGAGGACCTGGAGGAGGAAGAGGAGCTGCCCATCCTGAAGCCACCCCCCCCAAAGCCTGACGCCCCTAAGAAGGAGCACGTCAATGTGGTGTTCATTGGTCACGTAGGTGAGGTTTCGTTAGGGGTGCTGAACAGTCTGGCACAACATCTGACGCCACGTGTGGACAAAATGTCATTTTTGAATCTGCTGTGTGGTTAATATGCAGTTACCATGTGTGTTAATGTGTGTGTCCCTTCTGCTCTCCTGAATAGATGCTGGGAAATCAACCATCGGAGGACAGATCATGTGAGTCACGATGTATTGTTCTTACAGTAAAGGAGTATAGCACCTCCTACTATAGTTAGTAATTTACATTTATATATACGTTTGCAAATCAATAAATGCATATTAATAAATG
Organism: Clupea harengus; assembly: GCF_900700415.2. NCBI lineage: Eukaryota > Metazoa > Chordata > Actinopteri > Clupeiformes > Clupeidae > Clupea > Clupea harengus. Next base: position 11,408,984 of record NC_045174.1, on the reverse strand, counting down.
TTTGGCCCATTTACTCTCCCTTCAGCAAAACCTGCAAAACGTACAACAACTTTAGAACCCTTATGTTATTGATTAGCAACGTGGCTGGCAACACGCGATGTCCAACACGCATGACCTAAAGCTAATTTCATAACTTGGCAAAATCATTTAGCTAATTCCATAACATGAGTAAGATTCTAAGGGAAAACATGGGTAGGTCAGCACAATCCTGGGGTGTGTCTGTGCACAGACTTGGGAGTTCCCAAAGCAGTTCTTCAAAGCAGCACCTTTTTCTGTGAAACTTCTAATTTCTGATTTCATGCACAAGAACCTCTGTCTCCTCTAATGTAAACCACTCGGTTAGCGACCGGGATTTTGTTGTTTGCTCTACTGTAGAACAATTACTGTGTGAACGTTAATAAGGTATGGTTGAATCATTGTGATTGCCTGGAAGAATAACTTTATTGCCACATCCACTAATTACTCAACCCATTTATGCTTGATTGCACCCTGCTTTTTGTCAAGCAAATATGGGTATCCCTGACTTTTCTCACTGCACAAGCCTGTTGGTGGTGCCCTATGAAATTATTGCCTTATGTATTTATCTGTTGTGTTCAAGGTGAGGTATATTCAGACATTTTCTCCAATTCTCCTCTAGGTATTTAACAGGGATGGTGGAAAAGAGAACTTTAGAGAAGTACGAGAAAGAGGCCAAAGAGAAGAACAGAGAGACTTGGTGAGCATTATTTGCACTGGAGAAATTTCTCTCAATTTGACTCCGCTCTTCCATTTTCATTCGTTACAATGTGCGTGTGCAGTTGGGCGACAATGGAAACTGTTCCCTGATTTGTGCTGGTTTGCTTTCTGTTGTTATATATATAAGCCATTTCTTTGTGAAAACAAATTGCATAAATGCTGTAGCATTTGTATTGAACTTCTCAATGAATGAACAAATTCATTCGTAATCTTAATCGTTGGTGCCTTCCTCTAAGGGAATCCATTCAGTGACCTCTCTTGCACCCTCACAGGTACCTCTCCTGGGCCCTGGACACCAATCAGGAGGAGAGGGACAAGGGGAAGACCGTGGAGGTGGGCCGGGCCTACTTTGAGACGGAGGACAAGCACTTTACCATCCTGGACGCGCCCGGCCATAAAAGCTTCGTGCCCAACATGATTGGCGGAGCGTCACAAGCTGACTTGGCAGTCCTGGTGAGCCCCTCCAAGCAGCCTCCTGCCTGCGGTCGCTCCGTAACTCTGCAGAGGCGACCGAGTCGCAGTGAGATGAGCTCAGAGGCTTTTTGATGGGTCCTGTCAGCTGGCGGGACTGCCCTGAGAAATGCCTGTGCAGTGTTGCAGAACGTTTACAGCTTATTTAGCTCGCTGAGAAATGGGCTGTGGCAGGAGATCCGCATGGTTTGGAGAAAGAGAGGATGGAGTGGAAAAAGAGAAGAACAGGCTAGATAGAGCAGGCAGAGTGACGTGCCATGAACAGGTGTGTCTATGGTGTTAATTTGTTTCCTTCTAGAAAGCCAGTTACATTTCTGACCCCTATTTATTGCCACTATTATTGAATCGCCATAAACCGGTCTTCGTAGAATCATTACGTGCCGTTAACAGCACTGTTATCAGTCAAGCGCTGTTATCAGCCCTGTTTATTTAGACTGCACAAGCACACTCTGGAGCTCCTAAACTGTTATTGTTAATGAAGCCATCTGGTGGCTGAGCCTCAGCTGTTTTGTATATTCACAGGGAAGAATGTTTTCAGAAAGAGCTTTTAAAATGTATGAAGGAACTCTAAAACGTTTCAGTGTAGAGACATTTTGGCTGGGTAGAAAGTGTTTTCTGGATTGTATTTTTTGGGGTCTTGCCCATCACAGAGTCATGTTGACTCAGCTGCTGCTGCTGGTCTGTTTGTTCGTTAGGTGATCTCTGGCCGGAAAGGTGAGTTCGAGACGGGCTTCGAGAAGGGGGGTCAAACACGCGAGCACGCCATGCTGGCCAAGACGGCAGGAGTCAAGCACCTGATCGTCCTCATCAACAAAATGGACGACCCCACGGTGAACTGGAGTTTAGAGAGGTGAGGCTTACAGTGAGCAAAATATGTCAACTTGGCTCAAACACGTGGCTATTCAGGCCAGCCTGACCTGGTTCTTGAATTAGCTGCTTGAATTTAGCTTTTCAAATGGACCAAATACAAAAAAGGCATACAGTATCAATGAATGTACCCCCCACCTCCTGCAGGTATGAGGAATGCAAAGAGAAATTAGTGCCATTTCTAAAGAAGGTGGGCTTCAACCCCAAAAAGGATATCCACTTCATGCCCTGTTCAGGGCTTACTGGAGCCAACCTCAAAGACCCCTGTGAACTCTGTCCCTGGTACACGTAAGTGCTCCTACTTATCCTCCTCAAGCACACTGTTGGAATAATCATTTTTTGGAAGCAGTTGTGTAAAAACTTTATTTTTTTTTTATTCACAGGGGATTACCATTCATTCCTCATCTGGACAGTTTGCCAAGCTTCACCAGATCACTAGATGGGCCTGTTAGATTACCTATAGTAGACAAATACAAGGTAAGCTTATCCTCTCTTGGCAGTCACACCTAGCATTGTGAGGCTAACCTAAACGTGTGCTCTTAAAAGGCCTGAGGGTCAATCAGTGCAATCATGTCAAAGGTTTGTGTAATAGTTAGTTTGTACCTGGTTCAGTGCAGCCTGAAGTCGAGCGCCAACATGGGTTTAGCTGATTCAGCTTCCAAGCTCTCCCCTAATATGCACTGCCAGAAGAATATTTCATCCCATTTTTCGGTACTCTGTACATGCTCACTGCATATTAAGTATTGTTGTGTCTGGGCTGTGTTTAAATGAATCTTCGGTCCAAATGAGATGCAAATTTCTCTCTTTTGCCTTCTCTCTCGCTCTCTTGCTTTCTTTCTCTCCTCCTTTTCTCTCTCTTTCTGGCTCTGCCGCCCACCCTCCCCCTGTGTCTGCTGTGTTGTATAACAGAGACGTTGAGTTATGAAACCAAGAAGCTCAGACTAGGCCCTGCATGCAGCAGAAGTAATGGGATTGAGGTCAAGTTAATAGGACCCTGTTTATGTTGTCTGCAACACTGACGGTTAGCGTGTCAAAACATATCCACACTCTTATGTCAGCCATGTTGAAGACTGGCTGTGTGTCACATTGGCTGTGAGGTGGGATATCGACACAAATATTTGTTATCATTCAAAATGACTCTCTCCTCACTCCTCTTTGCTAACCACACTCATTGGATGTCTGATGTGATGGTTATCATAATTATTACACCAGGCCTATCGTTGGACAGTAAGAGGATTATGACATTGGGCCTCACTCTTTTACGAGCATGTGGCATGGGGCATGACCCACAGCTCTTTGAAGTTACCAGTGTCTCACCACATGTGATGTGGGGGTAGAAAGGGCATGTTCAGAAAGAAATAATCCCAGTCGGCTCTTTGACTCGGACCACTCGGACTTCACTAATTAATTCAACGAGTCATCAGGATGAATAAATAAAAGAGCAGGTTCAAAAAGAGTTATGTAAAGACATGGCACGGCAGGCCTGGAGAAGCACATCTTGAAATTAATTAAGAAGATGAGAATATGAATGTTCTGGAATGTCAAATTTGCATGTTGCAGTGGCTTATTGTTAGTTCATCTGGCCATTTCTGCCCGTTTGAAGTAAATATTACTTTTCTTTCAGCTTATTCGTTCCTCACACGAACGCCAGCGACTGTTGACACAAGGGAACAGTTACATGGAAGATGGACATCTTATATGTGCCTGCTATCTCCTGTCAACCATAGTGCTGGTTTGTTGATAGTCCTTGTCTGTAATGCGAGCCCTCTGTTCCATCTGTGTTCATGTGTAGGACATGGGAACCGTGATCCTGGGGAAACTAGAGTCCGGCGTCATTTGCAAAGCACAACAACTTGTCATGATGCCAAACAGGGTAAGGTGATGCTTACGCTTACCGTTCGTTTTTTATCGTTTACCAGACACTTTCGGTGAAGCTAGACATTGTAATTTGTTTAAAAACACTCAACATAGGATTTCCCACAACTGGAAACATTAACGCAGAAATCCCGAACGTCTTCACATTTGTGTTAAAAGGTGAAGCACAGAGGAAACCTGACTATTAAGAGTATAATTAGCCACTGCAGTCATGTGCCTGTTTTAAGTTTCTGCTTTACCTGAGGTGTTTGTTAAGCAGCCGAGGCAGTAGCTTGTCTGTGGCTGAGGTAATGTTACTGAAGACCGCTGTCCTGTCTCGGCAGCACACCGTAGAGGTCCTGAGTCTGCTCTCGGATGACATCGAGACGGACGACGCCATGCCCGGCGAGAACCTCAAGCTGCGGCTCAAGGGCATAGAAGAGGAGGAGATCCTGCCTGGCTTCATCCTATGCAACGCTGAGAACGTCTGCCACACAGGGAGGACCTTTGATGCCCAGGTACCAAGGCCGTAGGCCACAGCTGAAACATGTGACCGTTCACCCCTAGACAGATTAAACTCTGAGTTCCTTACTAATACTCCTTCCTAGTAGTGTGCAGATTTGTTCCCTGTCACATTCCGGGGCTCCATTCATACGAAAAGGCTAAATGTTCAATGTCAGCTTTCTGTTCAAGTCTGATCTCTCTGCCTTGATGATTCACATATGTGACAAAAGTTATTATTGTGCGTTGAAATGCACCTTCCTGTAGTCATCAAAGTTCAGTGTATAATACACATGTATCAGACGAAGTAAGCAGAAAATGGAAAGTTTGGGCCACATATTAAGTGAATGACATTTGTAAAGTGAGTCGCATTTGTACCTAGTACCTGTCAAAAACGACCATGTTTGTGTCTGTCTCTGTAATCTGAACGTAGAGTAGGATGCAAACAGTTGATGTACTTTTTAATGGTTGTTATATATTTTTTTTTATTACATTTTTTAGATTGTCATCATTGAACACAAATCCATCATATGCCCAGGCTACAATGCAGTTCTTCACATCCACACTTGCATCGAGGAGGTGCAGATCTCGGTACGTGTCTCTGGATCAGCATCACACATTCAAATCCTCGTTTCACTGAGGCATGCAGGAGTAGTTGGGGTAGTTACCCACGTCACCTTAATGTATGCGTTGTCGCTCCATCTACCCCTAGGCCTTAATATGTCTGGTGGACAAAAAGACAGGCGAGAAGAGCAAGACGCGACCCCGCTTTGTCAAGCAGGACCAGGTGTGCATCGCCCGGCTGAGGGCAGCGGGCACCATCTGCCTAGAGACCTTCAAAGACTTCCCTCAAATGGGTCGCTTCACGCTGAGGGATGAAGGTAAGGCGGCGCCCCCGCCTGGCTAAAGGCTGTATGTTGTCAGTCCTCTTCAACTGCTACTGACAGTCATGAGACTGTGTTGTACCTGTAATTGTGTCACGAATGATGGACTGGACAGATGCAGCCTTTAGAAATTGTTGTTCATGTCACTATGGCAAATGTTTGAAAAGTCACCTTGAACAGAAAGACATAATAACTAATGGTGTCAGTTTGGTTGCTTTCATGAAGTTAGGTTGTTGCACAAGATCAAAACATCTATTTTGTGTGAAATCATTTGAAGTATACAAAATCTAAATACAACTGTCTTCTCTCGTAGGCAAGACTATTGCCATTGGCAAGGTTCTGAAGCTGGTGCCTGAGAAGGACTAATGTGGAGTTGCTGGACTGTCCCCTTGTGCACTCTGGGACAGAGAAGGATGGTATCCTAGCCTACAGTCCTCTGTAGCCATCCTCTGTTCCGCACTATCTACCTGCCGAGGAGCAATTTTAACACTACAAAAATCATATTTGACTAAAGGAGCTGATTGACGTTTTTAAGAAGAACAGTAATAAGGAAAAGTACAGTGTGTCAGCTTTCTCATATTGAGAGCTCAGCTATGCCACTCATGTAGCCCAACTATCCTGGGTCAGCCGATCACAACTCTAACATTTTAAAAGTAGGTGAAATTCTCTCTGCCTTTTGGAAAGGCAGAAAGAGATCTTGCAGAATTTTAATTCAGACTGTTCAGCCTACAGTTACAATTTATCCGAAGTACTTAATGCACTTAAGAAAAAAATATGCTGATATGAAGGACACGTGTCCATTCAGCTCTTCTTGCCCTGAAATGATTTGGACACTTCCACTGTTATGGCCTGTGTTGACCTAAAGCTGCAGTGAAAATAAAGTATGGAATTATAAAAGAACTCAAATTTCACATTGGCATGTGTTTGAGTTATTGACTCAGGTTGAGCCATTTTTCCAGGGGTCAGCTTTATTAAGTGGCCAGGATAGCAGGACTGGAAAGGACATTTCTCACTCACAGGGCTGTGGTGCAGATAGAATTTGACTGAATTCAATGTGGTGGCGTGTGACGTAGAGCAATTATTCTACGCATGCGTGCTGAAGGACCTACACGTGAAGGCAGCATGGCGGAGCAGCAGGGAAAGTTGCAGTTGGACCGATCTCAGGTATTGTGGTTTTTTCAAACAATAGTACAGTAAATACGACAAGACTTTAGTATGACCTGTATAGTCTATTGATCATTGAAGTGTCGACAGAGGATGTCTTTCTAAGTGATCTGTCGGTCAGCTTAAGAGCCAATGGTCTGTGAGCGTAGTGTAACGTTAACGTTATGCCACGAGGTAAAAACGCCAGTGTTAACAAATTGAGTTGGATAATGATCTGTCCCTTGCACGTTTAATATTATTTTTATGTGATGTGTTATTGTCCCCGGAAAATGTTACGGGTTTTGTAATGTCTGGATTTGTCAGCTTTTTAAAAGGTTGCAAATCTTAGCATTAGCCAGTTAGCTGGGATAGCTATTGTTAGCTAGCTATGTAGTTAGTTTGCTTTACTAAGTAAGCTATCGGTTTTTTTTTTACTCGTCACGTTAATGTAGTTGACTGCTTTTCAGGTGAAGAAGGCTGTGTTGGCACTTCAGGCCTTCCTCAAAACTAAAGAGTCTACAGAATGCCTACTTCTCAACGAGAGTCAACACATTTCCCTCATGTTCACAATGTGGAAGATCCCAAAAAAAGAGCAAACCATTCGCATGTGAGTATACAAAGCCTGTTTTATTATACTCATTGCTATCTTGGTAGAGACTGTGTCTTTAACATAAAAGTTTACAAGCATATGATGAAGGTATAGTAGTTTAGATGTCTGTCAGCCTGCACCTAAACACATTTAGGCCACTGCCTTGGTGAATTCAGCATACCATACCTCTGTTATAGGAGAATGGGTTCAGTTATGCTTTGATTGCATCCAAGACAAACATTTGGTTGAGGAAGCACTGTCATGTTAGAATAATCGTTCTGTAATGGTTTGTTGGACATTCAGAAGAAATGGCTTCCATGGCACATTTGCAACAATCCAGTGTTAGGAAAAGGATTCTTTGTCATGTTAACGGTGTACAGTTTATGTACAAGTATTGCTCATCCCGAGCATTCTGAACTGTTAACTTCAGTGTGTTGGTGTTCTTGTGCCCCTCAGTCCTTTACCCCATGGCATCCGCACAGAGAACGGTGAGGTGTGTCTCTTCACAAGAGATGAACCCAACATGACCTCAGACCAGACCGAGAGGTTTTTCAAGAAGCTGCTCACAGAACGAGGAGTCAAGAATGTCACACAGGTACAGATAGTCATATCTTACCCTTGAGATGGTTGTTGGAGATGTATTTTCATGGTGTGTGATCAACTGATTAGTATTTTTGATTGATTGCTTTAGGCTAGCACCAATAGCCCTGATGAGAACAGTGTTTAAAATGGTAACAGGACAAACCCATCCCTTACATTTACATTTAGTCATTTAGCAGACGCTTTTGTCCAAAGCGACGTACAAGGGAGAGAACAGTCAAGCTAAGAGCAATAAAAAAAGCATGGTGTAACAATAAATACTACTTTACATGAGAATTAGAAAAACAACGACCTAGAAAAAAGGAAAAAGAAGTGCAGGAATGTAACTGCTGAAGTGCAAGTTAAGCGCTAGTCAGGTGCCAGTTAGGAGGGGAGGTGCTCTCTGAAGAGTTGGATCTTCAAAAGCTTCTTGAAGGTAGAGAGGGACGCCCCTGCTCTGGTAGTACTAGGCAGTTCGTTCCACCAACGTGGAACTACAAATGAAAATAGTCTGGATTGCCGTGCTTGCACGGACGGCAGTGCCAAACGACGCTCACTAGACGAGCGCAGCGTCCTGGGTGTAACATTTGCCCTTACAAGAGCATTTAGGTAGGTGGGAGCAGAACCAGTAAGCACTCTGTAGGCAAGCATAAGTGACTTGAACTTAATGCGAGCAGCTACTGGCAGCCAGTGGAGCTCGATGAGTAGCGGGGTGACGTGTGCCCTTTTCGGTTGGTTGAACACCAGACGCGCCGCCGCGTTCTGGATCATCTGTAGTGGTTTCACCACGCAAGCCGGCAGGCCCGTTAGGAGGGCGTTGCAGTAGTCAATCCCTTCTATGCCAGTGCAGGGTACTGGCTAACATGTTGTCACAGACATGCATCTCACTCCCATTGAAACTTGTGCTATACTATATCTTTGGCACATTTACATTTTTGTAAGGGATAATGTACAATCTGCCTGTACTGTATAACCTGCCATTCTTGGGGGTCTTGTATTGTCATGAAGGGATTTATTTTTCAAGAATAACTTGCACACTGTATGGTAACCCACTTATTATTCAGTACGTTGCCTCAAAGATAAGACATTTCTCCAAATATTACTTTTTATTGCCGTTTAAAGGGAAATACCTGCGACTTTAAATTTCCATTTGTGTAGAGGACTTACAGATTTTTTTTTTAATATAAATTATAATGAAAGATATGAATCAGAAGCACAAAACTCATTGCCAATGGCAGCAGCATTATCAAGAAGTATCAGACCTCCGAACGTGTGCATGGCCCATATATTTAGTTTTGTCCATAGACACGTTGTATTGAAATTAAAATATCCAAGTGGAGCTTAAGACAATCTGCTGTTTTGGCATTAACAGCATGTTTTGATTCCCATTCCAGGTGATGCCTTATAAGGTGTTAAAGACAGAATACAAGGCCTTTGAAGCCAAAAGAAGACTGCTTGGCAACTTTGACCTCTTCTTGTCTGATGCACGGATACGTCGTCACTTGCCATCTCACATTGGGAAACATTTCTATGAATCAAAGAAGTACGTTTATGAAAATGTATGCATTAATGTTATGCTGTTTTATTAAAAAGCGCAGAGTTGTTTATTGTTTAGAGATTAATAGACCAATTGAACACCTCTAAACGCTTTGTTTCTGTTCTATCTTCCTCTTACAGAGCACCTTTGTCTGTGGACCTGCTGAGTAAGAACCTGGGCCGGGACATGGATCGTCTCATCCAGGGCACCACCGTAACGGTCGGCAAGAAAGGCCCATGCTGGTCAGTCCCCTTGCACAACTAAAGATCAGATCAGATTATGATTTATCTTTTTAAAACAAGCCCTCTGACTCCTCCAGTCCAATGCAAACTAAGACAGGAAGTCTACGCATGCGGTGTTGTGTTCTTTATACGATGACAGTTTTCCCCCAGTTTAAAAATGGCAATATATCGCCTTGCTTACTGTTACGTAATATATTGAATCGTAACCCCTGCATGATTATTTTATTGGCAGTACGCAGACCTAATATTGACATTGTAGAGAACACAGTGTATTGCATTAATATCTGCTTATAAATGTATTACCCATTCCCTGTGTCCTCTTAAAGGGCAGCTACCTGAAATCAGTTGCTTTTGTTTGATATCTTTGTGTGTCATAAGTGTGCACCGCAGCAAACCCTGCTCTCCTCTGCCAGTGGTGGGTAAGGGTAAAGATGGTGCCAGAGTGCCTCAAAGTGTATCCAGACGAGTTACTGCTTCCCTTTGGAGCTTGTCCCTACAACTTTGACACAAAGATATAAGAGCTTGCAAAATCATCTCTCTTGTGCAGTGTCATGTCTTTATCTGCCTGTGTGTTCATGTGTGTGTTTGTGTCTTGCAGTATGGCCCGTGTGGCACACTCCGGGATGACTGCTGACGAAATTGTCGAGAACGTCACCGCTGCTGTAGCCACCATCATATCCAAGCTGAACATGGTGAGCTTGAACCTGTGAAAGTGTGCCCTAGGCTCTGTGCAGTCAGACAGTCTGAGAGAATCTGCAAACGCAGCGTTGACAGCAAGGCACGCGCCTGGCCTTCAGGTGTGAACTGTGGTGGTATATAAATATGCATGTGGCCAGCATAAATTAGTAGGAATGTAATAATAGGCTTATAATATAAAGACTGTTGACGATTATAGAAACTAATAATAGTTTTTTAATTAATTTATCTATTGGGGGTGTCCAAGTACAGTAGGGTCCCAGGCTGGCAAAAGTTTTGAGAACCCTTGTCCTACATGCTTGGTCGCAGTGTATTATATGTTCAGTTTCCTTTCCACCTCTGTTGTATATCCAGTGTTGGGTTTTATGTGTATTGTGTTCATGCGCAATGATGGACATAGCACTAAATACTAGCACCATAGCACGGAAGTGTTAAAGATGACCGGTTGTTAATGGCTGTCCCTATTGCAGGTGGAAAAGGACAAAATTATTAAACTGATTCATCTGAAGAGCCAGACTTCTGTAGCGCTGCCCATCTACTCCTCAGACCTGGGCAACCTCACTCAGGTGGAGGGGCTGCGCAACAAGACCAAGGTGAGCCTTCACTATCGTTATGGACACAGGGTTAGTGTATGGGGCTGTGATGTCACAATGATGATGCTTATTGACAAGGATGGTGAAGTAGTGTGATTACTTCTCTAGAACTGTTCAAAAACTTTTAAAAGTCTTTCCAAAATAGAAACAAGCAAGTTTCCCCACAATTCTTGAGTTCTGCTAACAGGCACTTTTTTTTTTGCTTCTTCTCGCTGCATACATTTTATGCTTTTTATCACTGTGCTTGGTGTTAACTACCTGATTTCCACAGAGGACCCAGCACATGGTGTGTCTGGCAGTGTGATGAGAATTTGTTTCAGATTGTCATTTTTTCCCGGAAAAAGGCTGTAGAATTATCCTCGCTGACAAGTTTGCCAGCTGTTGTTTACCAAAAACGTGTGATTTGTTGTCCACCCTTTTTTAGAAGAAGCCAAAGAAGAGAAAGGCCCCAGCAGTGAGCGGCGATGCTACTCCGAAAGACGGGGAGGAAGGAAGTCAGGAAGAGGTATGTCCATCAGAACACAGGCTGATGTGTTTGGGTAGAGATTTGGCAAGGGAGAAGTGTGATCCCATCATCACTAAGGAGCATACACACACAGTATGGGTGACTGCATGGTGTTGCCCCCCCCCTCTCTCTGTCAGTGTTGGCCAAGGGTACAGATGGTGCCAGAGTGACTCAAAGTTAATCCAGACCGACTTCGTCCTTCTATTAGAATCTGTCCCTACAAGTTTGACTCAAAGAAATGAGACGTTGGGCGCCCTCTTGTGTCCACTGTAGTATATTTCATCTGTTGTTTGTTACTGTCTGTGGGCAATGCTGTTAGCACAGCGCCAAAGCTTGTCAAACACGGAGTAATGTTTTGCATCTAACTTTTTCAGAAGACAACAAAGGAAGACAAAGATGCTTCAGCTGAAGAGGAGATCCCACAGCTGGTGCCTATTCAGACACCAAGCAAAAAGGCAAAGCTGCAGGTATGTTCATCACACTGTTAGGTAGAATTCCTGAACCTTTTGTGAAGTAAATTGTGTGTCATAAGTGTGAAACTGCACCGCAGCAAACCCTGCTCTCCTCTGCCAGTGGTGGGTAAGGGTAAAGATGGTGCCAGAGTGCCTCAAAGTTAATCCAGACGAGTTACCTCTTCCCTTTGGAGCTTGTCTCTACTACTTTGATACAAAGATATGAGCTACTCAAAAGTTGAATCAAATACTTCCCCAGTACACTGCATAAATGTAAAACTGGACATATTTTATTCCTCAGGAGCCAAAAAAGAAAGGTGTGAAGACAGCGGCCAAGCCTTTGGTAGGCAGAGGGAAAAAACAAACTAAAGGTGGACCTCGTCAAGCCAAGAGGACAGCGAAAGCCTCCCCACAGAAACCGAAAAGAAAGGCGCCCAAGCGCTCTTAAAGCCATCCCTGTTTGTCATGTTTCTTATTCTTCAATAAAACTGTAACTTACTGCCAGCCTCTAATTCCATTTGCTATGTGATGTGATGGCAATGGATGACAGGAATGTAGGAAATCATGCCTCAAATACTTTGACACACACACATACATAACATAATCTCCCATCCAAAATGACATGGTGCATACATACTGTATAACCATGTAGTCCTAATATATTTGGTCAGATGTAATGGCTTATCCTTTTAACAGCAGGACACTGCTGGATTGACTGAATAGGTTGGGATCTCAATTCACTTAACTGCAACTACCCGAATCTGTCTTGTGTACCAGAAAGATGCCTCTGGCTGTGTTTGTTCAGTTTTTCACTTTGTAAATAATAAAAGACAATATACTTTGTTTGCTGTATATAACCATACCTTTTGTCTGACTCCCCTGCATTTGCAATTAATATCTGATGTCCTCAGTGTTAGCAACATTGGCCTATCCATTTATTAATACATGTTTGGATTGACTGATGTTTGCGTTCACTAGTGGAACGGTAGGATCAGGTGACAGTCTTTTGTGGATGCTTAACGGGAAGGCCAGGTGCCATTTGTGTTTACTGTATGCAGCTGTTGTGGACCCGATCCACAATCTAAAGTGAGCCCAATTTGAACGTGTAGTGTTTTGCTGCAATGTCATGAAATAAATGAGCGTTGAAATAATTGTTTATGTAAAACTCTTGAAAAGTTTTTTGCCAGTGAGGATTCTTGCAAAGGAAGTTTTATTGAAACTCGAAAAAGCTTTACCGGTATTTTTTAACGCAGTAGTTGTATTTGCCTTTAGCACCCAAGCTCACACATTTAACCACTTATGTACTATGTATGAAATTTGTGCAGAGGATTTCTGAGTTAAAATGTTCGGAGGGACCATGTGCATCACTGCATATGAAAAGATGTAGCACTTGTGTGTTTGCCTTTAGGGGGGCATGAGGCGACAGACATACGGTAAGGTGATGTTTGTCAAAGCCAAACCTCCCTTTGTGTCTGTGGGGTTTGTCTAGCCATGTCTAGTAACTAGCGTGCAGTAGGGCACAGAAACCGCTCACATCCCTAACAGGACATTTGAGAAGTGCATAAGGTGAGCACTGTATTTTTGTGATTGTTTTTTTCGTTATTAAGTGTAAACTATAGGCCAGGATTAAGTGTTTCCTCTATATTGCTAGTATGCCACAACCAGATGTCCTTTCGTCAGACCTTGGCCGGGACGAGGATAAATCAGGGGGCTGCGCGCTCTGCCCGGACAGGGATGCCGTTCTTAATGAACCACCTCTCTGGACCTACTACCACAAGCCCATTATAGTGATGATAATTGGGGGACTGATGCTGGGTGCTGGTGCCGTGACATCCCTGCTGGGCTCCTTTGAGGTAACCGAAGTGCCTCCTGCTATCGGGGCGGTGTGCTTCTCCATTGGACTCATGTTCCTGGTGCTTGGGCTCATCTGGTTGCCCATAATCAAGGACAAGCTGAGACGCAAAGGACGGAATGTGCGCAGACGGTCTATTCAGATGTGATGGTCACTGGAGCCATTGGAAGTTTATTGTAGGCCTAGAATAGTAGCGCTGTTTATTTTTGCAACCTTTCCTTTATATTGTATTTTATTAACCAAAATTCTGATTGAATGGGGTGATAAACTTGGTGAGCTCTTTCAATGTGTCCCTGCTTGACCATCCAATAAATGTTCCGATTAAATCTGCCTACTGCAGAAGGAAATGTATCATAAGGCTTGAGTCACTTAGCTCAATGTTTTTTAACATGTACATTGATAAAAGTGAACACAGGTTTTTACAACTGCCATTCGGTTTGATGGTGTAAAGATAACCTGATAGGTTGTCACTCACTGTTCAAAGTTAATGGGCTGCAGCGTACCTTGTACTATAGGCTATTTTACTGACTGGGTTTTCATGTGTAATTGCGCTCCTCGGTTCGCATGAGAATGAAAGACGTACGCTCTCCGTGCCGTTAGCGCCACCGTCCACCTTTCAGCCCACCTGAGGAGGCGCACGTTACCTGTTGCCAAAATGGAGAAAAACTATCAAGGTGTCGGTAGGTGTAAATGCGCGTTTTGGTTTGCCGTCGGTCATGACATAATCGGATTTTTAATCCTTCTGAGTGGAGTGTTTTGGGACGTTTTCTTCCACGACTTTCTTTTATATGCTGGTGCCGTTATAATATTCCTCAGTCTCATATGGTGGGTGTTCTGGTACTCTGGTAACATCGAGGTGCCACCAGAGGAACTTGAAGAGGATGTTGTTTTTTACAAGAAAAGCAAGGGAATTTCAGGCGTTGTGCGGAAGGTCTCCAACGGCATCAGAAACTCCTTCAGAAAGAATGGAAGGGCCAACCAGGGAGGGAGTCCTAGGCTGGGAAACGGGACAGAAGACGTCCCACAAGTCCCTGGCGGCATTTCTATGATTTCCTATGGAAACACAGGGTCTGAACAACCCAAATTCCACAGGGAACCGTTGTCAGTATAATTCTAAGGTAATGTGATGCACATTATCAATAAAGAGGGGCCTAATACGCCTACTCAAAATACTATGAAGGTATAGGGTTTATTTAAGCAACAAAACATTATTTTCGAATTTTTATGAAAGATAAGCTTATATTAGTAAATGATAAACCCGTGTTTAAATCCCAGGGTACCACTCATTATCTGGCTTTGCTGAACTTATCTTTTAGATAAAAGTTTAGACTTTGGTCGGTACACTCTGTCAAACTGTTGTTGAGCATTAACATAATGAAAATAATTTTAAAAGGACATTTAACATTTTTGAATAAACATAAAATGCCATGAAGCCATAGTTGCAAATGTATGGATGTAAGTTATGAATGGCTGGGTTTAATGTAGATTTTATATTTTACAGAGCTGTAACCTCGCTGTCAACCAAGTCTTACACGAAGTTTGGACATTTCGCTGCCAAAGAAGAATTTCTTCAAAATGATGGACTAAATATGCTCAAACACACTTTGTTTTATACAGTATTGATAAAACAAGTATTGTAAATAAATTAATACAATTTTATGTATGACAGTTTGAATTACAAAATAAAATGTAAATTCATTTATTTTTATTTTTCAACACTGGCTGTGTGGCTTAGCTTCAGTGAAGTCTACATCAATTAAAAATCTTCTGGGCTTCCTATGTGACCATATCTAAGTATATAAGCTTGTTTTGGGCCTCTACAATCATCTGCATATTCAAAACACGAGGTTAGAGGTTATGATGGCACTCTGTGGACTGACTTCTCCCTTGGGGTCCCACTGGGTTAGCTGTGTCCCAGTCAGACCATGTAAATAATCCTGATGGTGAAACTCAACAAAACGGAACTATCAAGAAAAATGATTCAAATTGTGGTCTGTGGGTCTACAATGAAATTCATATTTCAATACATTAAAACACATACAAATTGATCTGCTTTTTGAAGCCCATGATTGTTTTTCTATTACTATATGATCCTGTTGCTCAAATACATATTATATGTATATAACAAGTGGTTGCGTATTACCTAAAGAAGTGTTTCTTATTGTTTAACTATGTTCATTAAACATCTCACTAGAGTCTTTTTAAAAAAGTACAGGTTTCTCAGGACAGCAAAGGGACTTCCCCCCTAAAAAAAGATTTACATATCTATAGAGGTTCATAAAACTGCGCCTAGATTCTGTCAGTGCAGCTTCAGTCTCAGGGGAAGATGCGATTCTACCTTGGCCTTATAGTTTACATCACTCCTTTGTCTCTGGCAAACCAAAAATGTGCTCCGAATCAGTATTACGATGGTCTGACTGAGCGCTGTGAGCCTTGCATGTTCCGGTGCAGTTCCCCACCATCGGTTTGCACCGCGTACTGTAGGCCTACTAAGTGTAAGTACAATTCTGATTTCATAATACTTCAGAACAAGATATCAAGTCACATTTAGAAGAATATAGAAAAGCATTTTTGCATAAACATTTGCACTGATCTAGAAGAGTAATATCAGCTATTACTGATCTTCCATTAGATGCCTGTATCACTCCTCTGATGAATCTTTTACCATTTCCAGTAAACATATCTAGAAACTGTGATGCTTTACCTGACCCTGTCTGGTCCGTTCCAAGGTATGCATATAGTAGGCTGTTTTACAAATGATAGTACAAGTAGCTACGAGGCCAAATATCAATAAGCTAATTATGAAAATTGTTTTTTAGGATTGCGCCTTATTATTTAACAAACAAAAAGTTAATAAATGCCATTTAAAGTGTTTAAACCTTCTCAACAGTGTAGTCTAACTTTGTCAAGACAGAGCTGTCATGAAATTTCTCTACATTTCTCAAGCTCAACCTGCCTTGTGCTCGTTCAATTTCAATTTCCAGAGCATATGTTGACAAAAATACATTTCTGAATGATGAAGGATGAGCCTAATTGCTTCTTTTTCTGATGTGAAAATAAAAGCTGAACCCCCAGATCTCTCTGAAACCTCAGAGTCACCGAGCTACAACCTAAGAGTGATTTTGGTGGCTTTGTTAGTGTTCCTGGGAGTCTTCATGGTCGTGTCACTGATCCTGCAGTTTCTGAGAAGAAGGACTTGTAAATCTCTCTCCAAAACCAAAGGTAAATGAAAGGTCATATAGACCTAACGTTGCCACAAAATACCAAGGTCTTGTTAAATATAATGCTGGGTTGTAGAACTGAGGACAATCAATATGCTTTTACCAGTTGCGTTTATGTGCAAGTCATAGTCAATTTTCAAGTCAACAATAGGCAAGGATTAGATGTTTCTTTTCTTGAAGTAAAAACAAGAGCAAACAAACTGAAAATTGCTCACAAGAAATGAAAGACTTGCGGTGACCAGAGTGGTGACCAGATTTCTGTGACATAAGGTGACCAGATTTCTGTGACAAAATCCGGGGACATTTTCAGTTCAGACACATAAACAAATCCAAAACAGTGTAATATTTGTATCTTTGTAAACGAAAAACGGGGACGTCTGGTCACCCTATGCTAAAATGCTTGTGCTACTGAATGCAATCTGGGATGTAGATATTTGACACTGACACTAATGCTAAACTGGAGACTGCCCAATCACACCTGCTCTAACCATGTCACACAGTGCCTTGCCAGGAAGAGGCAGGACCAACGGTCTTGCAAGAGGCCTTAGACATCCAAGGAATGGAGGAGAACCTAGCTGGACTTGGCCAAATTCACCAGGAGGAGCAGAGTGAAGTACTTCCCAACTCCAGTCTGCCCCTGCCCTCCACAGAGGAAGGCACAACTGTGCTAGTAACGACAAAGACCGGACAGAGCGACTGCTGCAGGGCACAAAACACTGACAACATGGCTCTGTACCTGTGGAGGCCTGGATTTGTGCCCTGATTGAAAGCCTCGAAACACCACAATCTCTGAATCTCACTGGGACTTCAGTAATGAAAGACCTATAATGAATTCAATAATTTCTCAGGGCTCAAAATGGTGTAAATATAAGATACATTGTATTTGTTCTTAGCTTTCTTTCAGATAGTAAGTGTAGTTACCACATGTTTGCACGGTAGCCTATGTAAGGCAAATATTATAAGATTGTGACAATTGTATTGTTTTGGCATTATATCAATACAATTGAATTGAATTGAAGATTGTGGAATACAAAAACAAACAAACAAAAACATTAATTTGAAAAAGATAGCCGCTCAGATAACAGTAGATAGAATCCCGTTTAATATAGCGTATAAGTATGTTTCATTAAATCCAATACAGTACTCGGTCAAAAAAGCTCAGCTTGCTGCCTTGACAACTACTTACACAGCCTTGAACGAATACGTGGTTGGGCAGATCAGTAACTTGATTTAATCATGTGACCAATCTGACCATGTCATGTGGTAACAATGCCGTGTCATGTGACCCATTAGCTGAAATGCTGTTTCATTTTCGAGCGTCCCAACAACAGGGTTTCAAATAAATTGTTCCGTGTCTGTTAATAAGTGATCTACATCACTGACATCAATTTCCCGAGGCAACAAGCGATGTCGGTCACATTTATAACACAATGCTTCCGCGAACGTGACACGCTATTACTATTTAAAGACCTGTTTACAGTCTGAGGACAGGCCTTTGCATCCTGCTAGCATCAAGGACTGTGGAGTTGTAGGAGCGCGCGGTTTAGATGTACAAGAGGCGATACGGACTTCTTGTCCATCGTGGCGGATCTATGTACAGTATGATAAATTAGGGCAAAGCAACCGACACAGACTCATTTTTTGATGTCACATTTTGGGAGTACCAAACCACAAAAACGGATGCTGTGTGGTGAAACACACCTAACAATCTGACACCGACTGTCAGAATGAACGGTGAGTCGTCAACAAACTCATGTTTCTTTTCCCGAGCGCTGATTTTGTACTATTTACCACCCAGTTAGCCAAAATTATGGTATGTGCAAAACAAATAACTAGTTAGATCGAGGTAAGATTTTTACTTTGGCTTTAGAGAGTGTCATCGTCCTGAGGACTAACCTATCTCATATAGACAGGCTGTCGATCACATATTGTGTTAATTGTATAAGTAGCCTATTTATTGTTCATTTTGTATTAAAGGACTTTGGAGACAGTGTACTATGATCATATCACACGAGTACTTCACTCACTAATGACTAGTGATGATTTAGAAGATGTGACGTGCAGTCTCCCCTCTGTTATACATTTAACGTAGTCCAACACAACCATCTTAGTCAGTATTGCAGGTAGTATTTAAAAGCACTTGTAAGCACAACTTAGCTTCTTTGCATTCTTAAGCAGCAGGCTTATTTGGCTGACCAGCATTTAGTTTGTTTACAATGCAATCTTCAGAGGTTTGTCAATGTATGACATTTTGTCTGCTGTGTGTGTAGTTCCCGCAATAGTTTCAATTTTTATTTTGTGAGCTTGTTTCCTATCTAGTTTGTAATAGTGATGTACTCTAATTTTCATACAAAATACAATAAACATAATGAAGTCCCAATCCATTATTGTGACCAGAAAACAATAAGGCAGAGGAAGTGTTGGACAGATTCAGTCAAAAGCATATGGTCCTTGGTGGTGAACACAATCTAAATTGGTTAGTTGCCAATTGTCAATTCCAAGCCAAAGCTCCATGATAACAATGTTCCTGTAAATCCTATAAAGCTAATGTATTGTATTACATCAGACTTCAGTTGTAATAGTTATTTTTTTTTAAACACTGCATTTTAATTCCACAAAACACAAAAAAGGAATACAGTACATAAAATATGTCACCTTTTGTTGATTATTTTTCCTGTCTTTCTGTACAGCTTCTTCATTGGGATTCTTTGGGCTTTGCTTTGGGTGTTTTGAGTCATGGTCATGGAAGTATGGTATAGGGATTGCTTTTCTTGTAGCTGGTCATAGATAATATACCATCATTGCAGACACATAGCAATTTTTATCTGGGCTAATCCATCAATAGGTGGACATGGACCAAATAAAAAAAAAAATTTACTGTAGAAAATATATAATATACATAAGAGACTGAGATTTAATCCACAAGGCCTCTCATATGTTTCATGTGGCTCCCACAGATAAGTGCCACTTAAATGTCATCACAGGCAGAGGCAGAGATATGCAAAGTGTTGGCCTGGGGACTGTTGTAAGTTGACAAGTTGAAAAATCAGTCTCAGTAACGTCAGTCATGCTATATTTATGTAATTACTGCAAAAAATAAACAACAATTTTCTCTGTCGATTGATTATTACTTTGTGTTTATTACTGAGATAAAGTCTTGTGCTAGATGCTATTTTCTACTTCCAATTTCTACCTCAAAACTTCACCACAGCACAAAGAAGCACATAGCTAAAGACAAATTGACATGTTTTCCATGTCAACTAAGGGCCAAGTATAGTGAGCCATAAAACGTAAAGCTTACCATACCATAATGCTTAATAATAGATACCATGGCAGCTGTACAATAGCACCACAAAACCCTCCAATTTGTTATGTCATGACGGATTCACCCATTTTTTTTTTTTTTTTTCAAAGCAGTTAGCACAAATGGCAAGACAATAGTATGTTAGTGCAGATGTGTATGATAAGGTTATCTGTTATAAAAAAAACACAATTGGACACGATGCAGTAACACAATAGCTATACAAAAACGACACAATGACAGCAAGTATACCATAGACATTTTGTCAATCAGTGTACTTCCTGTAATTTGCTACATCGAATCTGTTGCAGTGTTGTCATTTAGTTTCAACTGTATTCCCAAACGGCATACAGTTAAGGTTAACCTGCGGAGGCTCCTTGTATTTGTAGTTGTTAATGAATCTATTAATAATCAGATGCACTGATGTCCTTTTCAGGCACTCAGCAAAATGACCTGAAAAGACAACACTTGTTGGAGAGGCTGCTGGATGCAGTGAAACAGGTGAGGTGGTCGGTGTTTGCTTGGCTTCCCTGGAGTGCATGCATGTATGCTAGGCCAGGTTTATGCTGTGTGAAACGGTCAAACGAAGAAGCTGACCGGAACTCTCTGTCTCTCTCTCTCTGGCAGTGCCAAATCCGCTTTGGGGGGAGAAAGGAGATAGCAGCGGACTCAGACAGCAGGTCAGGAAAATCTCAGATCTCAAGCATTCTCATTAAGTTTGAATGGCTCTGTCTTTATATCCATCATCAATATAACTACACCAGTGTCAAATTGCTATTGGAATGCAGAAGTGTTCTCATGATACTTCTCTCGCTCGCTCTCTCTCTGTGTGTGTGTGTGTGTGTGTGTGTGTGTGTGTGTGTGTGTGTGTGTGTGTGTGTGTGTGTGTGTCCGGTGTGTGTGTGTGTGTAGGGTGATATGCCTATGTGCCCAGTTTGAGTCAGTGCTCCAGCATGGCCTGAGGAAGAGTCGCGGTCTGGCTCTCACTGCAGCTGCCATCAAGCAGGCGGCCGGTTTCACAAGCAAAGCAGAAGCAGGTACTGCGGACACCTGTGTGGTGCATGTGTGTGTATATGTGAACCCGATGTTCTGGTTACACACAGCCCTTCGGGCTAAAAAATGCTATATATCTTTGCCCGTTTAAAGTTTTGCCTCAACAGAGATATTTCGTCTCAGATTCGGTAATTAATACATAACCATGTACAGAGATATTTAACTAGATAACAGAAGCAAGCCCACTTCTTCTCCTCAAGATTCACCATTACAACTCTTCAGGCCTTGACTGATAAACCTGTAGTGAAAAAACAGAGAACTAAAGTGGGAAAACGTGCACTGATTACTGTAATGTAGTCTTAAATGTAGACATGGATTTTCTTCCGTCCGTAGTCTCTCGTGTACACCTGGGCTGGGAGAAGTGCTGTTCTGAGATACTTAGCTCAATATGTTGAGGATGAAACTTTTCACTCACTACTGTGCTTGAACTCCCAGCACCACTTGGAATTAGCAGCCGCGTTTGGCACAGCCCAGCTTACACCTGGGAGAGTTTAGAGGCAAATTGTCCTCGGTAACTGAGAGCACCTTTCGAGCCTTGGTCTTTCCTCAGAGGAAACAGATGCTGCTGCAAACCTGCTCCGGAAAGGCAGGTGCCGATACTGTTTCATGAAACCAGATGGTTATGCAACAAACTCTCTAAACTGGCCAAAAAGAGAACTGGGCCTTTCTCTCTCTCTCTCTCTCTCTCTCTCTCTCTCTCTCTCTCCCCCCTTTCTCTCTCACCCCCCCCGAAGACTGACCCTGACACCTGCTATGGTTTGGCACTGTGACTAGCAGCACTAGTGAAAATGAGACAAACTGTGATAAGAAGCCGGAAAGTGCCAGATAATCTTGAGAGTGACAGGGCGAGATTGTTAAAAAGGATCGCCGTTTTTTCTTCTTGTTGTCTACCAGTCTTGGGGATGATCCAGTACCCACTGAGCTTATGAGTCAGTGGACTCCTATGATCGACACGGCTATTTAGAGGACTGACAGCACATTGAAGTTTTGATCAAACTTCAACAAGCAAACTTTTGATTATGGAACAGCGTCTGATCATGATTACGTTTTTCATTTTCTGCAGAAGTGTAATGATATCATCTTCTGAGATGACCCAATGGATTTCTAGATCATTTTCAGTTTTCATTTTTCAGTTCAATTTTTAAAACTCCTACATAGTCATTGGAGTTGTTTTAAAACCGCTTCTTTTCTGGCAAGGAGAAGCAGTTTTGAATGAAGTCGACTGAGTACATTTAATTGTTTCCTCATAATGGAACATAATATGATCAGATAGGTTTGTCAGTGTCAGTGACCTGTATGACACGGCTGTAGAATACAGTCTGAAATGAGGACCACCTTTGAACGGGTGAGATGTCACCTGACCGAAATAACAACTAACGAGATGTTTCTGTTATGTTCGTGTTTCTTGCTGTATGAGTGTGATGATGGGGAGGGGTACCGTAGGAGCCGCGCTCTCATTTCTTCCTAATTAGCATGCCCTAGAAACTGAGAACATCCTCTTTTTTTTTTCATGCCCATCTTTTTGCAAATCTGGAGAGTAAAAATAAGCTCTGAGAACTGTCACCCTGTTCATGTGCCCCTTTGTTGCTAAATGTAGCTCTTAGCCCACTCTGGCCTCCAGAGACGCTGCCTTTGGTGTGAGATGGAGGGGGGGGGGGGGTCTCACACTTATCAGACAGGTTTGTCTGCGTAATCTATGATCTCTGGACCAACTTTTTAAGACTCCTGACCTGTTGTGTTTAATGGTGGAGGAGTTCCAGTGGTCATTCTAGTAGGTCGGCTCTGTGTGGTGAACTGGTACCGCAGGCAGAGCACATATGTAGTTCAGATTTCTGAATTATTGAGTACTGCCCGCAGGCGTTCGCCTTGCAGGCAGTCCAGTGTGGCAGCTTGTGACCAGGAGCGATATCCGAGAAAAACACAACCCTGTGTCTCATCCTTGTGTTACTTCCCTTTTCCTACGGAACCTCTTGAGCCTGTGGTTCTCATGTTTGCCTTGAGGCTACCTTCGGTCTTACAGGGGCACCTGTTACTTCTGATGTAAAAGCAAGCGTGCTCTACCATCCTGTATGTTTCAACAAACACTCCGTGTTTGTATACTTGTATACTTTTTTACTACCTCTTACCTAGTACCCTAGAAACTTGATTGTTTTAGGGGGAATTTCACCTGTATAAATAGAAATGTAGAAAGTTTTCCTTCAAAGGAACTACTGTTTTTTCACATTTCTGTTATTTTTTCCAAATTTCTTTCTATTCTCTAGAGTTGACCTTCTGGTTCTATGTGAAGGATCACCTGAACCGGCACGAGCTCCAGCGCTTCTATACTCTGCGCCACATCACCTCAGAGCAGGGCCGGGGTCGAGCCTGGCTCCGTGCCGCGCTCAATGAGCACTCGCTGGAGCGCTACCTGCACACAGTGCTGGCCGACCGCACCCGTCTCAGGTACCCAGGGATCCGTGCTGAGGCCTCTGTGTGTGTGTGTGTGTGTGTGTGTGTGTGTGTGTGTGTGTGTGTGTGTGTGTGTGTGTGTGTGTGTGTGTGTGTGTGTGTGTGTGTGTGTGTGTGTGTGTGTGTGTGTGTGTGTGTGTGTGTGTGTGTGTGTGTGTGTGTGTGTGTGTGTTTTTATTTGTTGTGTGATTGTTGGTGTTGTTGTGTTTGTGTGAGTGCACGAGAGATTGTCAGTTGAGGTATTGAGTGCTGTTGCTACATCTACTGAGGTGTTTTGGTATTTCATAGACAGAATGGTCAATTGTGGGATAAAAATGGTTTCGTGTTTCCATTCTCAGTGCCTTTTATGAAGACTGGGCTTTTGTTCTGGATGAGGAGAGGGCCAGCATGCTCCCCATCATGGCTGCTGGTGAGAATTATTTTGATCTGGGTTGTCTATCTACAGTTATTACATTTGTGTGCATGTAGTTGGGCAAAAATGTGTCTGTCAAAAGAAGATAATGTCTTGAATTTTTACTTTTATAGTTTGCTCAACACATATGGTACCACATGCATACTTGAATATGAGAGGATATAATATAATATGATTTTATATATGAAACATGACATGACATGATGTATGATGTGGTCTGATATGATGTATGGCGTGATATGATATGGAAGCATATGATGCTTTATGTGAGACAACCTAAAAAACTGCACTCTTGTTCAATGTCCCAACAGTTCTGAGTGAGAATACCTCATCCTATAGAACATATAGGTACATTGACCGCATCCTATAGAACTGTACTGTGTCCCCTGCATCCGCACAGGTCTGAACTCCATCCTCTTCGCCATCAACATCGACAACGTTGACCTGAACGGGCAGGGTCGCGGCGGAGTGGGTGCGGGCAGTGGCAGTGCCGCGGTGTCCCACCTGCTGAAGGAGTCCACTCAAGGCATGAGCACCCTGTGGAAGGAGTCCACCCAGGGGGTCAGCAGCCTGCTGCGCGAGATCGGCTCGGCCACCGCCGTCATGCCAGGCTTCACCCCGCGCCCGGATGAGGCCTCGGACCCGCTGCCCGTCCTGCCGCGCAGCACCTCCGCAGGTAGGCATGTGGGGAAGAGATGCATGTGGCTTGTACACACACACACACACACACACACACACACACACACACTCGCGCGCGCAGTCAGGTACTTGTGTTTACGATTCATCACATGTTTGTTCAAATACATGCAGGAGAGTCCTTGAAAGTGAGGTAGGGAGAATAATAGGACATATGTATAATCTTATACTCTCAGGTACATACATTCTTACTCTATGTGTACCAAACTTAAGCTTATAGACAGAAAAAAAATGCTATGCAGACACACCTTCTATGCACACATAACAACATGTGAACAGATTATCAAACAGACCAGATGTGTTGGCAATTATTCTACAGACCAGACTTGTTGGTAAAGCATTTAAGAAAAGCTCAATTCAAGTCAAGTCCACAATATGTTTTACTGAAGAACACGGATCGCCAGGTATCTCACTGCATCCCTGGATCCAAGCGATCACCACGCCAGCGCTGGTATGGTGTCACGGAGAGAACTATGTCAGTCTCCTCCCAGATAGTTGCAGATAGATGCTTGCAAGCTGTGAATCTTTAAATGCGAGGTCGACAGTCTAGACAGCTGTATCTAGTTAAGTAGATCAGAAATGCGTGCGGTGCCATGAACATTCGAGGAGTTGTGCTCCAGGGAGATATAAAATTATTCATAATCCGTCTTCACAGAAGGGAAGTAATGACTGGGAAAATTATTTTAAAATTGGAATTGGTAAGGGGAGTAACAGTCATTGGGTACACCCACATTAAACCATGCCAAGAATAGATTTTATGTCTGCCAAGTTTGATTAATCTGAGTATTTCAGACATTTCTTTTCTCTGATGTCAGTGCTTTTTGGTTTCAGTTGAATGCCTGACAGGGTGACATGTGACATCTGGCACACTGTGGTAATGAACATTATGCCATGATTGTGTAATTATTATTCAGCCATTAATGGATGTGGGGTAACTGTCCTAGACGAGGATTAGCCGGCGTGCTTGACTGAATTATGTTTTCTCTGAGTTTCGAGATTCTTAATTGAAATCCAGATTTAATCCAAGATCTGGTTTAATCCTATTAGCATTACAATGTTGAAAACATTCATCTCAGAATTATTCTTATATTCTGCTTCATTATTAGCCGGCATCTCCATTTTCAAGGTCTTCTAATATGTGAGGGCCAACGCTGTACATAAAGTTGACTTTGTGGTCTTAATGTACTCAGACACCGTGTTTGTTTGGCTGCAACGTCCCCATCAGTTTCTCTTCCTTGTGCCTCCTCTCCCTCGAAGACTCCGGCCTGAAGAACGTACGCCGGCGGAAGAAAAAGATCACCAATATTATCTCCTTCGACGACGAGGACCCTGACGAGGAAGAGCCTTACGACGGCATCAGGAGCCCCAGGAAGAGCCTGATGGGGACCACAGCAGCGGCGGTCCCAATGGGCGAGGTCAGCCCCGAGGAGGCCCTGGAGCCTCCGGAGCCCCTGGAGGCCCAGGAGGCTCAAGAGTCGCTGGAGCCCTCGCCCTCCCAGAACGGGCTGCTGGGGAGCGGCATCGTGGGCTGGGCGACCACCCCACCCTACAACGGAGTCCCGCTGGACTCCAAGAGCATTGACAACGAGGAGGAGGACGAGGATGAAGATGTGTACGGGAAAGGAAGGGTGGTGCCACAGGAGGAGTCTGGAAGCACAGAACAGTGAGTGTTACCACCTCACCCAAAACATCTAGTTAGAAGAAGCCAATTATTACTGAAGGAATATCTGAATGTCTGATGTTTGAAAATATCTCTCTCTCTCTGTGTGTGTGTGTGTGTGTGTGTGTGTGTGTGTGTGTGTGTGTGTGTGTGTGTGTCTTTCTCCAATCGGTAGGATGGTGGTGGGTAGCTTGTCGAGTGTTTCCACCTGGAGCCCTAGACAGATGCTGACGGAGAACGACAACGACAGCTCAGACATCTTCATCCCGCTGGCCCCCTCGGACGTCTACACGCAGCCAGGTCAGAGGTCAAACGTCCTATCACATCACTGCTTGGTGGTGAACAAAGTAATACAATGCTAAACTGCTACTCCAGAGATTCACTATCTTCGATGTCGGTGTACTTGGAATACATTTAGTGTAATCAGTCAGGTGAGTTGTCTGAAGTTATGTTGAGATAAAGCTTACCTGTCCAACTCAAGGGGGGATTAACCTGTGTGTTTTCAGTCAGTTCAGTGGAGACGGTGGGCTACGGGGCAGACAGTTCAGGCCTGGCGTCTGACATGGAGAAGCCCTCGTCACTGCTGCAGTTCAGGTGAGTTCAGCCTCATCCTTCAGGTGCAAGAGTGGCTGAAGCAAGTTCTGCTCTTTATTTTGTGCCAGGTGTTATGAACGTTTATGACCATATCTCTCTCTCACGCACACTCTCTCCCTCTTTTTTCGCCTCCCCTGCGTCTCAGCATGGAGCCCAGTCCCCCTGTGTCGACGGCACCTGTTAGCGGCATGCTACCCACCCCAGGCCTTCCTGAGTCTATGACTGTCGGTGAGTTCTCAGTGCCCCCTCCTTCTCTCTCTCTCTCTCTCTCTCTCTCTCTCTCTCTCTCTCTCTCTCTCTGATTCTTCTTTGTAACCTTGTCACTTTCTCTCTCATACTGTCCTCTGGCCTTGCATTCAGAAAAAAAAAACTGTTAAATTCATGGTTGAGTGGTCATGGCTTCATGGTGTAAGACAGAACAGACTGTGTGAGGAGGCCATCTTGAGTCACAGCATGCAGTTTGTTTAATCTACTAGATTTACTCCCCATCCATTCGAAGTGGAAATTCCATATGGTTCAAGGGTAGCCAACTGTGACTTGACTCAAAAGCAAAGTTTGAATATAAATGAATCTAGAAATTAGTCAGCCATGCTATGACATTTACATTTACATTTACATTTAGTCATTTAGCAGACGCTTTTGTCCAAAGCGACGTACAAGGGAGAGAACAGTCAAGCTACGAGCAATAGAGACCTAGTGACCTATGACTAATCAGTTCTACTATATAACTACACTACATGTAACTACACAAAAGCGACTATATGCCCAAATTGACAGTTAAAAGACTGTACAGTGTAAAGATTGAACAATTCTGAGGAAAAAGAATCTCTTTACAAAGTTTGTTTCCCTTTTAAGTATTTATCCTCTTGTAATTTTCATTTGAATGTTGGAAAAGTAGTTTCCTCCATGTACTTCTGGCACGGGAAAGAATTCTTTCCAGGCTATTGTACAAGTAAAACTTAACCAATACCACTGTCTTTTAAAATAGTCCTACTTTTTAGGGTTGCCCCGGTATACCAATACTAGAAAGGTATACCTTTCCCTACCCTGACCAGGGAACGGTACTGTACCCCATTTAATTAGTACCGGTACTTTAAGAAAGGCAGTGTTTTAGTAAGAGAGTTGTGTAGATGTGCTACGTGTTTCCATGCCCTGCTGGCATAGTGGCCATGCCATCCGTTTTCTTTTCTCTCATTTGCACACCGCAGGTTTCTTGGTGGCAGAATGAGAGGCATGGCTGCAAGTACAAGTGCTCTTGCCGACCGTCAGCAATGTAAAATATGTCATTATAGCGGAGCAGACAGATGTCAGGGCAAGCCCACGGACTCCACAAAGCCCGTCTGTAAAAGATGTTTCAAAAGGGAGCCAACACGTCTCACTTGACATGCATGCCGGCAGATGTGCCGACCTGTTCAAAGAATTCAAAGAGTGACAGATTAGTGAATGTGACAGAAAAGACAACATAATTACATCATGCCCAGGCTGTACATTATAAGTCAAATGAGTCGGATTTATTTTGGGAACTTATTTTACCATCACAATTTGACGAGGCAATTAAGGGCAATGAGAAATGTTTAATTTGATTTTTATCTTTTTAGCTAACTTACCAATGAGGCAAATGCCTCTACATGCAAACGCAACGGTCACACTGGTAACGTTAACTTAACCATAACTTGCAAGCTGCTAAAAGACAGGCATTGACAAGGATGCAGATCAACACCACCAGTTAAAAATGATCCATGTATGCTCAGTCAGTACTGGTAATCATGGCATGGACGTGTTTTTCAGTAATTATTTCTGTGCACTCAGTAGAGCACAGACCTCCGGCAGTGAGGAGTCTTATTAAATGCTGTTTAATAAGTGATACCTGGTTGCAAATGTAAAGTTAACTATCAAAGAAATCACATAAACTCAAGTATTGGAGGTGTCAGATTATCATGTAAAAGCATTAATAACGCTATGAATTTTATGTAATTATTTGCAATAATCTAATTATTATAATTAAATGTTATAAATAAGTGTAACGGTAGCCAGTGGGTATAGTTCTGCGCAGTGAATAAACCTCACTCCCTGACACCTTAAGAGACGTCCTAGCGACAGACGCTAGCACCCATGGGTTTGAGCCTCCTTGCTAGCACTGCAAGAATGTAACCTTTTACAAGCAGCAGTGTGACATATGAAGGTGTAAAGAGCTGATCTTAATTAAGAGTTCCTTCAATCCTGGTTGGATATTAAAATGAACACACTATGGTACAATAATTCACTCTGGTTTTTGAAGGCTTTGAAGGCAAGAACCCATTATGAAGCCTGGTTATTGCCCTCCATTTTTGTAAATTTTAGAGAACAAGGAGACGCATGAAAGCCATTACGTCGTCATTCACTGCTTGTTAGTCATATAATGGCAAGAACTTTCCGGACCTTTCTGGCTTGCAAGAAGCGAATGCCCATATTCAGGAACACTTCCCACAAAGGTTATTTTTTTTCTTTGACATAAACTAGAGACGAGAAGGTCAGTTCAAGTTTCTAAGCCACTGAAACGGTCATAAATAATTTTCTTTGATTTTAATGTAATTTTTATAGACGTATGTATTGCATATTTTAAACCTATGACGTTCTTTTCGTAATTCAAAATCTTTATCTTCCACACAGCGTTGTTTGTCATATAATGACCATTGTTGTCGCTTGTGTTGAGCTGACTGCAGTTACCTCAGTTGGCCAGTGGGGCAGCGCTCTCTGTTTATGCTGTGAGCTTTGAGGGCAGAGCAGATGAGATCTGCCTGTTTGGAAGGACTCTGTAGGCCGGCAGCTCCGCTTCCCTCCAAGCCAGTGCCGATAAGAGGCGAGAATAGGACATTAATAAATAATCCAGTTTAAAGATGGAGAGATTGTGATGATGATAAGCCATGGCAGGGGTGCCAGGGCAGTACTGGCATCAGCCGAGGGGCTGGCGCTGCCAGCAGCCAGAAGAGATTCTGGCGGCATCTTGCTGCCATGCCAGGCGGGCAGAGCTATGCTCAATTGCAACCGGTTGAATCTGTGCAAGCGCACGTGAAGAAACTGTAATGGATGTGAATTAGTAACATTTTCTCCTGGAAGGTGTCCAAGGCCATTTGTTTTCCCTCAAACCTCAACGGAAGATTTATTGCAAACATTGTAAACCAGCTGTTCTGTCTGCACACAGACATCATATAATTATCTCTCTGCTCGTTATCATATCTTTCAACATTCATCCATAAGACTCATGAATTAAAATAGTAAATGGATTACGAAATATTGCAATCACATAAAACATTGCAAAACTTAATGGAATCTCAACCAAAATGCATTTTAGATTTCTGACCCAATGTTATGTGAAACAATGCATGTTGTGTAAGCCATTGTGCAGTCAATAAATCATCATGTTGGAGGCATCCACTCCGTCTTCCTCCAATGGATGGCACTGTTGGCTCAGAGTCCAGCTGGCGCACCATGAGGCGTCTGGGGCAGTGCAAAGGGCCTGGCCAGGTGGAGCAGGAGATGATGGATGTGGTTTTACTACAGCCCCACAAATCTCCCAGTGAGATGAGAAGAGAGGAGGAGGAGGAGGAGGAGGGGGGGGGACAGGGGCCAACTCGGGCTGGCTCTCTCTCCAGGAACTGAGAAATGAGAACACACTATGTGGGTGTGTGAGAGTGCGTCAGACAGCGGGAGAATGAGAGCTAGAGTATGTCTGTATAGGTGTGTGTGTGTGTGTGTGTGTGTGTGTGTGTGTGTGTGTGTGTGTGTGTGTGTGTGTGTGTGTGTGTGTGTGTGTGTGTATTCACTGAGACAGGGAGGACGAGAGAGAGACAGAGAGAGAGTGTCTATAGGGGTGTGTGTGCATGTCTGCATGCATGCGTCAGAGTCCATTTGTGTGTGTGTGTGTTTGTGTACACACTGAGATGGAGGGGAGTAAGTGTATTAGTTTCGTTATTACGGCGTGTGTGTGTGTATGTGTGCTGTGGCTGATTACTCATGTGTCTGATTCCTTGTGCTGCGTCAACTCTCAGGCGTTTGGTTTGAGACGCCGTTAAGAAGGCATGGAGCGCCCATGACCCGTGACCAAGTCAACAAAGGCAATTAACGATTCTCAGATTACATCAAGTCTATTGCATTAGGAGAAACCATTCTTTTGGATTACACTTTAATGCCTGCACTCCGACTGTTAAAATTGCTCAGTGTTCTCTCGCGGCGAGAGCCGCGTTAGGCACTGAATGTACAATGGGGAGACACCATGGCATTTGGACAAAAGCGCCGTCGCCACCTTGGGATTACCCCTCCTTGAATTCTGCCCGAGCTCTGCATGTGAGGATGTGGGCACGAATGTGTTACGGGCATGTTATAATGCATTATACCACACAGCAGAACCGAACGGAATAAATAATACTGGCGTTATAAACCTTGAGGAGGGCTACATGAAATGCCCTTGTTGTTTTTGAGAAGTGAGGCGGCTTTCCGTGGAGAGGGAGGCCAGGGCCACTCATTTGCATTGACGCCAGCTCATTTGCTGCCTGCTGACAGGCGATCCATGTTGAGGAAGCGATACATGCATTTGCATAGCATTGAATCTTCCCGTGTAGATAACCTTTGCTGGAGAAAAGCGGGGTTAGAGCTGTCTGGTCCTTTTTGAGTCTCCTCCTACTGAGAAGCACGAAGCCCGTGGTTCATTTGAAGCCACGTGTGTGTGTGTGTGTGTGTGTGTGTGTGTGTGTGTGTGTGTGTGTTTTGTTTTTGTATCGTTTTATGTGTCGGGCATTCATGCATGACTCAGCTCATCCACCCCTTGTTTATGAGACTGAGGCTCGTGTGTTTGTCTGAGAGCGTCTGTCTCTTTGTGGACGTGTGTGTGTGTGTGTGTGTGTGTGTGTGTGTGTGTGTGTGTGTGTGTGGACAGCATGGCAGGTCATGGTCAGACTGGTTGCTCATAAATCATCGCTGTGTTTTGTGTGTGTGTGTGTTTTGTGTGTGTGTGTGTGTGTGTGTGTGTGTGTGTGTGTGTGTGTGTGTGTGTGTGTGTGTGTGTGTGTGTGTGCGCATGAAGTGTCACAGACTCACCAGAGTGTTTTTTGGGTCCAGATGGAGGTATCAGGGAGGGGGCGGTCTCATCTGCTGGACACACTCACAAGCCCACACTCACGCGTCCATGAACCTACCTTCTCAAATTTTCTCTTTTTTATCAAATACACACATATAAGCGCACCCATTTCTGGCCAAAAAAACTTTCACACTCTCTATCTTTCTATCTCTCTCTTCCAGACACAACAACACACACTCACACTTGTGATACCTTCTCTAATCTGGAGATCATTCATTAAAAGTCAGACATGCTCTACTTTTCTATGAAGTTTTATCAATTACTGCACTGAATTTTAACTAATTTTCTCAGCTCAAGGTGCAGACACACACACACACACACACACACAGACTCCTCCCATTGGCATTGATTCTTGAGTAGACTAATTAAATTAAGCAGGAGTTCTAAGGGCTTCATGAGATAGGAGGAGGAGGAGGAGGAGGAGGAGGAGGAGGAGGAGGAGGAAGGTCAGTGGCGGGGGCATCACCCTCAATGACATAAGCCTTTTTAACCCCCTTACGTCTCCGAATCCCTGCATGTTGTGGCATTTACCTCTGCAGCGTGTGACGACAGCTCCTGAGGTGTCTTCTCCCAGCCCTCCTGCTGTGGGCTCATTTAGCCATCAGCCTCCTGACAGTCGAAAGCGCACACACACACACACACACACACACACGCACACACACGCACACACACACACACACACACTTTGTTTTCCTGCAGATGCCGTTGCCAGGTTTGCTGTCTGCCACTTAGCTCAGAGGCAGCCCTGAGCTTCCCTCTCTTTTCCTTCTCTCTTCCCCCTCTCTTCCCTCTCTCTTCTCGTCTCGCATCGTTCCTCACGTGTTGTCAGATGTCAGAAACTTTCCTCAAGTGCTGTTTTTTTTATTTATTTCTTCTCCTCAGCGCTTTATTCTCCTCCAGTGGCGTATGGTCTTAATTGCTATCGCCATTTTAGGAAAATGTACTGTATATGCGTGTGGAACACCCTGAACACAGACCCAGGTGTTTTATTTTGGCTTTCATCCTTCTTGAGTCAAAGCACCTTTTTTCGGGCGATCACTTCCTTTGTTTTTAACCTAGTGTCACTTTGTAAGGAAGCGCCATTTTTCATGTTCCATCCAAACCCATTTTAGATGACTCAGGAAAAAAAAAGAAATAAAAATAGAAATCAGTAAAAGCTTTCACCCCCTCCACACCTCCGCCATCTGTTGTAGCCTTTCCCCTCCCCTTTAAATTTACACAGATGTCAATCAGACCTGCTACTTCAAGTCATCACGAACTCTTTGCCACGGGAAATGTCATTGCCACCACACTCATTCTGGCGTGGTAGATTATATCTCTCTGCACTCAGCCACCTCTCCTGTAATTGCTGGCTCTTAGGCTGTAGATTGAGGTAATGGCCTGGCTCACCAGGTGGCAGCTGGTTCCAGGAAAGGTCAAGGATATTTCGGGCGAGTTCGTATGTAGTTTGGGGGCAACAGAGACGGCCCAGATTGTAGTCTCTTGGTCTGTGTGTCTCTCTTAATCTGTGTCGGAGTTCGGCCAGAAGCATTTACTGATGGTCAGTGTTTTGGTCTCTTTGGTCACGAGGGGGGAGCTCGTGTGTAAGTGCCTCTGGATTAGAGTGATAGTAGTTACAGGAGACTAAGAGATAAAGCAGGAAGCACACACATTCACGCACACACACACACACACACACACACACACACACGTAGATCTTACGTACTCATATGCAACTTTCCCTTTTCTCCCTCCGTCTCACTTAAACACACTCACACACACACACACAGTTGCACTTCTCTCCCTCCGTCTCACATAAACACACACACACACACAGTTCTCCCTCCGTCTCACATAAACACACTCACACACACACAGTTGAAACTACAGGAATGTGCTCACAAATACATGAACACACATTTACCAGTGCAGTTGGACTACATTCGTGCTAGTTTTTTTAGATCCATTAAAACAAGATGAATGTCCATGAGCGTTTTAGCACATGAAATAGTATTTTGTCTCTTGTCTTGTTAAGGTAAATCAGGAATAAAAGTGCCAGTTTCCTCGCCTGCTCTCCGTAATCAAGGGAGAACTGGCACTTTTTATAGGCCACTAAATCTCCAGACGTTTCTGAGACTAACGGCTCTTTGAGCAACTTTTGCTTTTCAATTTGTCAGGCTTTATTTGATTTCTTTCCCTCTGATTTAAGCCTTTGTTCTCCTCGCCCTGTTCCCACAGTTGAATTACGGCAAGCCATAGTGGCCATGATGAACCGGAAGGACGAGCTCTCCGAGCAGAATACGTGAGTTTGTGTGTGTGTGCGGCCTGTGGAGTTGTCTGTGAGAGAGACTGCCAAAAGCAATTTGTGTTTGATGGCGTCCTTTTGCATTCACATTAAAAACACAAGAGTTTAGTTATTTCTTGAGATGTTGATTTGGAGTTGTGTGGTAGGCTTTAGGAGCCAACAGAATAATTAATGAGTGATGAATCTAGTAGTAATTCTAACTTTAGAATTAATTAATTAATTGGGATGCAGTGCCATTTTTTCCTATCCCAATACTCTATTAGACAACCCCAGTCTGACCCATAGGTAGTTGTCCAAACAGTAAAGGCCCACACTCATTGCAGTGTCAAAATGTAAGAAAGAGAATGGTTACATTGATGGTTAAACACTGGTTTTCTGTGTGTGTGTGTGTGTGTGTGTTTGTGAATGTGTTTATGTTTATGTGTGTGTGTGTGTGTGTGTGTGTGTGTGTGTGTGTGTGTGTGCGCGTGTGTGTGTGCGCGCTACAGGTCACTGCGCAGTCTGTTGGATGGGGAGATGGAGCATTCAGCTGGACTCAGACAGGAGGTGGACACCCTGAAGAACAAACTTGCTGAGCTGGAGGAGAGACACGCCGCCAAAGTCCAGGCCCTGGGCAGGTAGAAAACACACACACACACACACACACACACACACACACACACACACACACACACACACACACACACACACACACACACAGATCCCTGGGAGCAAAGGGTGTCTAAATAGTTTGCTGATTTTAGACCAATAATCCATAATGACTTTAAAAGGAAGATAATCAAAGTCATTGATTTATCAGAGGAATGTACATTTTCAGTTGATGGTTTTGCGAAATAAGATCTAAAATCTAAGCCGTCCTCTCTCCATGAGCAAAGGTGGCTTACTAGCCCCAAGCATGCTTGAAATATAGATTTAATATGTGTCGTAAAAGGAGGTAGCTAAGTGGCTAGCATTGCCACTCACCTGTGGATGGTACCGCTACTTTGACTTGGAATACTTTGGATCCTGTGACGCACACCACATTTTGCAGACTGGACAACATAATTTTATCTCTCTATTTCATTCTTGTTGTTGTCAAAATTAGTAGTCCTTCACACATAGTTCTAATTCATAGTATCTCTGTGATTGGTGTCATTGTCAAAGTTTTGAGTGAATATAGTTTGTGTGTGTGTGTGTGTGTGTGTGTGTGTGTGTGTGTGTGTGTGTGTGTGTGTGTGTGTGTGTGTTGTTTGAAAATAAATCAATGAATACACTAAGGGCATTTTTGGATGTATTATAAACTCACTCTCCTCAAATTCTGGAACGTGAATGCTGTTCTTTGTAACATTTTCTGAATACAGACATAATCTCTGTATTCTTAGTGTGTAATACCAGTAATTTTATTCCGTACATTTCCAGGTCTGTCTAGACACGCAAACACGCAAACAGTGTTTCACACAACTGCATTCAAATACACGCACGCACGCACGCACGCACGCACGCACGCACGCACGCACGCACGCACGCACGCACGCACGCACGCACGCACAGACACGCACACATACACGCACACATACACGCACACATACACGCACACATACGTATCCGCCATTTTCCTCAGAACCACATTTCACCTGTCAGTGTGATGAGTTTTTTTTTTTTTTTTCAACAAAAGAGTTGGGGGTGCCTCTTGATTGTTACATACCCAAGCTATCTTGTCAGTTTGTCCTCTTTGTCCATTTATTTTTGTTTACTTTTGGGCCTTCATTCTTCCTCTGTCACTCTGCTTTAGACCTGATGCATTCACTTAAGCCCTCACCTCCTCTCAGACCGGCTGCAGTCAATAGGGGCTAAAAATAAGGAGGAGGAGGAGGAGAGGGGGAGGGGGAAGAGGGGGGTTGAGCGGGGGTGTGGGAGCTGTTGGTGAGACAGAGCTTTGGCTGGAGATGTCTGGAGTGCAGCTCACCAGCTGGTCCTCATTGATTGAGCTGTGCTTTGTGAAAACACGCGTGTAGACTGAGTCACACGTGGATGTCAAATGTAGGCGTGCACATTCACTCTTGCATGCATGTACACACACCTTTGTTTACCTTTGTTTGTGAAAACATTTACTTAACTAGGAAAAATGAAATCATGGATCTTTTCTCTTATGGCAGTGAATATCTGCATATTGAGGATGCATTACCGCAAGAAAATGCGAATCTGATTGCGCCACAGCAACCTATGCAGTTACATGGACGCTAACACTTTGCCCTACGAGAGGAAGGTTTGACTCTCCTACCACTTGTTGGATAAGCAATAAATATGATCTAACAAGGCACAGGGCAGCAATTCTGTAACACTAATGACCCATTGACATTCTGGCACACACAGTCAGACAACACACACGCTGCTATTCAAATATGAATCAGTCAATGTTCAAAATGAGGTAATGGATTATATTCATTGTGTGCAATGCACCTTATCGAGATCTAGGAACTCAACCATTTAGTTCCTCTGAAGAACGTCTGTTGTCTTTGCCTTCTATCCACATCAGGACATGGCAATCAAGACTCTTTTCATTAGCGGAACCTCATTAATGGAATGACCTGCCTAATGCTATCCAATCAAGTGACAACCACGGTTGCCTAACTGACTTTTGATGCAAGTTAGTCTATAAGGCTGGGTATTAGCATAGGTTTTGACAAAAACTAATGTGTCCTAGGGTGTTTTAGAGCCTCATTAGTTAGCTAGCTGTTGGCTTGTACGTAGGTTATCATATACTGCTCAATAACGTTACAAGCCGATATACTGGTGCTTGTTTCCTGCGATTCAGAAAAATCGTAATCGTCTCCAGTATTATAGCTTCCATGGTGTTTTCTGGATGTCAGTTCACATTCACAATTTCCATGTTTGTTTTTTTACAAACAAGTGGTATTGCACTTATCTCTTACACGCTGTTTGGTACATTTTATGTCACCCACTTGTATAGGTGAAAAAAGTATGAGAAGGAAAATGTTTTGACCTCTATTCTCCCTCTTCTTGGTGTATTAAATTAGTTGTACAGTGTGCTTGAGTCCAACACAGTGCCCTTGCTTGTGTGTGGGTGTGTGTGAGTGTGTGTGTGTGTGTGTGAGTGTGAGCAAGCAGATTCATTTAGCCCAGCGTGGGGGGGGCTACCTGTTGTGGGGAACAGACGGCTGAGTCGCTGGAGAGCCTGGAGAAAGAGGGTCATCCTAGTAGCCGTGGCAACTAGCCAAAGGAAGGACGGTGACTGGGAGACCACACTGACTGTCAGCTGCCTGTGACATATTGGGCCTGGCGGGTGCGTCAGTTTAGCTTCTGCAAACGCGCTGATTTTTGTCATGTCATAATGCCAGGGCCAGCCTGATGGAGGCAAAAGGGGAAGAGAACAACAACCAAATGTCTGAATACATTTGACCCCAAGCCCCCTCGGTCAGAGAAGGCAAAGTAGTGTAGTAATGCTGATGCTTGACTTCGCCTAATTTAATGGTGGGGGGTCCCTCTCCGTAATGGCTGGCCTTCCATTATGCTGCATGCTTGACATTTTAACCGGCTGCTCTGCCCCGAGGCGGACCAGAGGGGGATCCTCCATGTTCTGGCAACCCTGGCGTCATGCATACTCATTAGACCAGTGCACGGCTCCCAGCCCTCTCCGCACCCTGCCTAATGCGCCCCAGGCCACTGGGACATGTGTCTAATTTACACACACACACACTCACACACTCACCATTACATGACTAGCTCACAGTTAGCTGAGCTGGTGTTACTACTCAAAGACCTCCCAGAAGGCCGTGATGGAGGTGACCGTGGGATGCATGTCGACTAGACCCCCCCCCCCACACACACAAACACACACACCACCACGTCTCCTTCCGTCTCGGCTTTCGAGGGGAGGGCCTGTAGGTCATGCAATCCTCGTTTGATACTTTCGCCCGTCTTCCAATTCCACTAATGGTCTTACGGTTATGGAATCCATTTAGCTGTAGTGCTTTTTAGCAGGAGGCATGTCCCCCGCTGTAGCTGCGGCTCCGGGCCTGAGGTGGTGACTCCTGTATCTCAGTGTGAAGGAGGATGATCGGCTGATCGGCTGATTGCTCCTTCCCTGGTGAGGAGAATGGGGCATGATTTACATCAGGTGCCTTTGTGTGCTTCCTTTTTAAACAGGAAGACTTGACATGATGGGGGGCCTGCATGGTGTTCGCATGAATGGAGGAAATAGAGAGCAGGTGGAGTGTATATGGGCTTTATTTGATTGAAATTGATCACGTCCAATCAAATCAGTTCCACCTCACAAACATGAAAAAAAAAAAAAAAAACGAATCAAGCCAGAGGTCGCC
Source organism: Clupea harengus (assembly GCF_900700415.2). NCBI lineage: Eukaryota > Metazoa > Chordata > Actinopteri > Clupeiformes > Clupeidae > Clupea > Clupea harengus. Next base: position 11,370,383 of record NC_045174.1, on the reverse strand, counting down.
AGTCAAAATGAAAATCATATCCGAATAGCTTTATTCTGATTAGTCAGTTGCTGCCCACCAAGTTTGTGCTCTGTGGACTGATGTGTAAAAGAACATGTGTTTCTGTCTTTGTGTGTGAGAGGTGCAGAGCAGCATCCTGCAACCCGTGACACTTCTCGACTTAGTATTTTATGTTCAAGGCAGAACAAGAGAAGCCCTTTTATGCAGAGACCTTGTGAACATGAACCAGAAAACCGGGCTTCCGCTCCTTTGATTAAGCGCAAGCCCCCATATCCATTATTCTGGCATTGTCATTCCGGGCCTTTCCGCGTCAGGGAAATCACTGAGTGAAATGTATCTAATTACCCCACAAAAGAGAGTCACGGAGCTCCACACAAAAAAAAAAAACAAGGAAAAAAAAAAGAAAAACTGGCGGCGCATGGTGTGCTACTGACGCTGTCTGCCTGTGGTGGTCCTCATTAGAGCAGACAGATCCTTGGCCCAGGGCTGTTTACCTCACGGCTGACATCTTAACCTTCTTCAGGGCGTCTTCAGAGAGGTGTTTATGTCCGACACCCGCAGCCCCTTCCTCATGTGGGATGCTAATTCTCAGGTTTAAGGAAGAAGATCCTGAGTAATACCAGCTAAAGTGAACACTAAGGGTGCCCAGAAGGGACAACGAGTGGTTAGCGATGAAGAGTCAGAGCTGAACTGCTGAGCCTCCTACCCATCTCGTCGCCCCTAAGATCTGCCATTTATTAGCTTTAATTAAATCTGGGTGGAATTGTGCCAAGCGCCAAAGCCGGGGATGATGATGGAGGATCGTCCTTTTGAGAACGTTCCGGAACCTAGAGGAAGTCTCCTACTCTGCTCATTCATTGTGCCCTGGAAGAAAGGAAGGTGATAAGCGGGGTACAAAAGAGCTTCGGCACAAATGGATAAGGTGCGCTTTTTTTCACCGAGATGGCGTCACGGCTCGATGTTGATAGATTTTCCCCTTTTCTTGTTTCGTCACCTTCCCTCGCCCAAGCAGCCATAATCAGTCACGCAGACACACTCAGGCACACACACACACAGACACATGCAGGCACACACACACACACACAAACTCAGACACAGACATGCATGGAAGCGCATTCCCCTCCAGTCTCTTGTCTCAATAAACAGTGATAAAAATGTTATCTATGTGTTTGTGTGTTTGTGTGCCGGGGAGAGAGAGACAAAGAGGGGGGAAAGAGAGAGAGAGAGAGAAAGAGAGAGGGGGAAGGAGAAAGAAACAATGCCTTGAATTTAATTGTTTTTATGGTGCAGAGAGACCCTGTTAGTCTGTGCCTTTATGCTCCTCCTGAGGGCCCTTTTCTCCAACTGAACCGGCACCTCAGCCCTGTGTCTGAAGTCCTGTGGTGGGAGTTTGTGCTTTTGTAACACAACCTCAGAGCCTGGGAGTGTGTAGTACCTGTGGTACCTCATTACTCCAGGAAACCCAGTTAGTTTTTGCATAGCAGGGAGATGTAGAGCAGTCAGCAGTCAAGTGATGGATTTGAATAGAGTCCAATGGGGAAATATGATACTGGGTTCCCTTAGTCTGCTGACACAGAGCAGTATGTCTGTTGAAATCAGCAGAGTCTCTACTTGTTGACACGCAGCTATGGATGATGTATTACAGTGACACCTGATGTCTGTGAATGTGAAATAAGGAGAGGTTCTTTTTTTTTCCTGTAGACACAGCAGAACAACTCAAGCAGCCATTTTAAGACTTTCTTTATGCCTGCCCTGTGCTGGTGGTCATTCGTTGCTATGGAAACTAAACACAAAAGTCCAGTTTCTAGTGAGGTCCATTTTATGGTGCATTGAGTTTTCTGTTTTGTCTGCGCTGTCGAGACTGGGCAGGTTATGACAGTTTAGTCATATCCTGTCTGAACAACTTTGTTTTTCAACCTCAAAACAGATGTAAAATCACCACGGGAACTAGCACAGGGAAGAATTGGTACCCTTATTTTAAATAAATGTTATCTAAAGACATTCAATAACATAGCATTTTTTTTTACAGCATTTTCAAATTATTTTTAGCATACTCGATTTTTCTTTCATTTTAATTTCATCTGCTCAATAAAACAGCTCTCAGACAAGATGAATTTCATACATTATGTGGTTTCATTTGTGTATCTGATGATTTAACTGCACCAGAAGGGATTTGCCATCTGATCAAATTGCATATTCCTGACTGTGTTTGTCTTTTTAAAAGTGTGTCCTTGAACACATCCCTGATTGTGTTCCTGACTGCTCTGCCTCTCCTGCCCTTGGTCTTGACTAAAGCCAGCCTCTCCTTGTTGTCTTCCAGAGAGAACGAGGTCCTCAAGGTCCAGCTGAAGAAGTATGTGGGGGCGGTCCAAATGCTGAAGAGGGAGGGTAACCAAGGCAACGACGGTAAGACACCCACCGCTTGAGTTCACCATCAGGACACTGTACCATTGCCATAGCATGCTAGCGGCCAGAGCTGAGAGCCTGTCTGGCCACTGAGGTACCGAACATTTGCTCCCCAGCACTGCTCGTTTTCCCCTGGTGTGGATCCATACTTGGTTGTTTCACGCCCAGTGTTTGAATTAGGCCTGGTTCTAATGATTCATTAGCCCTGTTCTGGGCCGGGCTCACTCATTAGCTTCTCCTTGGTGCCTTTTAATAAAAGTTAGCTTGCCCGAGGATGGTAGCATGCTGTGCAAAGGGTATTCAGATAAAGCGACTTCTATCAAAGGCAAACAAAGTTAACATGGCAGATTTCAGTCAGAGAATAATCGCTAATTACATTAGGGGGACGTAAAAAGGTAGTTATCAGCTTCATGGCAGAGCGAATCCCCTCAGGTCCTTTCCAGCTGCCGCCTCAGGCACAGAGGAATAAGAGGGTGACTAGAATAATCGCCTGATTTAAAAACTGTTCTTTTTCATGAATATACTTCTATTGGGGCATTAGTATCTTGTGACTGCACAACACTTTGTGGGTGTCAGTCTAGCGAGGTCCAAGTGAGTGTCTCTCTTTCGGCAGCCGATCTGGCCTTTCTTTTTAAATGTCTTTTTTCCCCTCCCATTTGTAAATTGTAATCATGATATGCCAGGCCCCTTTTGAATTAGCTGTTCAGCCATTCTTTTTGTGTGCGTTCAAAGTGCCCCAGCAGAGCAGAGGACGGGACAAGCATTCCAGAAAAGCCATTTCACAAGTGCAACGTGACTGCAAGCTTTGGACAAAAGCGACTGCTAAATTACTTAATGTAAAATGTTGTGAGCCGTGTAGCACTCGACACTCACCTCCGCCTCTTTGACCCCCTCAAGATGACCCGGCACTATCCCTCGCAATGAGACATTTGCATGTATCCAACACATTCCATAAAGCGGAGATAAATGTGTGGCCCCTCTTGTGTTGGGGCACGTCCCGGGGGGCCTGACTACCTGGGTTGTCTTTTCATCACACGGCCAGTCACAGGGGATCTTGCCTGGTCATAAAGCTGCTTTGTGTATTACCGTGAGTGGGGGGTGGCCGGTGAAGAGCTGGTTGGCCTGTGTGTTCAAGCTGCTCTCTCTGCGGGTCTCCCAATTTGCCCCATCATTTGCCGTTCCATGCTGCCTCTTTTCTATTCTGCCCAAAGGATGGGAAGATGGAAGCCTTTGCTTGTGAACAGAAAAGATTCCTCCCCCATCCCCCACCCCCCAGTCCCCTCACACCACCCATTCCTTCTCCCTCCCATCTTGGTTGCTAACAGGGCTGCCTTACTATTCACCGCTTTGATGTTGACTCGCAGCTGAAGATTGTGGAGATGAAGGGAAGCATGTGAAATTTGACTCAGAAGCAAACACAATCCACCCCACCCCACACACACACACATACCCCTCCACACCCCCCCCACTGTTCCCCCCCTTCTTCACCCATGTCCTGTCATAGAGCTCGCTGATCATATTAGATGCTGATGTTTGAAGGCATACATGTAGTATATAAAAAAAATGTAGTTGCGATACTCAGCTTCTCAGACGAATCTTGACGATCTGAGGCCTGCGCCCCGTCTGATTTCTGAGCGGCGCGGTTTAGTTAGAAAGACTCTTCACCGCAGACGCGCTTTGCTGCTCCGCCTCGTTTGCTTTACTAAGTCTGCGCTCCAACTTCGGCCGTTCACCCCTCTGCACGCACACACGTCTCAAACGATCTCCCATGATGATTAAAACAGCCAGAAACAAGGGGTCAGGCAGACCGACAAAGATGCCTAACTGCTCTGTCGATTTTTGGAGCTCCTGCCGAGCCCCGGCTTTGCCGTCGGCCTCCGCATTTCTCCACCTTTGAGGGATTTGGGTCAGGGGAAGACAAAGCGGTAGGGGATCCCTTTTAAGATTGCCCCCACGTCTGCAGAGACGGTTAATACACCCACTAAAGCATCAACACCTAGGCTTTCCTGTTTAGATGAGTGTTTGTTGACTATCTCCTCTCTTCACCCGTACTTCCAAATGAGATTTCCCCCGGCGTTTGACCTGTGATGGATTCACTGCGGCATTCCTCCGGCTCTACATGATGTAGTGTGTCCATTTATAAATCCCACGGACAGGCTGAATGAATCGGGGAGTGGGAAATAGATTACACTGGAAGTTAAGTATGAATAAACACGCAATGGGCTTTCGCCTCTCCGCTGACAGTTCTACTTAATGAGTCAGCGAGGAGCATTTTTCATCAGGGCTGGGGATAGTTGAGGTTGTGGGGGCTGGTGAGTGGGTACCGTTAATAATATCGCGTTGCAAATTCATTGCGTATTAGATCATATTTACCTTGGCCTGCTGGGCACGGTTAGAGGCAGCCATCTTGTTTTGCCAGCTTGTAGCTGGGGGGAATCGACTCTGTTGGCTGCTCGCACACGTACGGTCAATAGCGCGTGGGTAAATCCGGTTATTATGTTTCCATTTCGGAGACAGGAACGCTCCCCTACCGTTTGGTGACACCGGCTGGCCCTTTATTAAACAGCCGTGTTTACTTACGTGGGATAGGAGGTGCGAGGGAACCTCGGAGAGGCCAGACGGCTGTGATCGGGGGTGGCGCCACCCATCAGCTCACCTGTGAACAAGTGGTGTTAATGAACATTTTAATCAATCCCTGCGGGTTCAACAGTGGCCCTCATATCCCTCCCCCCGCGTCCTGGAGGAGACGCTGTCACTCACTGCCCCGGACCGCTGCGCGAGGACGGACGGGTCGCCAGGTGGACACTGTGGGAGACGTACCTGTGTAGAGAGGACGGCGGGGTGAGGGAGCTAATGACGGTGGCTAGTTCATCACTGCCCGCTGGCAGCTTTCTCAGCTAGCCTGTCATTCTGAGGCCCTTTCACCTCCACAGGCTCCCGGACCATCAGAGACAAAAACATTGGCCCCTTGTCATCAAAGGTACCCAGCAAATATTTCTTCAGGCCTTGTTTTAACAGCGTGCACGGACCTCAGAATGTCAAGCTTCAAAAGAAAAACCTCACGACCACATAGTGTGAAACCTCTAAGAGAGAGTGTTTTTCTTCCCCCTCCACACTAATAATATACTTCAAGTGTAGACTCGACAGAACCCCCAGGATGAATGACACTGACGTGTTTGAGACTTGCGTGTGATTTTAAAGCTTAAAGCTTTTGCTCGGCAACAGCCCGAAGCTGCCTGTGCTGCGCCGCCTTGGTGCTGACGTAAAAAGCTTCCCTGGTGGTTCCACCACCTGTTATTACCTCTCTAGTCTCCTTAGAAGTCTGTCCTCTACCGCTGAGGCACTCGAAGGAAAAAAGCCAGCCGTAGAAACGTTGTTGGCCCATAGTTACGGGAGATGCAAACGCTGATGATGTCATGGTGATCAGTGCAGGGGTGATTTAGCGGATGATTGATCGCATGGGTTAGTCCGGTGAAATTGCATATTGAAAGACACATCTGGTGCCAGGGTAGAGAGAGATTGGAAAGACCGGATGAGGCTTTGGTTGAAGTGTTAAGGTGTGCTTGTATGTTTACAAACTTCTCCTCTCGCTTCCCCCATTGCATAAAAAGGCGTTCAGAAGTTCAGCAAGGAGGAGGGATAGGCAAAAAAAGAGAACAGTGCAGGAGAGGGGTGGAGGTGGAGTGGGGAGGTAGAAAGAGAAAAATCAAAGGTAACAGCTGAGCTGTACATGTCTGCTTCCTGCAGTCACCTGAAGTCGCTCAGATTAAGCCTCTGCTTCAGCCTGCTGTGACACAGCAAAGCACCTTGGGAAATACTCCACATGTGGCCAGGCATCGCAATAGGGGCTGGCACACTGGCCTCTGCGCTAATCAAAGGAGATCCAAATCCCCGTCCTTCACACACACACACACACACACACACACACACACACACACAGACACACACACACACACACACAGCCAGCCGCATGTCCTCAAGAGAGCAGATAATGAAATGAAGAACAAAAATCCCCGCCAGTGGTCCCACCTACCGCCTGCGCTTTATGGGCTTCACAGGTGCTCTGCTCGCGCGCAGCAGCAGGCGCTCTGATCCGCCGCGCGGCGGCGACGACAGGTCTGATCAAGGCTCGAAGCGGCCCCATTACTAAATCAGCTGGACCGCGCCGAGCCACAGAGGGGCCGCGGGGCAAGCCTTGGCGACGCTGATCTGCTGATCTCCCTAAGCTGCCGACTGCTCTGTTACTTAAAGCTGGAGATAATGCTTATGACAATCCCCCCCCACCACTCACCCCCACCCCCCCCTTATCACTTTTTGCTAATGCTTGTTTATTTTTCCGTGACTAAATCGTTGGTGTTAAGCTTGTTCATTTGTTGTGGGATGGCTATATTGCACAGTTCTATAAACAGTGACACTTAGCTTTCATCTGCCTTCTCATCTCTGTGTGTGTGTGTGTGTGTGTGTGTGTCTGTGTGTCTGTGTGTGTATGTGTATGTATGTTTGTGGTTTGTGGTTTGTGGTTTGTGAAGTGTCTGTGTGTGTGTGTGTGTTTTTGTTTGAGAATTAAAGCTTAATAAAAGTTGTCTGACTGCCGGAGGGGCATATCTGATCTTGAGCCTCTTGTAATTGCGTGAACTTGCATAAGGACACACTGCCGGTGCTGCGGGAGGCACCCACCTTGTCTCTATCGGCAGGGCTTGCTGAATGCTTGAGCAGACTGGCTCAGGGGTTATTCCAGCACCCCGCAGAGCATCCACTATTGATGGATGGCAGAGCAAAACCTCTTGGTTGGTTGCTCTTTCTTTCTTTCTCTCTTTCTCTCTTTCTTTCTTTCTTTCTTGCTTTCCCTCTGTGCCCTCTGTATCCTCTTCCTCTCATTATGTTTTGAATGGAACGTGAGCGGGGTTCACTGGCACCACTAGACGATTAGACAGGAACTAAAGAAGGAACTAGAGCTTAGAGCTCGCACTCAACACAAACCCTCATGGCGCACTTCACGTCATTGTATTTCAGATACTCACGCTGTGCTGGCAGTCGGAAGAGCGGTTTGCTGTTTTTGGGTACTCACATCGTACAGTTCCCCGTAATTGGATTCATATGGGAGAAGTGTCAGTCGTTCATCTATCTAATGAGTTTTTCTACATTGGTTTCAAGGTTTTTTTTGTTTTAGATCACTATTTCATATGGCCCACTAGTCAGTGTCGTATGTGGTATTTATTTGGCATTTGGTAGCTTTGACTTTGACTAAATGCTTTTTCGCTGCTTTAAATTAAGATCTCTTCTAAAATAAATAAAGTTTGTCATGGTTTGATGTGTTGAATTGGATTTTTAATTAGGCATCTCACTTGCATTGGCTTCGTTCCAGGGTTTGATAGAAAGTGTTAGGACGTGGATTAAAGAAGATTTCCCTTTATAAAAGAAATGTTCTGTCTGTATGATGAAATGGCTTCCTGCAATATATCCAAGTGTGTCTTGAAGTAACGGCGGAAGCTTTCAACTGCTGATTAATCCCTGGACTAGTCAAGAACAGAAATCCCTTATAGGATAACTCATTACTGTCTTCCCATTTAAAGTGGGTTTGTGTCACCAAGATTCCAGTTATTCACAGCCTTAATGTGTACTGTTTTCTTAACAAAATGCTTGAGTTTACGGAAAACTTTTGTTCTAATTTAGTTTATGTAAAATAGATGATTATGTAAATCCGCAAGGCTAAATCTGTATCCTAATGCTACACTCCCTCCGCTCCATATTACTGACCGTTCCCTTTATCCGTCATCAGATGCCCTTTACTAATTAATAGCGAGTGTAGATTTCATTGAACTTGTTTCATGTATATTTAATTTTGGCTTGCGTGACCTCTTGACCCAGTATGCTGTCAAGATCCGAGCAGCACGTCCCTTTTGAGATTGCATGATGGCTGGAACCTTTAATGGTAAAGACAGAGCGAGCTAGTGAGAGCGAAAAGAGAAAAAGGGTATTTAGTTAATCGAGATGAGAGAGACTCCTCTCATCCTTATCAGAAGAAACGGCGAGACGTGTTTGTGATGGTCTCGCTTTTTGACTCCTTTGTCTGCCCGAACTCATGAATATGGCGTGCAGCATAAATTCACCACTGCTGTTGATACCAGTCAAACACTCCCCGGCTTGACTCGCCTCAGCCGCCGAGGGAGCCCGAGTGCCAGAAGCGTTGTCGCTAGGTGTCCATCATTACAACGGCGTGTCATTCAAGAAAGGTAGCTCTAGGCTTTTTGTTCTCGAACAAAAAAAACATCTCCACACGCATACACGCTCCTTATATTGACAGGTTGTGTTTCTCGCACAGAGGATTATGCTAATACTCCGCTTCAGCAGGACTGCTTGTGAGCGGTGACTCTTAGAGGACGAACATTGATTGAAGCCCCTCATCCCAATCAGCAATTATGTAAACACTTTGTCAGCAGTGAGTGCATGTCTATTGGTAGTTCCGTTGGAATTCTAATTAGGCACCCACCTGATTAAATTAGATATGCAAGGGATATATGATTTGTGTTTATGTATGTTTACATGTATCTCCTGAGTGAAGAACGCACACTTAATTCCTGTCAGCAGGACGTCCTCTTTGCAACCTTGAGAACTGTTTATGCGGGGGAGCGATCAACTTCCCAGTGCATCGCCAGTTTGATTGTGCCAACAAACCAACAGATGGCAGTGTATTCTCCATGGCTAGGATAATGCAACTACACATGACCGTTCCGAGAGACTAGAGTTTAGGCCAGAGCAAAGGTTTTGGGAGGGGGACATCTGCCTGTTAATCACAGTACGATTCTCCAGAGGTATTGGAATGGATGTTGCCATGGACCTGGCACTTGACACTGTAGGAGTCCCTTCATCTTTATTCTGAGGTGCACACACAGAATAGTCGACCCAAGCCCCTCCTGCAAGAACAGTGGTCACAGTGGCAAGGAAATCTGCAAAGGCCAGCCTGGGAATGGGGTGGAAATCTGTTGTCCTGAATCAAATCAACATCTTTTGCTAAGTTGATGTTATGTGCTCCTCATTGCCTCATTTCATTCAGGATTTAATTGAACTCTCCTTTGCAAGTACCGCCGAGCTTGCCTAACTGGGAGAGAGATTGGCCAGAGGGTCTAGTTTGGCCAAACAGTTGATGATGACTTGCACTAAAAGCTGTAATAACAATGAATTTGTTCTGTCATAATACTCTTGTCAGTTAACTCTTGTGCAAATATGTGCTTTTTATATTGGACAGCACTGTGTTTCAACCAACTCTGTGAGCTGAATGCAGAGGGAGACTCGGCCATGAGACATGCAGTGAATATCCACCATTGCACAGCATACCAGACAGCAATCATGAGTTCTTAGTGCCAAGCTTTTGTGGGCAATATCTTAATACATTGATGAGAAGTTTGAGGCCTCACAGCAGCTTATTGTAATGTAGATCGGCTGTTATGGGCCTCGGGGGGAATTCACTATTTTGTGTTAAATTGCTTGGAAAGACATTTCATCCTGCACTCTGTGATAACCTTGCAGTCCAGCTGGAGGCCGGTGCTTTCATTAGGATGTGAGGACGAATGGTGGCATCGCACATTAACAGTGCTATCTATTTTAAAAAGCATCTTCATGGAGAACGTTCATCTAGCGATCCCGCCTTTTATGTGGGAGACAAAATACTAATGAAAAAGTTTATCTCTGACATTGCATGTGGTTGCCTTTCTGTGGACCAAATTTTAATGGTTACTCATTTGAATTTTGGGCTTTCAATTAAATCCTCTCAAGAAGCTATAGAAAGTTAGTGGCCTGTGTTATTCTGTTCAAGCGTGGCTAATGACTAAGGAGGGGACCAAATGTTTCTTAATTGGAGGGAGATGAACCCTGATAAAGCTGTGAATTTAAATGGAAGAACAGGAGGCGTCAAGTGGAATGGGAAGGTGTCTAGTTATCGAACAGAAGTGAAGTGTAACGAAATCGCTTCAAGAGAAATGGCAAGAGAGATGCCATTTTTTCGAGTATCCTACCTTTCCTGTGCAATTCATGTAATCCTTGCCCAAAATTCAAACCGCTTTTTCTCTTTTTGCATACCTCTTCCAGTCAGGTGTATGCCCCCATTGGGCATGTTCAACCCTGACCTTGGTGTATAGCACAATACTTAAAGAACAGAGCCTTGGACATGGCATGTTGTTATCCATTTGCAGGAAGCAGGTTTTCTTGCATAGGGGCTCCCCTCCACACCCTGAAGCACAAACCCCTCACATCACACATCACCAGAGGACAGACTGCCCTTACTAAATCACACTAACCTCCCCAAGACTCCAATTAGTGTTCAAACAGTGTTCGCAGAGCAACAAGACTTTCCGTCATATCCATCAACTTGAGATGATGTAATCTATGAGTTTAATATTGATGTAGACACAGTCAGTGTGTCATACCAGCCGTCTAACTTCCTACAAGAGCAAGCCTACCAAATGGCCAAAAAACTTGGTAACAAGATCCATCCTTCCACATTAAACAGCTTGTGTTTGGTTCTCCATTACAACCGAGGGACTTAAGGGGCTCCCAACCGAAACGAAGAAATCGCTAATCATAAAAGATGAGGCTGACCAAAGCCGGAGCTACCACCCATGCCGCCATCCATCTTAAAGCGCCATCCCACGGCACGTGGAGCGTAAGTGCCATTTCCTGGCCGCGGCTCGCTCTAAAATGCGTTTACAGGTCATTACCTGCCCCTAGCGCTCGCTAACACAGTGCAGGCGTGCTAATAGGGCTGGTGAGTCCCGAGCTCGTTGCCATCTCTGCCGGGACTCATCACTGGCCTGCCTTTTCCGGAAAAAGTTGACCATGTCGCTAGACTGATGCCGTTGCCGGCAGCTGAGGTGAGGGCCTGCTTGTGCTGTGGTGGTGCCACGCTCGCGCTCACCATCATAATGGAGCACTGATAGTCATCGCAGTGGCCACCACCAGCCTGAGATATTGTGTCTCATCTCGTCTCGTCTCCCTTGCTCTCTCCGTCACTCACTCGCTCACTCTCTCACTCTCCCCTCAAACCCCCAAAATAGGAAATGTCTAAATTACACTTGCTAATGGAATGCAGTGACAGTGATTTCTTCTTCTTTTTCTTCCTTCTCTCTCTCTCTCTCTCTCTCTCTCTCTCTCTCTCTCTCTCTCTCTGTCCTTCCTCTTCTGCCCGCTTTTTAATTCTCTATCAGGGACGGAGCACATCTCATTTGATATGAAATGAAAGGCTTTTCTTATCGACTTCTAAAAAAGATGAGGGAGAGCGAGTGCTGGCGGGGGCCAGCTGGATGGACGGGTGGGGGGGGGGGGGGTTGCCGATTGCAGTCGGGCACTCCAAAGACACCCGCCTCCTTCCTCTCTTGTGTTTCTCGTCGGGCGCCTTGCCTCGCTTCATCGGCAAACAGATGGAGACATCAATACTTAATGTGTGCGTAGCCTCCCTCACTTCAAGCCCCCTCTATTAAATAAGCGCCCCGGCCTCAAATTAAAATTGGTCACGTCAGATTCCATCAAATGCAAAGGAAGTCATAAATACTCTGATCAAATAAATGTGCACTACTTCTGGCTTTGAATCCTCTCTAAGGTCTCCTTTGAACTCCGCCTGTGACTAAAACAAGCTGCATCTGCGCCAGGAACAAGTTTTGTTGTCGAAGTTTGACGACAAAATAAAATCCGTCATTTAGTATGGGTTATGGGTCCTCCATTTAGTATGGGTTATGACCCTGCATAGTTGTGTTGCAAATTGCATTCATGTTCTACACACCTTCCAGTGGGATAAGTAAGCAAGTTTGTTATAACACTTTGTGTTATAGATTTCAATATGTACATTACTGAGATACAATAATGTTTTTGGAGCCTAGTGTGATTAATCTTATTTTCAGCAACCCCCCAGACTGCCTGGCTCTCTTGAGTGCGTCATAGATATTCACAGTCCAACACGAATTCTGGTGACTTTTCTGCTCCAGTGATTCATAAGTCGTTCAATTCTGGCTTGATTCTTTTATTTCACACACCATAAGTAGAACTTCAGGCATCAGGGTTCTGCCAAAAGTGAGAACAAAGGTTTCTCCACCTCCGCAAACGAGCTAACACCTCTAGACATGCTAGCCAGCTGTAAAAATCAGACCTTGGCATTTTTTGTCATGAACTGTACTTGTTCCTCCTCCACGAGATGATGATGGAGCTCTCTGCCTTGTTCTCCCCTCCCGCATCAGTCTCCCCATGGACACAATCTTAATTGAATCATTGTGCGGACGGCGCCATTACCCCTGTCAGAGGCAGTCGGCCATGACGGAGCTCCTTTTTCTCGCCCGGCTCGAGAGTCGACGCCGAGTGTCAGATTAGTCCTCCCCCTTGCCCATCTCCACCTCGTACTCTTCATACCCACCATCATCATCATCATTGTCTCATAGGGCTCTAAACACTGTCCTCCAACAGTCATCCATGCATATCATCCCAATAAGCCCCTCTGTGTCTCTTGTCCTGCCCCTCCTCTGCTGTGTACTGGAGCTGTTGCATTTAAGCACACAGCCCCTGGTCTTATGGCTCCCCCCCCCCCCCCCCCCCCCCCCCCCGTCCCTCATTCTTCCCAATCCTCTGCTTCCTCCTTCTCCTTCCCCTCCCACCCCTCTCTCCCTCTACTCTTGATGTTGAAATAATTGATTTGACCCACTTTAGCATTTGTCGTTAGTCATTGCTGAGTTTATCTGCCTGCCCGACGCTTAATTATCACGGGGAGGCGAATTAATCGTCTGTGGGCGTTTGTCGTCCTCCTGGGGAGGGACAGTTCCCCTTTTCAAACGCCGTCAGGACTATTAACACAATAACGCAAGAAGCAATTAGATTGACTTTTTGAAATGGCAGTCAATTTGGGAAAGGTGGTGGGGGTGTTTGGGGGTGGGGGAGTCTGTGTGATGATAAAGTAGTTTCCCTCCCCATCTCCTGATGACAACAGACAGCAGCGCTTCTCTAACAAGACACGTTTTCACACATGCCTGCTATCAAACAATGAAAAACATTTTGGGGAGGTGGTGGTTCAGCGTGGAGTTGTGCAGTGATGGAGATCTTTGCCTTTATCGTGGAGTGTGGTTCTGAGCAGGTTGCTGAGTGCTAGAGATGGTAGGGAATGTTCCGTCCCCCTGTAATTTTCAATATAGGTCAGTGGGACTGGGTCAAAATCGTACACTTATACAATCTATTAGGAGAAGCCGTGTCAGCTATGTGGCTTGAGCGAGTGTAAGTGTGAGTGGGTGTATTGTGTATTGTGTGTATATTTGTGAGTGTGTGTGTGTGTACATTTGTACGTGTGTTTTTGGAAATCCACATCAGTGGCAGCAGTGTTGTTAGCAGTGCAGTGCAGTTTTTTCCCCCACACAGACGTTTTTAGGTCAGTTTTTTAAATAATTGCTTTGATCATTAGCAGAATAACGAGGATTTCTTTTTCCACTCTCCATCAAACACAAACAGACACACACATACACAGGATCACACACACACACACACACACACACACACACACACACACACACACAGACACACACACACAGACACACACAGGATCACACACAGTGTCAGACTTATTATTCAAACGGTGCTGCAGAGTAAACGACCCAATACTAAACAGCTGCTGAATGATTTAAAGTATGCAGTTTGGTTTTTAAGTATGAACAGTGTGTGTGTGTGTGTGTGTGTGTGTGTGTGTGTGTGTACACAGGGCCTTGTACTTTATATATGTATTATTGTGTTGTAATTTATATCTGTATTATTGTTTTTATGCAAACAAGAGGCACAAATGCAGAATTGTGTTGTTAGAAAAAATTATTGTTGAGTCCATTTGCCTTAGTTCATTATGCATCCATGCAGCGGGTCATAAAAAGATGATGCGGATATGAATTATGTGGTTGGGCTTAGCCTTGGTGAAGGAGAATTTATTTTTGTTCAATTCCTCTCTTGTCTACCACTGTTTTTATTGTGAGTGGCAATCATGTTAAATTGCACTGGGTAAATACAGAGATTCTTCAAGTCTTTGGGCAAAAATGCCCTTTAAAGAAGTCAAATGTTCTTTCTTTAACTGAATTCTGTAATTATGCGTGTTGCCTAAAGCAAAGAAACAAATGGAGAGTGAAAAATACAACAAGTTTAAAAACGCAATGTAGAATTGACATGCGCGTGCACACACACACGCACGCACGCACGCACACACACACAGGAACACACACACACACACACACACAGGAATACCAGTCTAGCCCCACTCACAAGTGTAGAATTTGCACTTTATTTGAGCAGTCAGAAATGGCACTCTGGTCAAATTGAAGAGAAAATCGAAAAACAAGTTAAGGTGCAAAAGCGTTTAGGGCCACTTTGAGAAATTGAAAGTGCCATTTCGGATGAAGGTTATTCTGCTTGAGACTTTGACGCTCCTTCAAGTAGCCTGCGAGATGAGTTGTGAGGTCGAATACTGGACAAAAATTGAAACCCCCTCCTCGGATTCAAATCACAACATCAAATGAATAGTTGTGACACCAGAAATGCCGTCATAATCAGAAAAATAAATTGATTCCAGAGAAGGATACACAGACACCTTAGATATGCAGACATGCGCACGCACGCGCATGCATCCACTTTCTAAAAGAGAGAAAAGGAACGAGGCATTCATTTTGAAAATGGTTTGTGTCACTGATAACTGATCACGGATAACAGCGTAGCCATACTGAAGGGACGCTGCCAACATGAACAGTCCGCCCACTCTAGTGTTGTTTGCACAGCTAATGGGTGTGCGGCAGCCTCAGCGCTGTAGTCTCTTCTACTCCCTTGTTTGCACATGGTGCCGTTGCCACTGCATTTCTGGAGCTCATTTCTAGTGTTCCCCCACGCTAACGTGTCTCTTGACCCCACTCTAAACAGCAACGTGACCCCCCCCCCTCCCCCCCAGATATCCCATTAATGTTTGCCAGCGATGCCCTTGTCAACAAGCAGCGAGACGCAACGTTCCTCAGCCACCAATGCCAGGAGGAGGGATGATGGCTCCATCCTCGTTAGTCTCTCTCTCTCTCCTTCTCTCTCTCTCTCTCTCTGTCTCTTCACTATAGTGCAGGAGCCTGTGACATTTAACCGTTATCAGTGTTTACTCGTTTATTGATATGCCTTTCAATTTTCCAGGTCTATTCTTGCACACTGGGGGCTGTGATGGCTCAGCAGATGCCCCCTCTTTGATGGAAACAAACCTCTGATAAAGAGGACGTGGGCCTCCGCTTTCTTCCTATTTTGATTGCTTTGAAATGACTGCGGGATACAGGAAGTCTGCGCGCTCTCTTTTTGTCTCTCTCTCTCTCTTTCTTTTTTATCATCTTTTTTTGTCTCTCACGTCCTCCCTCTTTTCCCAGTCTCCCCCCTTGTCTGTCTCTCGCTTCTCTTTCTATCACTTCTCCTCTGCTTTTCTATCCCCTCTTTCTCCATCACACCTTTTGTAGCCCAGTAATTATATTATGATAAAGAGGTAGCCAGGTGAGCGGAGCTAGAGATTGGCATCACAGCTTGACAGATTATTGGCATGCTTCACCAGACCCTTTTTTCCCTCCCTTGCATCCTGAGCAGGGGTGTGAATTCATCTTAGTTTTACCAATCATCCGTCTGAATATGCCTATTGGCATAACCCAGAAGTGGAGGTGATTTAAAGAAATTAGCTAGTTCTGTGCACGGACAGAGCAAAAACTGTAGGACTGTTACTTTCCTACAATTTTCTACACATGATTTTGCAGCAGTGAGCAGCACCAGTGAAGGCATTTTTTCTCACGCAGATTTGATTTATTATTTGCCATATGTTTCATATACTTCCATTCCACAAATAATTTTCTCCCCCCACAACCACCGTACCTTGCTGTCTGTGTAGAGCCAGATAATGCTTTATTATCATCAGCGCAGTGCAAGCAATTGCTTTAAGATGTTGACAGAGTAGACCAGGTGATTTCCAGTTGTGTTCTCACCATGCAGAAGAACGATGTGGTCTCAAAGCTGTTATTGCATTCTTGGAAGTATAAGCACTGACTAGTCACTCAATAGGGTCACAGTAAAATGCCTTTCCTCGAATCCATAAGGTATAATTACAACATGATATGCATTCACATTCTGGTCCTTAGTCGCCCTCTGAGCTGCAGGTAATGGTATTTTTTCTATGGTATATAATTATGGTATACATAATAGTATTTTTCTATGGTATATAATTATGGTATACAGTGCCCTCCACAATGATTGGCACTCCTAGTGAAATATGAGCAAAACAGGCTATAAAAAAATATGTCTTTGCTGTTTATCCTCTTGGTCTTTCACTCAAAATATTCACAAAAATCTTACCTTTTCATTGAAGTAAAACTATTGAAAGAAAAAAAAAACTCTTGACATTAAATCAATATTTTTCCCCAAAACATGTGTGCCACAATTATTGGCACCCCTTAATGTAATGTTTTGTGCAGCCTCCCTTTGCCAAGATAAAAGCTCTGAGTCTTCTCCTATAATGCGTGATGAGGTTGGTGAACACATGGCACGGGATCTGAGACCATTCCTACATGCAGTATCTCTCCAGATCCTTCAGATTCTGAGGTCAACGTTTGTAGACTCGGCTTCAGCTCATGCCACAGATTTTCTATGGGGTTTAGGTCGGGGGACTGTGATGGCCATGGCAAAACCTTTATTCTGCGGTCGGTGAACCATTTTTGTGTTGATTTTGAGGTGTGTTTTCGGATCATTGACCTGCTGGAAGGTCCAACCACAGCCCATTTTAAGCTTACTGGAGGGGGCTGTTAGGTTTTCATTTAATATCTGCTGGTATTTGATGGATTCCATGATACCATGTATCCTAACAAGATGTCAAGGGCCTTTGGAAGAAAAACAGCCCCACAACATCAAAGATCCGCCACCATACTTCACATTGGGTATGAGGGTCTTTTCTGTATGGCTATGTTTCTGTCTACGCCAAACCCACCTTTGATGTTTGTTGCCAAAAAGCTTTATTTTGGTCTCATCTGACCATATAACTCGGCCCCATTGAAAGTCTGACTTACATTTGGCAAACTGTAGGCGCTTTAGTTTGTAGTTGATTGACAGCAGAGGCTTTTTTCTGGCAACCCTCCAAAACAACTCACCTCTACAATTCTCCAGCTGTGATCCTTGGAGATTCTTTTTCCAGTCGAACCATCCTCCTCACGGTGCGTGGGGTCAATGTACACACACGTCCTCCTCCAGGCTGATTCTTAACATCTCCTGTCGCTTTAAACTTCTTAATTATTTCCATGATAGTGGAAATGGGTATTTTCAACTCTTTAGAGATTTTCTTGTGTCCATTTCTTGATTTGTGCAGCTCCACAACTTTCCGTCGCACATCGTCACTGTGTTCTTGGGTCTTTCCCATAGTGATGAATGACTAATGGAATTTGGCCTGTGTCACCTCATATTTGTACGCCAGTGGAACAGGAAGTCATGGTTGACCTCTTAAGAGTTCCTTATCAAACAGGTGAACTTAAAAATGTAAAACATGACTGGAAATATACTTCAGTTAGATTTTAATTATAAGATTTTTCTAGGGGTGCCAATAATTGTGGCACACATGTTTTGGGGAAAAATATTTATTTAATGTCAACAGTTTTTTTTTTTTCTTTCAATAATTTTACTTCAATGAAAAGGTAAGATTTTTGTGAATATTTTGAGTGAAAGACCAAGAGGATAAACAGCAAAGACATCTTTTTTTATAGCCTGTTTTGCTCATATTCACTAGGGTGCCAATTATTGTGGAGGGCACTGTACATAATGGTGTTTGGAGTTTAGGATATGCCAAAAGGACCGAGCATTCCATTAAGTATAGCTGAACAAAGTTAGATTCCCTTAAAGAGAATAGGCGGTTTCACTCAATATCTCTTCACAGGGGCAGAGAAGTTCCATGGAGCAGTGTTGTGTGTTTGGTTGTGAGGGGCAGATTTGACCCCGTTTTCACCTCAAGGCAAGGTCATGTAAACACTCCCGGTAGCGGTTATCTATTGTCTATGTCCGTCCTTTTGCACGTGAACTGTGTCACGAAACAGATCCGTCCAGTGCGCCTCACTCAGCTCTCTCGGAGGCGCGTTGGCGTGTTTACTCTGCAATTTCACGTCTGGACATCAAATTGGCCGCGTCCCTGTGTGCGGCGGAGATGGCCTCTCTGATGGAATGATACGCTGCCTTTTTTGCCGGAGTCTCACGCATGGCAAACAGATGTTGCATTATAGGGGAAATGGAGCCCAGATTGCCACGATCTCTATGCTTTCATTATTATGGTTTGCAGTATCCACTCCCCCCTCCACACACACACACACACACACACACACACACACACACACACACACACACACACACACACAGAGACAGACAGACAAACACACATACACTCTCACAATCTCTTAGTGGAGATTCTGTCAGCGGAGTTGGTCTGTCACCAACTTTGTCCCTTGGTTTTTCTTGGATTTGTTTGTGTGTGTGTGTGTGTGTGTGTGTGTGTGTCTGTGTGTGCGTGTGTGTGTGTTTCTCTGTGTGTGTGCCTGTGTGTGTCTATGCAGGCTGTTTTATTTGCTCGTAATGGCGAAGCTGCCAAGAGTAACGCTGTGGAGAGGTAATCAGTCCACTCCAGATGTCCCTCACGGAAGTCTCTACTTCTCAGGGCTTAGCCCGACTATTTGGCTACAACTAAACATATAAGCGTTGTCTGTGTGCATTGAGCGGCAAAGCAAATAACCCTCTTTCTCCTTTTCCCGGACATGTGCTCATCTTTCTTTCGTTCCTTCTTTCTTTCTTTCTTTTTCTTCAAAAACATGCATCATAGCACTCGCTAAAAATTGAGCTAGCTCAAGGCTTTGATGGCTACGTTATGGCCGACGAGGTTGCGGTGACTTGTTTGTCATTTGATGGCGAGGCTGTCACGGGCATGGCTAATGCACTAGCCGGCACTTGCCAGCATTCGAGGGCCATGCATTCAGAGCCTGTCCCCCCAGCGTCGTAGATGGCCCTGAAAGACGCTCTTTGTCTGGGCAAGCCCGCCTCTCCAAAGTGTGGCTCCCCTGCTGTGGTGATGGAGCCCAGCTGTGGGGGACTGGATTTTTAGCTTCCGTTATCACTCTGTTTTTTTAATCCTTTCCTTTTTTTGTGCCCTTGTTCCCTATTTGGGTACAATTGTGTGACTTCATCCTATTCCCCCTGTAACCATGTCATCTTTTGACTTTCTTTTGCATGTATTTCAAACTCAATCATGCACTCAAACACACTCTTCTTCTCCAGCCAGTGCTCGATGGTCTTCTAGAATGTTCTGTGCAGAATCGGCTCGGTGTGCCTGTACCCCTGAGTGTGGCTGCACACCAACTAAGCATGACCACAGTGGTCAGACTGTACATGTTGACAGTCTCCCATAAGATATTCAGAGATTTTCTTCACATATATTTTTTTAAATGCAGTCATATCATAAATAATGTATTTTTAAATCTTCCCTTTTTTGACGAAGGTGTGTTTTGCCTGTGTGTGGCATGTGTAGTGGCCCTGATGAATCTTTTTCTTAAATTGACAGTGATTGTGAAAGTTTTTAATGAAACTTGGTAATGGGTGGTACTCAGCAACTGAGATCTGTCTGTGTGCTCGGCTGCCTGTGCTTCCAGTTCCACTAACACACACACACACAGCTGTTCGATATTACCACCAAATTGGTTCAGTTATTATACACGATATGCTTCTGCAGTTTGCAGAACACACACACACTTTCTCTTTGACTCACACACACACACACACCCTCACCCCCGTTCGCATTTATTATTATGCCCGTATCAGTCACAATAAACTTAATCTCAGGTTGAAGTGCTGGCTGAGTGGAGAGAAACCTTAACTGTTGCTGAGCATAGCGATGTGGGATTCAAGGTGTGTGTGTGTGTGTGTCTGTGTCTGCCTTGTGTGTCTGTGTGTGTGTCTGTTTGTGTGTCTGTGTGTGTGTTTGCTTGCGTGTGTGCAGCCCATAGAAAATGTTTAGGCAGTCGGCATCCCTGAGATAAGCCTCTGGCGTCCAGTGGCCTGTTGCTGCGGTGTGGCCCGGGAGTGATAATGGCCGTCCATCAGGGCCTGTTGACTCGTGCTTTCATATACCGCCAAGCCATTGGACAAAAAAAAAAACGGCTAACTTTAGCGCACTGGGCTAACTAAGGACACAGAGCCTCTGTATCTGCAGACGAGCGATTTGCACCCCCCCCCCTCTTCCCCTCCACACCTGCATCTTATCTGGGGGCCTGTATTACACTGATGCTTAACGGCAGTGGCCGCCACAGTAATCCTGCAATCGCTGCTCCCTCAATCAATTCCTTTCTCTTCAAGGATGGGAATTCAGTTATTTTCTTTCTGTCCAAGGGATGGGATTAAAACATGGGGAGATGCAGGATGTGTTTTTGGGGGCTTTATTTTCTGTGTGAAAGCTTGCCTGGATCTATAGTGGGTTCTCTTTTGTTCTTATTGCTTTCTCTCAGTTTCTCTCTGTCTCGCTATTTCACTCTATCTCTCTATCGTGCGTGTTCTCTCTCTTTCTCTCTCTCTCTCTCTGCCTCTGCCTCTGCCTCTCGCTTTCCTTCTCTCTTATAAGTATCTAAGTACCTTGGAGCAAAGCGAGAGGTATTTGTGGCTAGTTTGTCAGTGTTTTTTGGAGAGGAAAAGTATACTTTCCCATCCTTTTAATTGACTTTCGTTTTTTTCAGTGAAATGATCTATCCCTCCATTTGAGAAATCCTTCCTCCCCCAGCCTCCGCAGATGTCTCTCTCCCTTTCTTCCCAAACTTGATTACACCGTGTTTGCAGGCTACGATCACACTGGGATAGGCCTTCTATGCTTCAACAATTGAGCGATGAAGGGCTTTTTGAAAAACGAAACACAAAGACGAGGCAAAAAAATGCAGATTGCTACATTTTAGCGCATAATCTGTTGACTGCTTCTCTTCCCTGCCACCCCAGACAAATAATTACACAAAATAGCCGGTCATAAATATGTGTTTCCCACCCATGGGAAATAATTGTCGACCCGCCAGATAAACCATGGTGAGAGATACGCATGAATACATACACAGACACACACAGACACACACACACACACACACACACACACACACACACACACACACACACACACACACACACACACACACACACACACACACACACATTAGAACACACACACACACATTCAAAATGCCCTCACTCGGCGGTCCCCAGCCTGCTACTCAAGTTGTGCCCCGCAGGTGCGCTATCATCCATGACATTTCCAAAGCGGCTCTCATCCCTTATGCAAAGTGGTGGAGTGGGTTCCTCTCTGCAGTCCTTGGGTGACCCGGCTCGTTGTGTAACCCCTGTCCTTCATGCTCTCTTCTCTCTCTCTCGCTCTCTCTCTCTCCTCCACACAGCTCTCCCCATCCAGCGGAACTGCGAAGCACCCCCGCCGGCACCAACCTACCGGCCAGCAGGAGACACGGAGGAGTTGGCCTCCAGCTATGAGCGCAAACTGATTGAGGTAGGTTACCTCCTCTAGGGTTTAGCAAACTGATTGAGGTATGTTACCTCCTCTAGACTTTAGCAAACTGATTGAGGTATGTTACCTCCTCTAGGGTTTAGCAAACTGACTGAGGTAGGTTACCTCTTTTAGAGTTTAGCAAACTGATTGAGGTAGGTT
Source organism: Clupea harengus (assembly GCF_900700415.2). Taxonomy (NCBI): domain Eukaryota; kingdom Metazoa; phylum Chordata; class Actinopteri; order Clupeiformes; family Clupeidae; genus Clupea; species Clupea harengus. Next base: position 11,348,257 of record NC_045174.1, on the reverse strand, counting down.
ACCTCTTCTAGAGTTTAGCAAACTAATTGAGATAGGTTACCTCTTCTAGGGTTTAGCAAACTGACTGAGGTAGGTTACCTCTTTTAGAGTTTAGCAAACTGATTGAGGTAGGTTACCTCTTCTAGAGTTTAGCAAACTAATTGAGATAGGTTACCTCTTCTAGAGTTTAGCAAACTAATTGAGATAGGTTACCTCCTCTAGAGTTTAGCAGAAAAATGAAACAGTCACTAAACCAACTGTGAATTACAATTTTCGTAACCACAGTGAGAGAAATAATGACATTTATTGATGATATTGTTGACATTTTAAATATCATTTCATTTAATGTCATTAAAAGTTTTGGATACTTCTTAGTTCAACTGTATGAAAGACTTAATGAGCATAGTTACACAAAGGAAGGTATGAAACAATATAATAGACACTTCCAAAATGCACAACATTTTTTCCATTAGCCTTTCTTTTCATACCAGAAATTTCCGCTGTATTCATTGTGGCATGTACAGCTTTTGCGGATTCTGTTTGGGTTAGGGGCATTGCTAATTAGCGTTGATCAAACTTATATTGAGAATGACAGGATCGGCTTGTAGCTCTGGTAGCGAGCTTGCTAGATTTGAACTGACAGTGCCAGTGAGCAGAGCCAGCTGGTAAATCAAATGAACAAGAGCCATTCGGGAGAGGAGCCTCCACATCTCGGTCCTGCTCAAACACAACTGTCGGCTCAAGTCTCTATAACTTTCTCCCTGTGCCTTTTGATGAAATTAATCTAAGTTAATGAATCTTTGTTTGTGCCTTCAATAGCGTCGATTAGTCTTAATTCAATTGAGAGTTTCTAGACCGTAACCCTGTGAAAACTGTGCTAGTGAGATATAGTCTAGCAGCGCCATCTCCTCTAAGTAGATTTCTAAAGAGTAAACTTCAGTTTTGAACAAAGACCTAAAGGTGCTAAATATGAAGTCATATTGTGGACATAAATGCATTGTCCGTGGTGCTTTTGCTCCACGCACTAAGCCAGATGACTTCACTCATCACTGGCTCCTCCTGGCTCAAGAGCCACAGTAATTAGCTAATCCAGATTTTTGGCACAAAACATAGACAAGGGCTTAATTCCTGGAGCTTGAAACTCCAACTCCTGGAGGACAGTCTAGCTGTCGGCTGTTCTGACCTCCACTTTCACGATTCAGCATTAACATGACTCAGCAGATGTAATAATCTAATAATACTCTGATTTAACATGGACATTCAAATTTTTATTTTGTTGTTGCTGTGTTGAAAAGAGCCTCAGTTAATGAGCCTGGTTATGACATCACTGTTATGTCTGTCTCAGACTATGGTTGATGGTTCAGGATAAATATTGTTGTCATAGTTACTTCATGAAAAGCAGAGTAGACGAGGGCGTATTTTTTTCCTTTCTACGGAGGTTGTTTCAGGTGAAAGTGACAACGCATCCTCTCTGTGACTACGCACATTTGTGCTAATTTGAGGTTTATATGTGTGTGTGTGTGTGTGTGCGTTTGTGTGTGGTGGTAACAGCCACCCGAGTGATTCCATGAGAGAGCGACAGCAGCAAGAAAAAAAAAAAAGGGATGACCCTGGATAATGAGCTTGGCATGAATAATTCATGAATGTGTTTATATTTCTTTAATGAGTCATAATTCTGCTTATGTTGGGGGAAAACTCTCCTTTCACTTCTGTATGTATTTATGTATTATGTAGTTTTTTTTCCCCCCCAGAGTTCTCATTTATTCATGTGTTCGCTAGCGTTTCTGACATTCTCAGTTGGGATTTTCCGAGACACAGGGCATGAGGTAGGTTCCCAAATGTTCAGCTCTAGAGTCCGTACATTCTCTTCATTTGGCAAGTATGTAGCCTTTGAGTCCTCCAATATCCCATGATGCAGAGGGTCGTTGTCTGCAGAGAAGACCAGTATATGGGCCGTCCATAGCGGCATCTTCGTCTTCCTGCCAATATCAAGACCTAATAGGGAAGAGAATGAACTAGAGCTGTGGTACCAGTAACCCACATCTATTAATAGCTGCGTATTAATAGAATAAAGAAAGGCGTATAGATATCCATCTCTCTATCTGTACATCTAGATGTGGTTCATAGACAGGAATGATGGGGTATCGCTTATAGGGAGAGGACTTCCCATCCTTATTGATTGGTGTCGGAAACTTGATCCCTTTGCCTCTTAGTTCCACCAGGGCTAATTTAGGTTTATTGACCTACATTCGAGAGCAACTCAAATCTCAAGTGCCTCAAGAGAAACTGCGAGCTTTCGTCTGTGTGTGTTTTTTGGATGTGTGTTGGAATGGGTGAGTTATCACACCCACTCGCACACACATTGATTGGCCATTGACACCGTGGAGAGAAGTCCATACAGACTCATTGGGTCTCCATGGTCCGATTCCAGAGATGGTCGACTTTTCTACTCCCTTCACACATTTCTCTGCCTCCTTCTCTCCCTCTTTCGTTCCCCTTCTCCTCACTCTCTATCTCTACTGACCTATTTACCTACATCGACCTGCTCCTCTGTGACATGAGTCCTGAGTTCTGTTTAAGTAGTGTAGTGAGGAGAGTCTGTCCACAGTGACTGTGTCCCTCAGTATGTATTGGTATGTCTGGGCCTCAGTGTAGCTGCGGAGAATGAGAAGGTCCTCAGGGCCGCCAAACTTCCTGTCTGTTGGCATGGCGACATCATTCGCCTCTCTCCCCCTCTCTCACTCACTCACTCACTCACTCACTCACTCTCCCCCTCTCTCCCCCTCTCTCTCTCTCACACACTCCCTCATTCACTCTCTCTAGTTCTCCTTCTCCCTTTTTTTCTGCATGGCTAGAGAGAGGTATTGACCAAGGTATTAAAAGCAGGAAGAGGTCAGGTTGCTCGGATTTGTCTCGACCACGGCTCCTCTCCCCACAGCATGAAGACCCAGAACACGTCTCCAGGGCAGGGGTCCCCCCCTCCATACCCTACTCCCGCTACCTCTGCACAAGCCGTCTCCGACCTCCGCAGCCCCCTCTGTCTGGAGGCAGTGTTTGCTTAGGTGCCGGAGGACTGTAATTTATGGGACGTGAAACACTCAGCATGTGTACTTCTATCAGGAGGACGGGCGCTGCTGAAAGCTGATATTTACAGTGTCTTGCTGCACCATCTGACGGTGTGAATGCATGCGCAGGCACTCACACGCACTCACACACACACACACTCACACACTCACACACCTCTCCACCACCCCTTTTAAAACTTTTCTCACTCTCACAGTGCAGAAAGCCCTCTAATTTATTTACCCGGGTACCAAAAGAACAAATTAGAGTGTTTATACAAGACAAAAATGGCCTCGGATGTGGATTCAAAGGGTGCTTTCACACTAGGGCTTTGGGCGCTTACTGGGGTCTACTTGAATCCACTCTCAGTGAAACGGACATCATGTGGATGTTCTTCACAAGGTATGCACGGGGAACAGGTGACCTGCTCTTAGCCTGACCCTAGAGAAGCGGAGTTGCTCAAGATGTAGTGTCTGTGTGAGTGCATATTTGTGTATAAATTCACTGTACAGGTCTCTCTTTCTCTCTCTCTCTCTCTCTGTCTCTCACTCTCTGTGTGTGTGTTTGTGTGTGTGTTTGTGTGTGTGTGTGTGTGTGTGTGTGTGTGTGTGTGTGTGTGTGTGTCTTTGCTTAAGCTTGCCCGAATCTGAGGCAGTGTGTCCACAGACAGATTGAGGCATCACTTCCAGACTAGATTGCTTTCTCCCTTACACGCATTTGTCGCTTGGGTGATTGTCTCTCAGTCGCCAGACCGAACGCCTCACTACTCAATGTGTAAATCTCCTTTTCCCTCTTTATAACTCCCCACTCATACCCATTTCCTCTCTTCCTCTCTTTGGGTTTGGTGTTTTTATGACAGGTTTTTTTTCTCTCTGTATTCTCCCATGGATTTGGAAAGCGGTGACTGACTCAAAATGCCTGTCCCTTTGACACTCTGGGATGACGGTGTTCATGGGAAATGTAGTTCAGAATGAGATTTTTTTTAGTGCAATTAATCAAATAGAGGAATCGCAGTATGTGATTACTTGTAGAGAGTGAATCATTTAGATCAGAATAGAGTGCTCTCTGCCTCGATGTTCTCTTTGATCAAGACTGATATACACATATATACATATCAGCAAATATTGATTTTACTGATAAAAATGAGAAGAGTATTATATGCATCATATGTGAATGCTGGTTCTTATCGGTATGTATTCCACAGCGGTGATGCTAAATTATGATAAACAAACATGACGCTCACTGTAATGTAAGCCTGGCTTAAGGGAGGTCTGTTGTTTGTGCTGTTCCTGCTATTATTGCCTCCGCCAGCAGCTGCCCTCCCCTTACCTGACAGCGTCTGTCCCCTTAACAGACGCTTTTCTGAGGCTGTTGATGTCTGTGTTACTACAGGTCTCTCTCATCAGCATGCATGTGCAAAAACACACAGACATACACACCCACATACACACATATATACATGTATGTGTATATATATATACGCACGCACGCACGAACGCACGCACGCACGCACGCATGAACACACACACACACACACACACACACACACACACACACACACACACTCACTCACACAAAGATTCCTAATTTTCCTGTACTGATGATTAAGTGCCTTTATGTAGACTTCATTTTTAAACACAAACACACACACACACACACACTCACACTCACACACACACACTAATTCATACTGACACTACTGTGTACTCCCTGGCCTATTAATGGTGATGGGGAGCGCTGAGTAAACGCTGGCTCTGTCACAGTTTGTCTGCTGGAGTCAGACCCTGCCACCTACAGTCACACTCCTCCTTCTCCACTTTCTCTCCCTCCGTTTGGCATCTCTCTCTCTCTCTCTCTCTCTCTCTCTCTCTCTCCCTCTTTCTCATTCACTTTCTCTCTCTTCTCTCGCCGCTGCCGCCACCGCTGCTGCTGCCAGAGCCTGTCGTCTCCGTCTGCATTCAAACTCGCCTCACATCCAATTACAGGCATTAGAGCTCAGCTTGGCCACACTTTCCATCTCTCTCTCTCTCTCTCTCTCTCTCTCTCTCTCTCTCTCTCTTTCTTTCTCTGTCGCTCTCTCTTTCTTTCTCTCTCGCTCTCTCTTTCTTTCTCTCTCTCTCTCTCTGTCACTCATTCCACACACTCACATACACTCCTTCTCTCCCTCTCACTCACTAACTCTTGTCACTCTCTGTCTGTCTTTCCCTTCCACTCATTCAGCCGTTCCCCCCACCACACCCCCCTCTCTTTTTGACATGCAGAGTGCTTGCTGTCTGAGTAGCACCTGTTTTGGTGAAACCCTGCGCACAATCACTTAGACTAATGTAAAATATATGTGTGTGTTTTTGTGTGTGTGTGTGTGTGTTTGTGTGTGTGTGTGTGTGTGTGTGTGTGTGTGTGTGCGTGCTTTTTGCTCAAACACATACACATTTCTTTGGCTCTCACACGCACACGCACACAAACACGCTTTCATGCTGGCCTGTTCACACACACACACACACACAGGATGTATTTCTTATGGCAGCAACATATGGAGCTGGTAATCTCTTTTGCTTTAGGGTCCAAGCTCTCTCCGTGAACTCTTCCTACACAGTATGACCAATGTGCTTTATGTTTCTGCTCAGAACCACCTCCCCTCCCTCTGTGTTATTTGTATGTGTTTGTGTGTGTGTGTGTGTGTGTGTGTGTGTGTGTGTGTGTGTGTGTGTGTGTATGTGTTTGTCTGTCTGTGTGTGTGTTTTGAAAATGCTTGTGGCATCCTGGGTTTAAAATAAAATAATTTGCAGAATATTATCGTCACCTCCCTCCGCCCCGCGCCCATCAGAGGACTGGTAATGGAATTTGATATTTCAGTTTGATCTGGGATTTGGGTTCTCTGAGCTTGCAGTCAAATGAAATGGAGTCAGCTTGAGGCTGGTTCTCAGGTGGTGTGTGTGCTCTGGTAATCAAGCAGCGCAGAGGATTGCCCTGGGATAGAGGTCACAGGGTCACGCGGTAAAATATACCTGAGGCATTTTCACTGGATTTAGGACATGGGAGATTGTGTTTAGGTAGGGTGATTTCAGCTGGCCATTACGCACCAATGCTGCACTCTGGTACAACTGCTGATGCAGTCTAGTCAAAGTGCATGAAAAAAAAAAAAAATGTTGGCCTTGCACAAAAAAATAAATAAGCGATATGTCATATGTCAAAAACTGTAAACTAAATGATATTTCTGAACTGTGATGAAACACATCAATGCTGGTTTAAATATTGACACATTTTGGCATTTTATAAATTGCTCAACACATCAACTACTGTTTACATCAGCATTGGCCTTGCAATGACTTTAGAGTCAACCGCTTTGTGCGTCTCTACTTCATGATATTCATAGACTCTCAGTCAAGTAAACTCTTACTTTTGGTCTTCCATCCGAATACAGATACAGAGACAGATCATTTTGGTGGTTGAACAGATACAAGTAATGACATCACTGTGCACCTCTACAACACACACACACACACACACACACACACACACACACACACACACACACACACACACACACACACACTTTCTCTGTGGGTCTCCATCCTTATCAGACCTTAAATCTGTGAGAAATTCCCTTGGGTGTATTAATTATTGTAAAAAGCAGCCTAGGAAAAAGTCATTTAGTTATTACAGCTCCTACCGTCAACAAAGACGCAGCGAAATGTTACTCTCTCCGTCTGCATAGCTCAAAGCCCTAGGTAAACAAGCCTCAGCAGAATGGAATAATGAACGCCGCTTTATTTATTTATTTATTTATTTATTTATTTCTCTCACTCCATATGCATATTCTATAGTATTAAACGTATTTACATATGAAGCACCAGCCGTCTTCGTGTGCGTCACTCTGAATTGGTTGGGCTTCTCCATCGGCGGGCGGAATTACCACTTTGCCACGCCACACGTGCAGCTGGGCTTTGTTTCACCAGATTTCTAGGGGGCGGGGGGGGGGGGGGGGGTCTTCTAAGTGGGTCTGGTGAAAGCGGGAATCTGTGGTGCACGGGAAGCCAGGGCCACTTGTCATGCTAACAGATGAATAGTCCGATCGCGTGGCAGGGCCTCGGTAATGAGCCATGAGGGCTTGTCGCAACAGTGGGAGACTTCTGCCCGTTCAGGCAAATTGGAAGTGGAGGTCTGAAAATAAGGAGTAGAAAATAAAAAAGAAAGGGGATGGGGGGTGAGAAAGAGAGAGAGAAAGTGAGAGAGGGAGAGGGAAAGACACCCATCGTTATGGGGTAAAGGACTAAGCCAACAAAATAACAAACCGATTAGATCTCTCTGGGCAGGAAATTAGTTGGATTTCTGCACGATTAAAATGACTTTTCCTTTTTCGTCAAGGAGGGGGAAGAAAAACGAGTCCCACCGGAAAGTCAGGGGCCACAAATAAATAAATGGAAGTGATGAATGGCTTTGCCTGACGGGTGGAGCGCGGAGAATTGGTGATGTGCCTGGAAGTCATCTCTCATTGAGCGCAAGTGCTGATTAGGGATCCGTTGTCTCTGCTCCATTTCAGAGTCGGGTTCACTGTTAGCTAAAGGGCAAAGCTGATGATAGATCAGTTGTGCGACTTTGTGATAAAGACAGTGTGAGCCGAAGCAGGCATGAACACGTGAGGCTTTGCTTTTACATCGTATGGCTCACTCACAGAAAGAAAATAAGATAAAAGCGCATCTGAAATAGATGGATAGAGGAAATAAATAAGTGGGTAAAAATAAAATCTCACTGCCCCATCCCTCACCACGAATCTTGCAGCTTGGTTCGATTCTGTCAAAGGATTAGAGTGACGACTGCTTGTTTGGGATATGCGACACGCACTCTGTGTGTGTGTGTGTGTGTGTGTGTGTGTGTGTGTGTACGTGTGTGTGTGTACGTGTGTGTGTGTACGTGTGTGTGTGTGCGTGTGTATTAGTGTGCCCTTTTTGTCTCTTCTCGTCTGCAGTTTTTAAGCGACATCAAGGGGGCCACTAGTTCACTCCCGGTTTGGTGAATTTCAAAATCCATTTCAAAGCACGATGGCAGATGATGATGCGTCTTCACAGAAAAGCCCCCCAAAAAAACATTCAGCGCATCTTGCTGTTCCAAGGCTCTGCTACCCAGGCTTTTAATGTGTTTTAGACAAGGTCACTTCTTTATTTATTTTTTATTTATTTATTCATTTTTAATTTTTTTAAGTCTCAAGCATCCACTTTCTTAAATTGTCAAACTAAGCGCCACTGCAAAAATAGATATGCAGCGAAATGACCCGTAAAGCTAACAATCGCCAGGCAACCAGAAACTATTTAAAGCTGGAGGATGTCATAAGTAGTGTATCTGCCGTAAGTGAAGGCGCCGTTTGAAGTTCTCGGTGGCACGTTGTGGCGTTATTTGCCGCTGCCTGTTGTCTTGTTATGGGTGCGGAAGGTGGAAGGTTCCCAGCAGGCTGCTCCGCTCAAGCCCCATTAGTTAATTGCTTGGCGGGCAGATGTGCAGGTTTAGACAGCCTTGCTTCATTAAAAACAGGGGGGGAAGTGCAAACTTTCAGGCCTTGCAGTGAGCTGATTAGTTGTGCTGAATGATGGGGCCTACGGGCTTCGCTTTTTTCAGGAAGCTGCACCAATGACCCTCGGGTTTGTTTATGGAACGTATAACGGAGAAGTAAATACCCAGTGACTTCATAGGCTCTTTGAGTGGGACCGTAATCGGCCATCATTTAGCTGCACAGCTCACAGTGACACCTCAGTCGTTATTGCTAATAATATATTGTTGAGATTCGGCTGAGAATGGGGTGTGACATTTAGGCTCACGTTGTGACGTGGGATTTCATGTCTCATATCATGCCCAGGCTACCCGTGACCCCAAAGCATTTCTGTAGCTGCTTGTAGCGCTCAGATACAGAACAGGCTCTGACATGAAATATGGGCCACGACTGGGGTGAACGCACAACTTCCTGCTCTGTTGCTTGCTCTTTTCCCCTAACTGGCGCTTCCTTGTCAGACTCTGATCTTCATCTGCATACACACGCACGCACGCACGCACGCACACACACGCACACACTCACACACCTTCCCTCGTCTGAAGCACAGAACTTTCTAGAAGGGAGCACCAGGCCCGCCGGTGCCCTGCCGCCGTTTGTCAGAGCTGACATAATTCACTTGTCATGCGGCACGGTGCCCGCCCCAAATGCACACTGACACTTCATTTCCATAAACAAATGAATAGAGGCCGCAGCTGCCTGGCAGGGCCGCCGCTGCTATTGACAGCGACCCGTCTCCACGTCGCTGTCATTTTGCCGATGTGACAGCTGACGGCGGCTCTGGCTCTGCCAGCAGTCAGGGCCAACTTTTGGATCGGAGATGACGCCGATGATGATGCCGGCGATGAAGACGATGCTCGTCTTACAGTCGGGTTGCGTTACGATTGCAAAACGTTGCGATTTTTTCGGTCTCACCTCAGCTCCCTGCATATACCTTCCTTGTCCTGACTTGTTTGAAACATGTCTTCGAAAAAATTAAAACTGAAAACATTTTTTTTTGGATTAATGCTCTTGCTTGCTTGTTGTGGGTGCCTAAAACCTGCCCTCCGAAGCCGAGTCACCTTCTTAAGTCTTAAACCGCAGGTGAAAAAGCTGCTTCTCGGGTTGGGAGAAGAGGCAGCCGCTGCCACCGCCGCCGCCACAAGCCTGACTGACAGCGCTGACTCACCAGTAAAGACGAGAGCAACTCCAGATAACTCTTCAGCTGAAAAGAGAGCCAAATCTGAATTTCAGTGCTGTTGTGTAAATCCTGTGTATTTATTTTTTTTAACCCAAAGTACTATTGCTATGCAAGCAGGATGGACACTTTGTCGAAATTCAAATGTCAAAAGGCTGAATTATACAGCTTTAATTAGCCACTTAGGGATGCGGAAATGTTTCTAAATGCCTTCTGTAGACTGTGATTCTCTGTGCATCGCACGTCTGCACTGATGGCGGTCGCTGTGCGGTGTTTATCGGTGCATTTGCAGCCAGATGCAGTATGATCCAGTCCTGTGTTCTTGCCAGAGACCTAGACTCCAATTACATTGTTACACACCTGGGTCTGATTCTTTTCCTCTCTCCCTCTGTGTGTGTGTGTGTGTGTGTGTGTGTGTGTGTGTGTGTGTGTGTGTGTGTGTGTGTGTGTGTGTGTGTGTGTGTGTGTGTGTGTGTGTGTGTGTGTGTGTGTGTGTGTGTGTGTATGTGTCGGCATGTGTGTGCGCGCGTGCAGGTGGCTGAGATGCACGGCGAGCTGATTGAGTTTAATGAAAGGCTTTACCGCTCGCTCATGGCCAAAGACCACCTGATCAGCCAGATGAGACAGGAGCTCATTGACCTGCGTGGACCGGTGAGTAGAGCTCTTTCTTCTTCATCTTCTTCCTTTCTCTCTCTCTCTCTCTCTCTCTCTCTCTCTCTCTGTTCTTCACTATCTTTCTTTCTCTCTTTCTCTCTCTCTGTTCTTCACTATCTTTCTTTCTCTCTCTCTCTTTCTCTCTCTCTGTTCTTCACTATCTTTCTTTCTCTCTCTCTCTTTCTCTCTCTCTCTCCTTCTGTACCCACATTTCTACATACATACCCCCCACCCCATAGACCAACTCAAGAAGCTCTCTTGCACTTCTTCCCTGCTGTCTTTCTCTCTCTCTCTCTGTCTGACTCTCACACTAACTCAGTTGGTGGTCTTTCACAAAAAGCATCCAGGTCAATGGTACTTCACTGTTTCACTCCTCCTGTGCCTATTCTCTTCCCTTCCCACCTGCTCTCCATCACACACACGCAATCCTTCAGTGAGTACACGCTCTCCATTGTCCTCTGTTTCTCTCCTTTTGACACAGACAAACACACACAGTGTTTTAAAACTAGCACACGGAATGTTCACCCTGACAGTTCTCTCTATATCTCTGTCTCTTTCTCTCTCTCTCTCTCTCTCTCTCTCTCTCTGTCTCTCTCTCTTTCTCTCTGTCTCTCTCTCTCTCACTCTCTCTGTGGACATAGTACTATGCCGTAGCACACCTGCCCGGCACATCATCAACCGCTCAAGGGCATATGGAGTCCAGGAGCCAAAAGCATTTGTCAGATGACACGGGAGCGATTTAGTTCCGTGGAACATCAATCGAGCCAATAATCTGTCTGAGCCCTCTCCTGCGCCGTGACTTATAACGCTAACTGGCCCTGGCGTTGCCCTCCTGCTCTTGCTTATATAGGTCTTTTTTAAACCAGGGTGTCATTCTGAAAGGGACGCGGGTGAGAGGTGCCTCTGCCTCCCGTCACCTCTAAGTGTCAGCGGCTCTGAAATACAGCAGCGAATGTTAAAGCCTGTTTCTATTTTACATGAGCCGCGGGGGAAATAGAATGATCTCCCGTGAAAGAGCGAGGCAACGGGCGACATTAAGAGCAGTTCGAAATTAAATGTGCCCTTTTGAAAGAGTGCGCCCAGGGTCCCCGGGTAAATGAGCAGACGGCATCTTTCTTTTGCCACCGGTCTAGCTTTCCAGGCTTCTACTTGGAGCTAGAGACCGTATCTGTGATGCTGCTTTCCTCTTCCCTCTTTCCAGGCTTTGCCTCTGGCCCTGTTTCCAGCCTAAGGTTGTTGAACCCACCCGCTTCCTCCAACAGACTCAGCAATAGTTTTCTCTCTCTCTCTCTCTCTCTCTCTCTCTCTCTCTCTCTCTCTCTCTCTCTCTCTGTTTCACACTCACTCTCTCTCACACAACACATGCACACACACACCTGCGTCAAAATATAATATGTATGTATATAAATATGCACATACATGCATACACACATACATCCAACCAAAGAAACGTGAATCTGTTAACACCAACATATTCCTACTTCATGTTCACATGCATACACTAAAGGACACGCACAAAGACACAAAGAGCACAAACCTTCAGTTCATCGATTCACATTCTCCCATGCACAATGTTGCACTCACTCACATACTCAGACACTCTTACACACACACACACACACACACACACACACACACACACACACACACACACACACACACACACACACACACACACACACACACACACGTACCCTTCCCTACACAAGCACAATGTTTCCTCCCAACACTGAAACATGTGGCCCACGATGTCCATTCATGCCCTCCATCTCACTCTGCTGTAACTCACCACACCCCACCCCACACCCCCAACACACACCCCCAGCACACACACACACACACACACACAAACACACAACACACACACACACCCCAACACACACACACACACACACACACACACACACACACACACACACCACCCCACACCCCCAACACACACACACACACACACACACACACACCCCAACACACACACATACACACACACACACACACACACACACACCACCCCACACCCCCAACACACACACACACACACACACACACACACACACACACACACAACACACACACACACCCCAACACACACACACACACACACACACCACCCCACACCCCCAACACACACACACACACACACACACACACACACACACACACACACACACACACACACACACACACACACAAACACGTATACAAACACACACACACACACAAGTGCACACACGCTCCCCAGTTTGTCCTAGTCATTGAGCAGAGTCCTGTACTCTGTAACTGATAGCCTCTCCAGGCCACAGCCTACAGGCAGTGCAGCGCAGCGCAGCACTGAACTGAGCTGGATCGAAGTTGCACCAGGCTGATTAGAAAGGGGGCCCTGTAGCTTCAAGCGCCCTGCTCAGGCTGTTCTTTCACGGGGGTGAGATTGACCCAACCCCTGGGTCTCTTATCTCTCCCAGGCTGTATTACTGTACCTGCTGTCCGTGACTGACCCAGGGGCCACACATGATTACAGTTCGCCGCCTGATGACGCACACACACACACACACACACACACACACACACACACACACACACACACACACACACACACACACACACACACGTACTCACCTCACTGACTCACCTCACTGACTCATTCACTCATGCACCGACTCACTCAATCACACACACACACACACACACACACACACACACACACACACACCTCACTGACTCATGCACCGACTCACTCACTCACTCACTCACTCACTCAAACGCAGACTCACACATTCAGTGTAGAGCTTTGTGTACAGCCAGGCATCAAGACAGATACATTCACATGTGCATACACAGATAGACGCACAAATCCATGAACCCATGATTGCACTCACGCTCACAAGCTGATGAACACACTCACATTTGTACTCACACACACTCTTGCACATGCACAGGCATACACGCTAATGCCCAGCACAGTGTTTCCATAGACCCACAACCCCACATGTCCAGTTACATAAAAACACACATGAACTTAAACACACACACACACATGCATACAGACACACAGACACAGTCACACACACACACAATGAGCATGAGAGAAAATGATCCATCATTACAGTGTGATTGAGGGCTGGATGGGGATTATTACAGTGAGGTTTATAGTAGTAGGCGGGTAAGGCATTTCTATTACTAAGCCTCTCTGTTTTATTCCTGACAGAAGATGGATTTGCCCGAATTCATGGCGGTTTAACAGCTGCACCAATTTTAAAGGCCGTTATTGGACATTCACTGTCTCTAAATAGGCAGCATCAGGGGATCTGAAAACGCCATTTCAAGCCCCAGCCTCCATTGGGCTGTCATGAACATGTCTCTGAGGGACTATTTACCTGGATAATAACATCATTATATTTCAGTTACATATCACGTGTTTCCACAGCCATAGTGAAGGCTAACCCATCTCCTGGATAGGGAGCACTCTGTGTTCTGATAGTATAATTTAACATACCACTCCAGATTGAGCCAGTCAGCAAGGACAGGAAGCATCTAAATGACGTTAAGTTAAATCTAACTTAGGTTAGGTTCACGACTTCAGTAGCATTAAGCAGCCCAGAGCAGTAGAATGGCTTCACAGTGTCATTTCACTCACATTAAATATATTTGAAGTTTCCACGTAAGGGGTGACAGCATTCAAACAGAAAAAATCTCTCTGATAATAGCTGTTGATTGAGAGCCCAGGAGGTTTGGATGATCCATCATGTCCGGAAATGTCACTTCCTGTTAAAGTGACATTGTGATCTACTCGTGTCGACGGAAGATAATCATTCATCCGATGCCTGCCGCTCTCACCTTGGCGTCGTTAGCACTGGTCTGAGATCAGCCCTAATGGGCCGAGGTGCAGGTGATTACTGTAAGCACTAATGGCTCCCATTAGCCACACACACAGGCACAAGCTAATGGCCTTAATGAGTTCCAGTCCGGGATGACGGTTTCCCCGCCGTAATCTGGGTCTGCATGCACCTGATGCAAAACAGGGATGTGTGTAGCTTCTTTTCTTTTTGTGTGTGTGTGTGTGTGTGTGTGTGTGTGTGTGTGTGTGTGTTTTGGGAGGTGAGGACGCAGGGGCACATCCAGTGATTAACCTTGTCTTTCTCTCCCTCCCCCTCCCCCTCTCCCTCTCCATCTCTCCATTTTGGAATGAAGATGCCTGGGGACTTGAGTCAGACGTCCGATGACCCGAGTCTGTCAGACTTTGAGACGTAAGAAGCCTCTTTAAACCTTCAGAAAAAAAAAACATCCTTCATTTGCATAATACCAAGTTAATGTCTCCGTCAAGCTGCTTGTTCTTAACTTGGACAGACTACTTGAACTTCTGATCGCACCTATTTCTAGCACGGTCAGAAATATTACCCAACATCACATAGATATGTAGACGTCTTGTACCAGTGTCTCACGCTGTCACCCACTAATTACGGTACACCTTTGGTGTGTAAAGGTGAATGATGTTAGTAGTCGTATCTGGAGTATGCATGACAATATAACTGTCAGAGGGACGCTGGCCCTTATTTCCTGTCTGATGCTCTCAAATGGCCTCCCACCTGTGGCCGGGGGGCAGCTACTCTGTCAGTTGTCCAAGGGCAGCCTCATGCCAGCGTGGACTTGGATCTCCTGTCTTGTCTCTTATATAGGGAGCAGGCAAAAGAAATGTAGTGTGTGTGTGTGTGTCTGTGTGTTTGTCTGGGTCTGTGTGTGTGTGTGTCTGTCTGTGTGTGTGTCTGTCTGTGTGTGTGTCTCTGTGTGTGTGTGTGTGTGTGTGTCTGTCTGTGTGTGTGTATGTGTGTGTGTGTGTGTCTGTCTGTCTGTCTGTCTGTGTGTGTGTTTGTCTGTGTGTGTGTGTGTGTGTGTGTGTGTGTGTGTGTGTGTGTGTGTGTGTGTGTGTGTGTGCGCGAGCGAGCGAGCGTCACAAGGTGTTAGTTCTCTCGAGTGCTGATCGCAGAGAGCCGAGAGGACAGAGTGTGCCTGACGCTGCGGTGGCCAGGTTGTCCCGCCGTGAGCCAGGATCACAAACCTCTCCCTGATAACGACCAAAATTGGGGGGGGGTGAAATGACGACCATTTTCTCCACTCCACCATCACAGCTCCCAAGGCCTCTGAACTGCAGCGCTCCTGTCGGTTGATACTCTCAAAGCAACGCGGCCAACCTCCTTTCACTTATGTTACCTGACTTTAGAGCTGTTAATTTAGTTCAGCACGGCCTGAAGAAGTTATACTGTAATATTTTAAGGCTTTTTCTGGGGGGACCAGGCAGTTTTACTTCTTCCATCTTCAAAGAGCTCTACCTGGACCCTAGAAAGGTTCCTAATTTTCCACTAGATATGTTGCGGAATGAGAAAGCCTTCAGGGGGCGTTCTCACTTTAACAAAATTGGCTCGTTTCATTAGGTTTAGATCACAGTCCAGCCCTCCGCCGTTCCATCAGCCGCAGAATCAGTGTGCCTTCCCCCCTTTGGTGAAATTGGATTAGGGTACTTTTCTACTGAATTATTGGATTCCTGAAATCCTTTATAGCATGTTCTACAGGATTGGCTCCCCAAATCCTATTAAATATACAAGAGCTTGTCATTAACATACTGCGGGCAGGGATGCCGCGTGGACGACATTGATGCCCATGCGAGGCCAAGGATGCCACCAGCTGAGTGTCAGCCATTGTGGGTCTTGGGGGTTAAACGGAGTGACTACATGGATTGATTCCCTGTTGGTTGCTGCAGGGGAAGGTGATAGTGAAAATGGCGACATCGTCTTTCTACAGAAGACTGAAATGGAGCGCTACAGAAGGCTGTCTGTCCCCAGCTCCTTCAGTACTGATAAGAGAGACTGGATTTCAGGATGTCCTTGAAGTCCCTGGAAGAACTACAAGATGTCCTCATAGTCCCTGAAAAAACTACAAGATGTCCTCGTAGTCCCTAGAAGAACTACATGATGTCCTTGGAGCCCCTGAAAGAACTACAAGATGTCCTTGGCTGCTTGGTTGAATCAATAGATGTGTTTCATTGGTGTTTCTACATCTGCGTATACCATTGTGTCTCTCCTGTATTCAGTCTCTGTGTCTTTCAGTCGCCTGCTCTTCTTCCATTGTGTAGAGCCATAACTCTTCTCTCTCTCGCTCTCGCTCTCTCTTGCTCTCGCTCTCTCTCTCTCTCTCTCAGGACCAACCGTGCTCTGGTGAATGTGTGGATCCCCTCAGTGTTCCTGCAGGGCCGCGCTGCCAATGCCTATCACGTCTACCAGGTGTGTCCTTCCTCACATAATCCTAACAGGGGTGCCCACCCCGCTTCCCCATACCTGATCTCTACCCCTCACGACACGCTACTGTCTATTCTGTCCTTTCATGCTTACGCTACCCTCATTTATTGTTGAAACACACCTACACCTACAGTACACCTGCACACACACACACACACACACACACACACACACACACACACATACACACCCCTTCTAACACATCCACACACACACACACACACCTTCTAACACATGCACACACATGCACACACATACAAGTGCATGACATACATGTGAAGAGCACAAAGATGCATCCTTCACACCAAGCAATTTTGTGTGTAATTCCCAGTCGAGCTTGCCAGCTCATCACCCACCGCCGAGCAGAGGTGAGGCCCTTGCTCTCATTCTCTCATTCTCTCATTCTCTCATTCTCTCTCTCTCTCTCTCTCTCTCTCTCTCTCTCTCTCTCTCTCTCTCTCTCTCTCCCACTCTACCTCTCGCTCATCAGCAGCCGGGCACCGCAGCAACGGTGACAGCCATGATCTCTCTGGGTGCTCCCTTGCTGCAGCTGCCAGCCAATCAGCTTGCTCTCGACCCCCCCCCCCCCCAACACCAAGCGATAGCAGCCGGGGGTTCCTCTCGCAGGGCGGTGAATCCCCATAATATTTAATTGCAGTGGGAACCCCCAAAAGCCCCCCTCCACTCTTCATTGTTTTGCAATTTTATTGAATCCCATCTCCCCCCGCCCCCTTCCCCCATTTCACTCTGTAATATTTTACTCTCAATATCTGCCTATAGGGTGGTGTAATAGGTCCCCGTGGAAACGCTCCTATTGTGTGCCGTGGTCGTGATTGATGGAAAGCGCACCCCATTGTTTTGGGTTTCTACAGGGGCCCTCCCCCAGGCTCACATAACACACGGACATGATTGATCGCTGACTGAAGCTGTCTCACTCCGGCAGAGAACGAAAAACAGGAATAAAAAATAAAAAAACACAACACCTGAAATAAGTAGGCCTCTGCCACATATCAGGCCTCTAGGATGTCTGAAGGAACTTCCGCACCCCAAACTGCTGAGTCTGGGCTTTCTGGGAAAGAGAAAGTGGGTTAACCTCCTAACTGAACCCCTTTCCATCCATAATACATCATAAGCACGCTTGCAGTCAGATGGTGGGATGACTGGCACCTTGCATAATGCCGCGCTGTTAGATTATATGGCTGCCCGTAGCTCCTGATGTTTTATGTGAAATAATGTCATCGTTAACACTTAACATTGAACCCAGTTGTCGGTAATAATTTATGTAATTTAATCAATATTTTGTAGAGGTGTGAAGTGCTATGAAAATCAGATGACTTGGCTCTGGACTGACTGTACAGGAGATTACGGCTAATGGATGAATTCTGATAGAGCTAAAGCTAATCCTTCAACTAGTCCGTGCATGGTTCTTTGTTATCCTTAGTCGTTATCATTGTTATTATTTGCTTTAGTTGCTAATCAGTGTTAGCTCTGTCGGGTATTATAGATAATATACATTGAAATCTTAAGTTCCAAGGGGAGCTCAAAGAGGGCAAGTGGATGTTGGCTGGATGTAGGGGACGGCGGAGGAGCCCGTGGCCTAGCCTGGTTGGTCACACTAACCCTCGCTCACCCCCACCGCCTATCTCCTCAATTTTGCTCCGACTTCACAGTCAAGCCCATTAAAGAGTAGCAGGGAGCAGAGGAGGGCAAGAGCAGTACTGTGCCTGAATCCGGAGGCTAACAGAGAGAGAGAGAGAGAGAGAGAGAGAGAGAGAGAGAAACTGATAGAAACTGATATATAGAGCTACAGAGAGAGTAACGGAAAGAAAGATGGAAAGAACCAGGCTGAGCAACTGATGGCGGGGCTTCTCCCATCGCTAGATTACAGGCCATTATCTTGGCTAGAAGATTGCCTGTGTTTTATTTCCTTGCTTTTGCATTTCTCTGATTCCGCTCCTCATGTCTCCTCTCCCTGCACTCCTAAATGACTCCATATAAAAGAGAGAGCCGAAAGGGAATTGGATGCCTGTGGCAACGAAAGAGAGGGAGAGGGGCAGAGAAAAGAGGTTGACAGCGGGAATAAGGAGAGTCGGGGGGGGGGGGGGGGGAAGAGAGAGAGAGAGAGAGAGAGAGAGAGAGAGAGAGAGAGAGAGAGAGAGGGAGGAGGGAGAGTGTAAACGATCCTCGCCCTTATTGTGGTGGTTGAATTGCCTAGCTGAAGGCGCAATGTCAGTCCTCTCTTTCTGTCTTTCCGTCCTCTAATGAGGAACTATTACGGCGTCGGAGGGGGCTGCGTTTCACTGCTTCACAGACGCTCCAGGAGCCAACCCAGAGCCTGCAGAGCCTCACCACTGTCCCCGACCCAGTCGCACCCTGCCTGCCTGAATCCTCCCAATTTGACTCAGTTTAGAGCAGTTGACAATCTCCCCCTGAATCTTCTTGATTGGGATTGTCATTTGGCATGTGTAAAACAATACAAACACGTCAGCTGATAATAAATCATTTTTATAGCACTGGCGATATCGATCAATAGCTGTACATGCAACCTTTACCGTGTAAACAATCATAATAAATCAATCCGCTTGCTGACCTGAGAATGGATCTTTAGGCAGAGCGGTGAGTTCAGAATAACCAGAACAGTGAGGAATGGTCTTTGGTTACGGCTGTGGGGAGCCCTGGGCAGCCATGTTAATGTGATCCAGTTCATCAATAGGCATTCTTTTCCACAGCACATTGCCTTTAATGTTAGCTTAACTGGCAATATGTTGCCGCACTGCGCGAGTGTGTGTGTGTGTGTGTGTCTGCGTGTGCGTGTGCGTGAGCATGTGTGTTGGTGAGTGTAACAATGAACCTGGGTTGTGGGATCATGGGTGATTTGTGACAGCTGGACAAGTGGACAGCTCTAAGTATGTCAGTTCACACCTGGCATTAACATGCTTCTTGGGTGAACCGATCACAAGTGGACAGCTCTAAATATGTCAGTTCACACCTGGCATTAACATGCTTCTTGGGTGAACCGATCACAAGTGGACAGCTCTAAATATGTCAGTTCACACCTGGCATTAGAATGCATCTCCACATCCATCTCGAGTGACCACTTGTGATCAGACCTCACTTCCTTGCTCCATGTGCAAATAAACATGCAATACATCATTTCCTTTTGCAAAGGCCAAATGCACGAGGGGACATAGCACATTTCATACACAAAGGAAATTCAGTATGCTTTCCATAAATAAAGGCAAAAAGGAATATCCAAAGGAAAACTAAACACAAAATGCTTAAGAGTGAAAAACAATAAAAGATAAAACATATAATTAAAGTACATGAAATAGAAAAAAATGCAATTAAAAGACAGTAATATAAATAAAAGATAAACAATACAATTCAAAGAAAGTACAAAGTAAAAACATAGTGGAAGTAGTAGTGTTTATCTCTTTTGGAACACTGAATAAGTGGTTCACTGCTTCACAGACGCTCCAGGAGCCAACCCAGAGCCTGCAGCGCCTCCCCGACCCAGTCGCACCCTGCCTGCCCGAGTCCTCCCAATTTGAATCAGTTTAGAGCAGTTGACAATCTCCCCCTGAATCTTCTTGATTGGGATTGTCATTTGGCATGTGTAAAACAATACAAAGATGTCAGCTGATAATTAATCATTTTTATAGCACTGGCGATATCGATCAATAGCTGTACATGCAACCTTTACCGTGTAAATAATCGTAATAAATCAATCCGCTTGCTGACCTGAGAATGGATCTGTAGGCAGAGCGGTGAGTTCAGAATAACCAGAACAATGAGGAATGATCTTTGGTTACGGCTGTGGTGAGCCCTGGGCAGCCATGTTAATGTGATCCAGTTCATCAATAGGCATTCTTTTCCACAGCACATTGCCTTTAATGTTAGCTTTACTGGCAACATGTTGCCGCACTGTGCGAGTGTGTGTGCGTGTGCGTGTGCGTGAGCATGTGTATTGGTGAGTGTAACAATGAACCTGGGTTGTGGGATCATGTGTGTGCGTGTGCGTATGCGTGTGCGTATGCGGTGCGTGTGTGTTGGTGAGTGTAACAATGAACCTGGGTTGTGGGATCATGGGTGATTTGTGACAAGTGGACAGCTCTAAGTATGTCAGTTCACACCTGGCATTAACATGCTTCTTGGGTGATCCGATCACAAGTGGACAGCTCTAAATATGTCTGTTCACACCTGGCATTAACATGCATCTCCACATCCATCTCTAGTGACCACTTGTGATCAGATCTCACTTCCTTGCTCCATGCGCAAATAAACATGCAATACATCATTTCCTTTTACAAAGGCCAAATGCATGAGGGGACAGTGCATGTGTGTGTGTGTGTGTGTGTGTGTGTGCGTGGCGCACACAGCACTGTGTGGCTGGTAATAGTGGTAATCTGCTCCAGTAACTGTCCCTGTAAATCAGCAATGCCATGGCAGCAAGCAGTAACTTATTATGGGCTAGCAGAGGTTCCCGGGCACTGTTGCTCTTATCAGTGACAGCTGCAGAGCTCAAAGTCATCTGGGTCACAGACACCACTGCTCTCCTCTGCTCTCCCCTGCTCTCCTCTCCTCTGTCTCACTCACTCATAGCCCTTTCAAACCGAGGTGTATGCAGGGTTGTACTCACGTTGATGAAAGGGATATGTATATGGACACGTATGGAAGGGATAACCTGCGTTGTTCGACTCGACTTTACGACCCATCTCTCTACCTGGGTTGGACAAGGTTTGGCGCGGCTTGAGTTTGGTATGAATAGGCACAAGCCGGGTTGAGTTTGGTATGAATAGACACAACCCGGGTTGAGTTTGGCGTGAATAGGCACAAGTCGGGCTGCTAACATCAGGCAGGTACAAATGAATGTGATTGGTTGTGTGTGTGTGTGTGTGTGTGTGTGTGTGTGTGTCATTTAGTTTTACGTGACACTAGGGCGTAACGTTGAATAAACCACAGTTAATACACGGGTGCGGTCAATACATGGGTTTGTTGTAGAAAATTACATAAAATAATGTCATGCAGTTTATATACGGTGCGATTAATAATCAGGAAATTACGGTATTTAACTGAGGTATTTTGCAGAGGCTGTGTACTAATGGTAGACCAACTGTCTAGTCTTGTAGCTGAGCCAAGAGCAGCTCTCTCACACTTTTGTTAAGTGAAGTAAGAAGCAACTGCAGACAACAAACATGCTGCACTGTACATTTTGCCGTGGTAGCTAGGATAAACAGAGAGAGGATATGGACTACAGAGCCTTTAAAATTCTATTTCTAGGAAAACACTTAGACTAAACTTAGACTAAATGTTGACTACGTTAGCTTCGTTTCCCTTTTTTCTGAATGTGATGTTAGTTAACATGTAACATCTGTACAGATTTTTTTGTGTTTTTTTGTGTTTTGTTTTTGAAGTATGCTACAAGATCCATAATATAAAATACACAATTCAAGAGCTATTGCAACCATGATGCTCACTGTTAGAGCTGTTTCTACCCGTGCCGCTGTCATAGTTTTAGCACACCTTCACTTTTTTGTGAAATTCTAAACAAACGATAAATTAATGAGTAGCCTGTCCCCTACTCTTGTCTTCATCTTCTGTTGAACTGCATGTGCAGGAAATGTAAAGCCCCTCCCATACAGTCTCTCAGGTAATCCTGGGTTACGATCCAGGTGCTATCTAAATTGCCACGATCTGGGTATTACCCGTGTTGACTGACAGACTAAATTGACCAAACATAACCTTGGTCAAATAAACCCTGGTCCAACCCTGGCCATTGGTTTAAAATGAGTGTCACCCGCTCGCTCACCCCTCTCCTCTTCTCCTCTTTTCCTCTCTCCTCTTCTCCCCTTTCCTCTTCTCCTCTCTCCTCTTCTCCTCTCTCCTCTTCTCCTCTTTCCTCTTCTCCTCTTCTCCTCTCTCCTCTTTTGCTCTCACCCCTCTTATTTCTTTCCTCTCCTCTGCAGTCTTCTCCTCCTCTCTCCTTTTCATGTCATTTTATGCTTCATTTTCCCTCTTCTGATTTTGCTCTCTGTCTTTTCTCTTATCTCCCATTCTCTGTCATGGCCCTCTGCTGTGCTCTAATCAGCTCCTTTCTCCTCCTATTCTCATCTCTTCTTTTCTCCTGCCTGCCCTTCCGATTTAGGACCACAATCAGATGGTCAGTTCCCAAGGGCTGAGTTGGCAGATGCCGACTCTTGTATGGTTGGTTGTATTTTTTGGGAGTGGGATTGGGGGGGGGCATCCTTGGAAAAATATGTTGTCAAGGGAACGGAACAAAACAGCACAGTGTTTGTTGTCAGCTGGGGGATTCCAAGATGTAATGTACAGAAAATAATTACACTGTTACTCAAAACGCAACATGAGCCTGCCAAGGCCGATCTCAGCGAGCAACTGCAAGGAAATCACACTGGCACGTATACAGCAGGAACACTAAATGTCATGCATATTTCATTGGGCCTATATAACATTGTGCAATGGTTTGTGCATGTTTCAGCATTATGATTCAATGTGGAGGGGGAAACTATCGGCCACGTTTGTTCAGAGAGCGGCAGTCCCACTTAATCGGCGGGAAAAAAAAGAGAATAATGAATATCACAATGCTCTCGTTTTAACCTCGCTAATGAGATCCCCTTCTCCGACGAGTTCTGATGGGATTAGAACACGGGCCGGTTCTCGTCTGACAGCACGATTACGTGTCGCAAAGAAACCCGTGTTTGCAGACAAGGGAGGCTAATGTATGGTAATGCCACATGGCTGGCCACATTCTTCTGGAGAGTTCCTGGCAGTGTGACTGAACTTGCGCTGCTCCGCAGCAGAGACCAACGTTAGCCACCGCCAGCAGAGGAAACTCCGCCGCAGCAGAGTACTCCGAAGCCTTCTCTCGGAATTCAGTGGGATTTTTAAATGAGCCATTCCCTTTGATCAGCAGAAAACCCAACTGAGCCAATTGCCTCCCAACTAAGTCAGCACTGCAAAGTTCCCATGTTTTTATTAGGCTAATGAGATTTGATAACTTGTACGTTTTTTCAGAGACCCCCCCCCCCCCCCCCCCACACACACTCACACACTCCCCTTCTGCACACACGACCTCTCTGTTTGAATTGGGAGCATAATTCCACTATAGTTCAGGCAGAATGGCCTAGGGTTTGCAGCTGTGTGTGTTTATGTGTGTGTGTGTATATTTTTTTGTCTGTATATGGCTTTTGATGTGCTGGTAAGAGCTACATGCTTGGCGCAACAAAAGCAGCCATTTTATATAAGTTACATAGTTTAACTTGAACAGCTTCCTCGGCAATCAGCCTTGAATATGCACATATAAAGTAACTGCCATTGAGTCCTCACTAGTGTGCAGATTTCCATTATTCATAGCAGTCACTCCCCCGGAGCTGACAGCACAGGGGGTGTAGCAGTGGCTGTAACAGCCCCAGAAACCACTGCCACTCACCCCTGCAGCGCTGAAACCCAACCTCATTTAACACAAATTGGAGTTGTGTTCGACCCCGCTCACTGTACAGAGCTTAGCGCTCCTCTCTGCTCCTCTCCTCGGAGGACGAGACGATGGATGGAGCCTCGCGATGGAAACCGCCGCCTTTTCGTTCTGAACATGGCGTCCGCGGTGGGGCACGTTTATTCATTTTCAGGATTTTATTTCTGCTGATATCGCTCTGATTATGGCCTAATGATCGTCACAATGAGACGATGATGATGATGATAGTGATTAGGATTCTAATGAGGACCATAATCATCAGAAGTAGCGTAATGGGAGTTCTGTTATTAATTGCAAGGAGTGTTTTTTTTTTTTTACTCTTCCCTCATTTTCTTTTTTCTTGCATTAATGCTCAGAGGTGCCTACTGGCTACTTCCCGAATCAGCACCAGCAGTGTGTGTGTGTGTGGGTTTGTGTGTGTGTTTGGTGGGGAAAGCAGATTGGAAGTGTTTGTAAAAATGCTTTTTTGAACTCACGCAGAGAAAAGCCTGTGTGTTTTTCATATTTTTTTTTTTTTCACATTTCTTGGAAAGTCCCTGCAACTTCTGATGAGGACAGCATTTGGCAAGAGAGGGGCTTCTGGCGTTAATAACAGTTTGAAGTCAGTTACACATGGAGTGATTTAATACCGCATAATGAAGTATCATTTCCACATACAGCACGGTTTTTTAGAGCACTGTATGGTTAGTGAGATGAAGGAACTAGAAATAATTAGAGTTGGAGGTTGGATATAATTGTCCCTGAATGCTTGATGAACAACAAAACTGCAGGTATTTGCACAGAGGTGACCAACTCTTCAGAATTTCTGAAGTGCTTTCAGGTGTGTTGACAAGCCCCATGAGGTGTTCTTCCGCTACCTTGATCTCTGCTGGTGTCTGAGTGTGTTTGGGGAAATTGCTGATGGGTGAAAAGTTTTGCATTTCCCATTTTTTGGCGAGGAATGACTAAACACACGCATATATTTGTGTGTGTGTGTGTGTTTGTGTTTATGACTCTGTGTCTGTCTGTCTGTCGGTCTGTCGGTCTGTCTGTCTGTCTGTCTGTCTGTCTGTCTGTCTGTTTTCATATCCACACATTCACACTCACTGTTGGGGGTTGTAGCATCCTGCTCTTGTACTGGATGTATAAGTTGGTCTCTCTTTGATTTGTCTTCATCATGGCAAAGGGAAAGGATGGAAAGGGTGAACCCCATACAGCACAGGGCTTATTAACATCCAGCCCTCCGAGAGGCCATGAAGCAGTGAGAATGGCGCATGCATGACCGATCTCCGGTGAACTGAATTGTCTTGCTGTTGTGATTCCTACGACGACACACAAGCTTCAGAGTGGCTTCGTAGAGGACCCGAGCCCGAACCCCCGAGAAAAGAAACTTTGAGCGAAACCCAGCCCCAAGTGGGGGGCCCATCTGCCTCCAGCCGCCTTGGGCGTTTTTAGTTTGCTCCAAACAGTTGGGCAGGGAAGATGAGTGAGGGCCGCGTTAGCAGAACAAGTGAACATATTTCTGAACATATCTGCAGCCTGCGAGTCATTGGCATGGGACGCCGTGTACCAGGCAGTAGATCATCTGTAGAGCAAAAACAGCATCAGATGCCCGCAGTGCGATTTTCAGCTGCGTCGCATATGCCGCAGCAACTGGACACAATAAAAATATCACGTGTGTGTGTCTGTTTGTGTATGTGCTTAACAGTGACAGTGTGTGTGTGTGTGTGTGTGTGTGTGTGTGTGTGTGTGTGTGTGTGTGTGTGTGTACGTGCGTACGTCCGTACGTGCGTATGTGCATAGGACCTCACATGCCTCTCTTATGTCCAGTGAATTTCAACCGGGTCTCCTGCGTGCGCTCATTCATTTTTGATGGTATTTCAACTGGGAGGCGATCTGTATGGAGCTGGTGAATATTTGATGGGGGAAGTGTGAGAGGCTGGCCGCTTTCCTGCCTTTTTCCCATTAAAATG
Organism: Clupea harengus; assembly: GCF_900700415.2. NCBI lineage: Eukaryota > Metazoa > Chordata > Actinopteri > Clupeiformes > Clupeidae > Clupea > Clupea harengus. The sequence goes on along the minus strand of NC_045174.1, from coordinate 11,322,117 downwards.
TTCGATTCAGTCCCACCACATTGCGAAAAAAGTAGAGATGCTTTAAGCTTTATCTCTTGATGGCTCTTACACTTCTGCTTGAAGTTCAACAACAAGACTGCCATTTTTGTGCAAAGTTGTTAATCCTGGCTAGGTGAAGATGTTTTTTTTTCCACCCTTTTTTTTAGCGATAGCTTGTGTGGGGGGCAGAAACTTGAACAAAGCCAAATTGCACAAGGTCCTTTAAACCCAGCTTCAGCTCCCTGTGGCATCCTACCTCTTCAGGTCATTGACTTCAAATAAGTAGGCCAGTAAATACTTCATCTTTTATCGGTGCACCTTGAATATAGCAGACCAGTCATGCTGGAAACTGGGTGCTCTTCTAAAACATTTTCAGCGACCTCCAACAGAGACCCCAGTGGAGAGACACAGCCCCCTTTTTTAATAGTCTCGACTGAAGTACTGGGAAGTTGATGGAGAAAGGTTGAAAGGAGAAGAGAAGAATAAATCAAACATTTTCAGCAACCATTTATCTCATCCAGCAGCTACTTTGACCTTTCTTCATCAATCTTAATTAAAGACAGTTGCTTTCTTTTCTCATTGATTGTCTCTCGCTTGTGACAAACTGGGAGGAGGGCTTGCCCTTACTCATAATCCATTAACCTATAAAAAGCACATAATGGTGTGCATGTGTCATAGGTCCTATTTGAAAGCACAATACAAAATGCATTCTTGTGGCAGTGATGATGATTGAAGTTATCTAACAGGTTAACCCCCCCCCCACCCTTTCTCTCTTTGTCTCTTGTCTTTCATTCTTTTCAAACATTTCATCTTCCTCGTGGCTGAGCTTGACTACCCAACTGTGGTGGTTAACTCCTCCAGTAGCCGTGGCAGTTGCAAACTTCTTCTCCCCCTGATTTACCTCAGACAACCTGGCTGCTGTTGTTTTTCGCGTCCTTTAACCTCTCCGGGCTAAATCTGGTGCTGGGCAGCGGCCATCGCTTCTCCCTAATGATGAACACCTTCACTCCGGCTCCGACAGTAATTGCCCTCCTCCCGCTTCCCCCCAGCGCACGGCAAACTAACCTGTGCTAACAGGATTTATTGGGCCATCTGCTGCGGACCAAAGATCCAGCTGCCTCTTGCCCTCCGCCAGCCCCCCCCCCCCCCCCCCCCCCCAACCACCACAACCACCAGCCTCTCATCCCATCTCTCCTTTTGGACTTCCTGTTGCTTATCTCCCCCAGCTGTGGCTGTATCACACTTGACATGCCACCCATAGACACAGACACAGACACACACACACACACGGCTGTGCATGTGCTGTTAAAGCACCAGCCTGAGTAGAAAGGTTAGGGCCATTGGAATGCACCACTGAAAGAGATTAGAGATGGTGAAGCTCATGTCCTGCTGGATAAGTGGACCTGAGAAGTAGATGCTTGGTTGAGCGTGAAGCCCAGGGGAGCAGTTTCTGTAGGCTGATGTTTCAGGGAATATGACCATTCAGGAACGAACATTTATGCACTTAATGGGCTCGGTTGAGTAGATGTGTAAAAAGCAAAAATGGAATGCAGACGAACTTGCTGTTTAAGCTGATTTAAACCAGCAGTATGCGGGAATTTACAATTTTTTAGGTATGTTTTCGTACCAGTTTTGGTAACATCTTCAAATTAATTATGATGGTATATGGTCATGTGAAGGACAGATAAACACACCTGTTGTTCCCGCTAGCTGCCCAGGCTATGCACTATGTAGTTCTATGGTCCTGGACTGGGACAGACCACCCCACAAAAAAAGTAAAAAAATCAACTGGCATCGCCAACTATATCGCCAGAAAAAAACAGCAGTTTGCATGCTAGCAAGTTTTTGTCAGTGCTAACTGTGCTGTTGTTGGTGTTTGCATGGTTTTTAGGTTAGGTCACTTGTTTTAGAACTGAAGTCCTTACTGTGATTTGTCACTTTCTGGTATAGTAATATACCTTTATAGTAATCTATATATATTTTAATGCACCAAAATCTTTGCCATAATAGCTAATTCTGGATCATTAAGTTCTAGACCACATTTCCCTTGCTTAAATATTTCTGCCCAGGTGTTTTTTTGTCTTCCCATCCAATTACGGCAGGTGTTAGTCCTTAATGTGGTGGTCATTAGTAAGAATGTTGCCAGATCTGCTCATTTTCACCCTCTCCCTCTGAGAATTGTATGATTAGGTCAAGCTGTCACACCACATTCTAGTGCTTATGATTCAGTACATGTGGCTGATTTTGCATGTAGGCCAGACGTGACTACATATATGCTGCTGCTCACCTGAATCTCATTAATGGCAACCAAGATGAACCCGCTCCTCCACGGCTTTGTCGAGCAGAATGAAATATGAATGATCTGAGTGTTGCTTGGAGATGGAGGGAAACTGTAATGCTGAGACCCATTTTCGTTTCTGTGACTTAGTGGGGTGTCTAAAAGCTTAAAAACCAGAGAGCAGAGAGGCACAATGTCACCTGGAAGCGTACTTCTCTTCCCTGGCTCAGAGAAGACCCAAGAGCCACACACACACACACACACACACACACACACACACACACACAGACACACACACCCACCCATCCACACAAACACACACACACACACACACACACACACACACACACACACACACAGAGGAGTATTGAAGAGCTCCCCCTCTGCCTCCTTCACGGCTCCCCATCCTTCTCTTAGCCTGCTGCAATCTTTCAAGTGGAAACTATTTTCTATGCCTAATTTGCCAAATGTTGCAAATCTCAGCAGGCCTGACAAGGATGTGACGTGGGTGTCAGATGACGGGGCCCCCTCGTGCACTTGTCCTGAGGGGGAAAAGATTTCCTCAGCTTCTTTAATTAAAGGCAGCCTCGGGTTGGGCCATAGTTATTTTGGATCTCTCTCTGGGACTTGATTGCTGTGTTTGTGAAAGGTCTTTATTTTATGGTAACTCGCTGTGATTCCCAGTTAATAGGGGCATTCACACTGTGCAATTTAGGGCCAGGAGAAGGCCTCCTGCCCACATACTTCATTACCAGTCAGAGGGGACCCTACACATTTCATCACCCATGATACAGTTAATGCTGTTGGCCCTTAGTTCATGATGGTTTTATTCGTCATTAGGGTATAGTCTCTCTTTCTGTCTTCCATGCTGAGGCTCTCTGTCTCTCTCTCTCTGTCTCTCTCTCTCTCTCTCTCTCTCGCTCTCTTTTCTGTCTGTCTCAGCGTCAATGGGTAGTCGGAGTACACACTCAGAGCTAGCTTCTCTTGTCAAGAGGGATTTGTCTGAGACCTTAGCCGTCACTGGAGCTGGCTGACACCGGGTACATCTCCCGCCGACCCGATGCCAGCCTCCCTCACTGTGTCCTATCCCAGCTTGGCACAGTCGCGCAGGGTAGCACCTCAGTGGTACCGTGCATGCGTAGTGCATGTGTTCATATGGTAGCACCCCATATGCTGGGGAAACAATCGTGTGGGTGTTTTTTTTTTTTTTTTTTTTGCAAAAGTAAAGTGTACCTGGCGAAGCAGTGATTTTAGAGTGTTTGGTGTGTGTGTGTGTGCGCGCGCGCACGCACGGAGAGACCTGCCGAGAGCAGTATTGAAAGTGCAACAGAGAGGTAGACGTCTTTTCCCTGTCTTCCCCCTCCCCTGTTGAGGAGGGCTTCCTGTTTTAATAAGGGTAAAATGAGCTGCTGTAAATGCCTTCAGAGTCTCGGCTAAATATGAGCATCCTTCCCCAGGCTGACATTTAAGGTTGCTTGCAGATGAATCACGCGCTGCAGTTGGTCTTTGAGCTTGGCCATTATTCTCACATAAATGGGCTTTGTGGCTTTTTGGCTTCGATGTTACAACACCTAAGTGGAACTGTTTTGATTCCATCATTTGTTTTTTTTCCAAACACAGCCTACTGGCAAAGTGTTTGTCGGATGAATTGTTTCGTTTTCTTTGCCATCTACAACAGAGATAGAAGTGCTGTTTTAATGATATAGGAAGTAGAGTTGTGTGTATATATATATATATGTGTGTGTGTGTGTGTGTGTGTGTGTGTGTGTGTGTGTGTGTGTGTGTGTGTGTGTGTGTGTGTGTGTGTGCATAAATTCATCTGGTTTGAAAATGGTCTGGTTTTGTCAACTATCTTTCTTTTCGAGAGAAGGGACATTTAATTTATTTTGAGTGCTTAGAATGTTGATTCATGCTGTATTACCGACCTTTAAAATGTGCCACAATTATCCCTGGAGAATTTGTTTTTCTATCTTGTGTTATGAAATATGTGTCTGTTCTGCATAATCAAAGCAAAGACATTGCTAGAATGGGTCAGACAGGCTATAGTATTTTTAAGCTGGTTGGTCAGGGCCATTGTCTCGTCTTATTCCGGTTTTTATTTGCCCTGACAAAGGGTGCATTTGAAGTGGCAAATCAAGAGTTGGACTCATTCCAACGTGTTTATTTTAAAAATATTCCTCCGCTTGTTGATAAAGAAAGAATTCATTTGCAATTACCGAGGGGAGAAGTGATCGCTTCTTTGCGCTATGATCTGTTTCCAGAAATACCCATGCTAATGAGCATGCCCAAATTGGATTAAGTTGGCTTTAATGCGCCGGGAGTTTGTCATTTGATTCCACAGACGAGGAAGCGCAACCTCTGATTGTGTGTTCTGCCTCCGTGTGTGTGTGGGTCTGTGTGTGTTCTGAGAATGCCATGCCCTCATTTCCAGAGACACCCCCCCACCCCCAATCAATCAATGATAAACAGCCTGTGCAAATGTATCAAGTCTCGATTATTTCCCACACCTGTGGGGTCTGGATGTCAACAACCCCCCCCTGCTCCCCCTGTTACCCTTGAAATGGAAATGAAATGTTGGCTCAAATGGAAATGAAATGCTTGTGTGAAATGGAAGATCGGGGAGGGGGGGGGGGGGAGAGAGGAGGGGTGGTGGCACTGCTACCGAGCCTGACACCAGCAACACCAGCTTGGCCAAGCAGAATTCCTGAACCAAACCAAACCAAAAAAAAGAAGAGGGAATATTATTGAAAGTTGAGTGAGTTGGAGGAAGCGTGAAATCCCATTCGGGCTCCAGGTCAGTGGCTGGGAGCCTCGGTTATGTATTCCGCCACAGCGTTATTAAATATCTCCCTGCGAGCAGGCGAGCCCTCTACCCCCTACCTGCTGCTGTTGGCCACATGGGGAATATTGATTGGGGGGGTCCTGACAGGAAGAGAAATTCGACAGACAAGCCTTTGCATTAGAGAGTAGATTGGAGCTGACCGTGAGCACCTGCTGCCTGTCGGCTGGGTGTGTGTGTGTGTGTGTGTGTGTGTGTGTGTGCGTGTGTGTGTGTGTGTGCGTGTGTGTGTGTGTGTGTGTGTGGTATTTGTGTGTGTGTGTGCATGTTTGTGTGTGGGGGTCTTCAGTATATGTGTTTGCTATATTAGAGAAGAGTTTGACGTTGTGTGTTAGGCAGTGTGTATATGACAGAGTTTTAGTGTGTGACTGAGAATGTCTGATATCTGTGCTAGTGTGTGTGTGTGTGTGTGTGTGCGTTGGTGGTAGGACAGGCAGTACTCAGTCTTGTCCTCGCTCTGCAGGTCTGAAGGTTGATGGCGGAAGAGCAGCACTTTAATGCAGCCATATGTGTTTGATCTGTCCCCAGGGGCGTCCACATTCATCCGTATTCAAACGTCTCTCCATCCCTCCATCCTTCCACTCTTTCATCTAACTCCTTTGATCAGGTGGTGAGATTGACAGCTGTGCACTGAATTATGTGGCAGAACCAGAATCCTCCATCTATTACACCTTTGCATTACTGTAGTGCAACCTGAACCACTGACTGAAGTCTTCACAGTTCTGCAGCTCTGCTGCTGCAGTGCAGACCTTCACAACAATGAACCGGGCTGGCAGGCTTTCCATTTTTTTTTTTCAGCGTTTTTCCCTTACCCTTGAAAAAGTGTCTATTATGTCTATCATTGACTGAGCAGAACAGATAGAGAATGATGTGTGTCAGGAGGCACAAGTGGCAGAGTGCTACCTCCCTCACATACACACAAGGGATAGTTTAACATGGGCAAGACCTTACAGCGCCCCTGGTGGACGCAGTACCGTAACGCAAACCTGTCAACCCCCCCCCCCCCCCCAGACACGTTGGTTTGAAACGTGTCTGGGGCATAGATGGGACTTTACATGATCCTACCTGTCACTGGGCTACCGTGTTGTCCGTCTCTGCTGTTACGATGAACGTAACACGAATACAAATGTACCAAATTTCATGGTTGTGTAAGGCTTCAAAACTAAAATGTTAAAACATGCTAAAAACAAGTGGTATGTATCTCTGTCAATTGATGGCCAGTGGATACAGAACTCTGCACTGCAGTGAGAAAACCTCATTCTCTGAAACTTTAACACACATTCTAGTGACAGACTTGCAATCCAGGGGTTGTAGCGTAATTATTAGCACCCTCACCTCTGGCCGAGGGAGTGGGTTCGAGCCGAGCTCGGGACTGTATACATTTATATAAAACTGCATAGCGAACAACACATTGAAAACATATAACCTGTGTATACTTCGCCAATTGTATGTCCACGGATGGCACTCAAACATGCTGTGCACTTGACAGCAGATTTCCGAATGTTAGCCACAGACATCTATGACCCTGTAAATAAATCAACTACTGCATGTGTTCAACAAATTTAGCTGTAAGTAGCTTGCTATGCACACTTCATCAATGACCAACCAAACACAGCAAAACGAACCTTTATATGGGCCACTGAAAGTTATCCACGTAGCACACAGTTAAGTCCACTGTTATTTCACTTATGAAGCATAATGTGTGCTAGACATGATGAACTAGTAGATAGTGACAGATTAGCCTTACCAGAGTTGATAGTGTCGTTACACCAAATCCAACTTTTTGTAGCACAGCAACATTTTCTTTTATTTAGACTTGGAAAACAGAGCTAACATTGCAATGCTATCATCGCTTAGAAACTCAAAGAGCATTTTAAACCCACATAAAGCCAGGGAGAGACAAGAACGTTTCTGACATTCGCTATAAAAGTATGCATTCTACATGGACAGCTAACATAATGCACTGGATCAAAGAGGATTGCCTCTGACTGCTTCCAACTGGTGTTAAAGAATTTAGTTTGAGAAGCTTTCTATGCAGTGCAGACATTTTATTTTCAGTTATCAACAGTGATGGGGACGAAATTGGTGAATGAAAATGTCCCCAGTGTAAATGAGGCCTATGCCCTTTCTTTTAGAATTTTAACATCTTTCATAGGGAGGATGTGTTGGTTTGACATGGGGGGTCGGGGCCCGTTTGGACTTATTAGCGGCCCCAGATGCTAAAGATGTCGCCTGTCTCCCAAGCAAGGTCCTCTTCAGCTCATTCAAGCTGCGCAGGTCAGTACCTCCTTCTAGCTTGAAGGAGAGATGAGTCAAACATGAGGAAGTGTGTGGCATCTCTTTCTCCCGCCACCTCACTCCCCCCTCCTCCTCCCCTTCGTCCTCCTCCTCCTCTCTTCCACCTCTGTCTCCTCCTCTTCTTCTTCCCTCTATACCTTCTCCTCCTCTTCTTCATCCTCTGCCTCCCCTTCATCCTCCTCTGTTCCACCTCTATCTCCTCCTCCTCTTCCTGCCTCTATTCCTCCCCCTCCTCGTCTTCCTCCTCCCTGCCCTCTCAGCCCCTGTGACGTCCGGCCGACTCCCTGGCGTCCGTCTGGTAAACAGCGGCGCTCAAACAATGCAGGAATCCATTTCAGGGGCCTCTAATGGTGCATGGAAAGTGCAGCGAGCCACGGCACAGCAGGGTCGTGCGATGTGTTGCCATCGCTCGCCATTTATGAGACATCTTATGAAATCCACAGGTTGAGATCACCACATTGAGAGATTAGTGTATGTGTGAGGCATTTTTACTTAATGATACATTTGTGTGTGTGTGTGTGTGTGTGTGTATTCGTGTGTGTATGCGTGTGTGTGTGTGTGTGTGTGTGTGTGTATGCGCGTGTGTGTGTGTGTGTGTGTGTGTGTGTGTGTGTGTGTGTGTGTGTGTGTGTGTGTGTGTGTGTGCGCGCGCATGTTCGTACGTGTACATTTTCTGTTTGTTCCTGAGGGGTTGTGTGGCTGCCTTGCCAATGTTTTTGGTAGACAAGGACACAGGTTGCTACTCAGAGGATGCAGGTCGTGGAGTCCACTACAGTCCCACTTGGTTGCAGTGTGTGTGTGTGTGTGTGTTGGGACAGTTGTCTGTTTTGTTTGTGTGTGCAGCAGCCTAGAATCCAGTCTAATGACACTGTCTTTTCCGTGTTCCTACAGGTGTACATCAGGATCCTGGACAACGAGTGGAATGTGTACCGGCGCTACACGGAATTCCGCGAGCTGCACAACCATCTCCGAACGCCATTCCCCCAGGTGGACACCTTCAGCTTCCCTCCCAAGAAAGCCATTGGAAACAAGGTTGGTACATGTGAGGAAAAAAGAAGTTTATTTCTTTTTTTTCCTGTGTTTCGAATCTGTCTTTTTTTATGCCAACGTGATGGTATTTCTCACTGCACGCTTTCAGGCCTCTCAGCTCTGAGTTCTTCTTTCCCTGTCTGGGGTCTCTGAACAGGTTTGTGTATTCAGCAGCGCTTTGCCTTGGCGTGTGTGGTGTTTTTTTGGTGGGGGGGAGGGACGCATTTGGAATAAATAAATAAAAATGCAGCCGCTGTTACGGGTAAGACAGAGAGGTCTTGGCCAGTTACCTCAGAAGAGAAAGCGGGCTGAGAATACTTTCTTCACCTGGTGCTTCTCTCCTATCTCTCATTTTCACAACCACACACACACACACACACACACACATGCACGCACACACACATGGACATGCGCACACACCTACACACACACACACACACACACACAAAAAACACATTCTCTCTCCCGTTCACACATTGAATAGAAAAGCTGCCTTTTTCTCCTGCCTGGGCTGTTTCTTCAGTGTCGGCTGCTGGAAAGACCCAAAGATGAGTCAAGCCAGTGGATGGTAAGGCAAGAAAGAAGAAAAAAAAAACAGCAGTGGCAAAAAAAAACCCATGTGTGAAATGGGATTTATTGATGTAAAGTGAAGTGTTTGAGCAGGATGCCAGGCAGCAGGGGCATGAGTTCTGAAAAAGCCGCCGCTGGTTTTGCGAGAACAGCGCCCCGCTTGCTTCTCCAACCTCGAGAGTGCTGACAGAAAAACCTGAGTGGAAACTTTCTTCACCCCCCACCCCACCCCACCCCGCCATCTCCTTCTCTCACTCTCTCTCCACATCCCTCTCTCTCTCTCTCTCCCTCTCTCTTTCTCTCTCTGTCACACTCGCTCTGCTCTGAGCTTGTCCACTTATTTTACCCTCCTCATTCTTTCTTTTTTATTGTCCACCCCTCCACCCTGCACTCCCCCTCTCCTGTCTGTCCCCCAACCTTTTCTTCCTCTCCTCTCCTCTCCTCTCCTCTCCTCTCCTCTCCTCTCCTCTCCTGGGGGAGGTAATTGGTCCATGGCATGGCTACCCTGGCGCGGCGCTTGCTCGCTCGCTGGGTTGAGAGGGTGCCAGGCTGCGCCGGTGGCACCTCTGGTAGATGGAGCCCTTCAAAGGCAGGCCCCGCCGAGCGTGAAAGACAAAGCTGATTTGCCGGTGCCCAGACGGACCCGACTGAGCGCGTCCGGGCACAGATGCCGCCTTCAAGGACGGGCAATCAAAAGGAGCCCCATCAGACGACACTCAGCCTCAAAGATAGCTTTGCCCACCCCTCTCCCACCGAACAGGTCAAAGGTTAGCTTCACGAGTCACCCCGCGCAGACTTATCTCCTCCTCCTCAACATCGTTACTACCCT
>NC_045174.1:11244774-11309774 GCF_900700415.2 Clupea harengus | reverse complement strand
CCTCGGGTTTTTAAATGAGGCGACAAACATTCCACAGCTCTCTGATGTCGTTACTCAGCTTTAAGGAGCATCGTGTTCGCGAGTTGTTCAGGCAGCTGTGTGTGTGTGTGTGTGTGTGTGTGTGTGTGTGTGTGTGTGTGTGTGTGTGGTGGTGGTGGGGGGGGGTTGCCTTGACACGCTTTCCTACCCCCCGCCCTCCCACAACTCACACACACACACATTTCTTTTGAGAGCATGCGTCTCTCACTCACTGACCGTGTGCTGGGCCGCCTTGACAACCTCGCCAACGGCTATGCGCTGAAACACCTCCCTACCCCTGCGAGCGCCCCCACAACCCATCACCCCACCCCAACACCCCCGTCCCCCGCCAGACTGTGGGAGGGATGACATCAGCGCTCTGAGCCCACTCCCCCCTCACTGGTCATCAACCTGTCAGTGCCTCAAATAGGCAAGCACACACACACACACACAACACACACACACACAACACACACACACACACACACACACACACATACACACACACACACAAACAGAAACACACAAACACAGTGCACTGTCGTACACACTAATGCACACATGCACAATGACATGTTTTATGGACTTTCACAGATCCTAGACCCAATCAAAGATTTTATGGCAACCAGAAGGCACACATGATGATGTGTTTAATAACAGGGAGAGTTATGGTGTGCTTTAGAAAGTGCCCTTTGGTTGTGTGTGGTTTAAGTCCTTCTACAGTATATTGCGTGTGTATGGGTGGCTGTCAATTTGAGCAGATGTGTGTGTGTGTGAGTGTGAGTGTGTGGTCCTACAGGTAATTGTAGGTTTTTCTGGTACACCTGAGCTCTTTATTGACCTACTGACCTTGGCTAGAGTTGTGTGTATGTGTATGTTTGAGAGAGCAAGGAAATGACTGACAGCATATACGTACGTTTTTTATGAATAGCCTGCCTTTATTAAACTCGGGCATCGACGAATGCACTCACACAAACAAGCAGCGTTAAATGCACAGGCGCGCACAAGAGGCCCATAAGCACAGGCTACTGAATTGAAATTATTCCCATTGCAATAAGCCCAGCCTAACGAAATGAAATGGTACACATTAAACACACCAGGCCTCTGCTAAATATTATTAAACATCAATTACAAAACGGGCATCAACAGATTAATGCACTCGCTCACACAAACAAGCGCCGTTAAACGCACAAGCGCACACAAGATGGCCAATAAGCATATTGAAATTATTCACATTGCAAGAAGCCCAAACCTAACGGAATGAAATAGCCTACACATTACACACGCCAGGCATCTGCTAGGCCTTAATAAAACTCACGTTATGCAGTATGCTACACCAGAGGACGCACAACAAACAAGTCTTACCATTGAAGATCTTTTTTTCTTGAAAACGTTTTAGTGCCAGGGCAACGTTCGTTACTCTATCCACATGGAGCTGCGGGGCGGAATTCCCCGTCCGCTTACTATCATATTTCATTACAACTTTACACTTCTTACATTGGACATATCCAACAGCCTCATTAGAATCCGCATTGACTACTAAGCAGAAATATCTCCATACAGTAGATTTCCCCATCGTTTTGTATGGTTTTAAACTCTCCAGATGACAGTCTTTTTTTACTTCTTCCATGATGCCAGTTTGCCACCAGTAATCGCGTTGTCACAGCTAGGACATATACAAATTCCCGCGCACAGGAAGAAGGCAGTTATCCTAAATGTGATTTATTTTATTCTCAAAAACGAACTTCTGCATCATATGAAGCAGACACGTTGACCTCCCTCCTTATTATTATAGATATTTTAAATATGGAATGTCCAATGCCTTATCGCGCTGATGTGTCAGAGCCCGACCCGAGTATAATTTCTAAATATTTGGCTGAACCCAGCCCGTCGGGTTCTGTCGGGTTCCGACGGGCCCGGGTCGGGTTTCCAACCTCTAGTATGTGTGTGTGTGTGTGTGCATGGCAGAGAAGAGAGGGACATTTATTTTGATCTGTGTGACGTGTAAATGTGTGTAGGGTTATGTCTTTGTGTATGTCTGTAGGCTTACGCGTGTGTGCAGGGGTTCGATTGTTGTGGGTAAGTGAGAGAGACAGTATGTGTGACTGTAAGTGTGTGTGTGTGTGTATGTGTGTGTGTGTATGTGCACGCGCAGGGGGGCAGTCACTGTGGAGATAATAGCCAGGCTCTCCCTTCTGCTGGCAGTTGGCCTGGCTCTCCCTCCAGCCCACTGATGACACCAGTGAGAGAGTGAGAGTGAGAGTGAGAGAGAGAGAGAGAGAGAGAGAGAGAGAGAGAGAGAGAGAGAGAGAGAGAGAGAGAGAGAGAGAGAGAGAGAGAGAGAGAGAGAGAGAGAGAGAGAGAGAGGGGTGGGGGCTGGGGCTGGGGCTGGGGCGAGTGGAAGAGAAGAGTGAGATGGAGGTGACAAAAAGAGAGAGCGAGAAAGAGAAAGACTGAGAGAAGCCCACTGATGCAAGAGTTCAGTTATTCACATAAAGAAAGCTCTCCCCCCGGCTTGACTAAGCACATCAAGCTTGGAGGTGTGTGTGTGTGTTTGTGTGTGTGTGTGTGTGTGTGTGAAGTGGTGGGCAGCACAGTTGGCATCATGTGCCAAGCTAATGTAAGGCACGCATAGGCACGTTGGAACACCCAACCCTCACCCCCTCCCACGCCATCCTCAACCGACGCGCGCCAGAGTCCCTTGAATGAGCCGCCACTGAGTAGTACCGAGTAGGAGGCTGTGGAGGAAGTCTGGCTTACAGAACTTGAGCGCTGGCCTCCACTTGTGTCCTCTGCCTCAAACTTTGACTTAATACAGAGGGGGGCTTCACTGGAGAAGGACATTTTGCTCATTGTGTCCTTCTACGCAGCACCAACCCCTCCCTGCGTCCACGCTATCTCACGGCCTCCCCCTGTGTCCGCTTACTTCAAAGTTTGACTCAAAGCATCTTATCACAGGGATGTCTCACTGGATATAAAGCCATCAAGTCTAGCGCGTGAGTGCATGAGTGGAGCGCACTTGTCTACATTATTCTGCATTATTCGGACATCTCCCTGAGTCCTTGGTGAATTTGGTGCACCGTCCCTCGAGTGTCTCCGTTCATCTTTGCGGAGCAACAGCCCCGGGCTTTGTGCTCGTCTTGTGTTTTTGTGGCTTTCTGTTACAGGTCGAACAATCGGCGGTTTATGACTCATTAGGGAGGCGAAGCGCACTCTTTGTCTATAAGTAATCACTGGCGGTTATAATGGCTGTTGTAATTGAACAAGGCCTCTCCCATTATCGCACATTAAAAGCTATTTTGGAGCATGCGGCGTCAAAGCCAGTACATTCAGACTTCAGTCACAAGCTGAGATGTCTAATTTAAGGAGCGTTCACCCCCCCCCTCTCTTTGTCTTTGCTTAACGCGCTTCCACTCACACAACTCATACAGTTAAGGAAGCTCTCATCGTTGCCGTGGATTATCAGATATATTAACTCCCCATACCGTTCGATAAAAGCTTACAAATCCTACTCGAACGTTGTACATGCTGTAGTGTCTCTGAAGGAATGTTTTTGTACCCTCTATATGTTTTATCTTTCATATTTTTTCCTGAACACAAACTCTAAAATGCTGTCACAAAGGACTGTGTATAAATAAAAAAAAAAAATTGCAGTGCGAGATTCTCTCTCTGTGATCAGACTAAGAAGATTAGAACACACTGTAGGGAATGGACCCCCTGGAATGTTTGAATCCCTGTGAAAACTTTCGATCACTTAAAACGGTTTCGCAGCACTTAAGAGACTGTGGTCTCTAGGGCATGTGTATGTAGCGACGTAACCGATAGTTATCTGTAAAGGATAACTGTGTGTGTGTGTGTGTGTGTGTGTGTGTGTCTACACACATCAGTCAGCTGTGATGTACAGATGGAAGCTTAACAACGCTACTTTTGCCAACGTAGACACACACTAAGCGGATTCCTTGAGGGCCTTTTTCAGACGCTTCCTGCGACAGCGTTTAAAGATGGCCGCGGGGCAGAGCGATAAAATGTTTTGTCAGAAGAGTCTGGCGGCGGCGGCCTTCCCAGCAGACCCGTCGGCGAGTCTTCGGCTGTGATTTGTGCTCCAGCAGTCGTTTTGTCACCGCGCTTCGCACAAGGCCCTCTGTCTCGCCAACAAAGCAGAGGCTGCCTTCCGCCTGTCAGGCTGATGCCTGCGAACTCACTGTAAACAACCAGTCCAACCCCCCCCCCCCCTACACACACACACACACACACACACACACACACACACACACACACACACACACACACACACACCCCTTTTGCCGTCCAGCGTCTAAAACCGAGGACTCACCTCAACTCTTCTTTCCCCTTTCTTCCTTGTCTATATGTATTGCAGCTTTTGTTCTCCTGGTACATCATCAAGGTGTTTTGATGTGTAATTGCCTTAGGTGTATTGTGCACGCATTACGGTCTTAGAGAAATCACTCACAGGGTTATTGACTTGATTAGTGGCCTTTGCAATCAGGGGTCTAGAGGAAAAGGGTAGCACTTCAGTCAGCAGCTGCGGTGGGCTCACCTGCGTCAGCGAAGGGTCGAGTTGATTGACTCATGTGTCACCGCTCTCGACAAAGATACGGGCCAACAGGCCCGGCCTCCTCGTGCACGCAGCTGCCACCGGCACAGCACCGAGCACGCATCGGACTGAACTCTACCCCTCGCTTCGCATTAAAGATGCCCCCTGACACACACACACACACACACTCACACACACACACACACACACACAAACAAACACACACACACACTAACACACACACTCACTCACACACTAACACACACACACACACACACACACACACATGCACACATACACACACACACACACACACACATGCACATCCTGGTCTAAGTGATGTCCCATTGTTCTCCCATGTGGACATGAAGTACATGTAGGCCATGTACATGTTACCCCCTGAACACAGAGTTCACATACGACATACATGCATACCTAATGTGTCTTACCATGAAGAGCAGGGTTTTATCTCTCTCTCTCTCTCTCTCTCTCTCTCTTTCCACTGTCAGTAGTGTTAGGCCTGTTGCAGGTGATTGTTTATGCACAGCTCGGCTGCACCTCCTGCGTTACGCAAGCTGCCGTGATTCGGCTGTCGGAACGAGCAGTCGCAGGATGCCGCGCCAGTTTAATTATCCACTAATGCACTCGCCGCCGGCTATATCCGGCCGTGCCGGCGCGCCACCTATACTGTACATGCGTGGCATACTGGAAAGCAGAGAAGCGTGCCGTACATGCGTCGCACATGTTGACAGCATAATTGCATTCATATGAAAATTCTTTTTTAATGTGTGAGCCCATTAGCGGTGTAATTTAAGGTGCTGGAATGGCATTCAGAGTTTTGCTTCCTCTGGATGTAAAAGGCCAGTGTAATGCAGCAGAATTATCGTGAAGGGATGGAAAGTCTGAGATCTTGTAGTTAAGGGGGAGGAGAACATCTCTTCAGCTTGTCTTTCGAAGAGGATGCACTGTATATATAAGTGCTTCTTCAGCTTGTCTCTCGAAGAGGATGCACTGTATATATAAGTGCTTCTTCTGCTTGTCATTGCAAGGAAGAAATTGGTTTGGAAATTGGCTTTCCTAAGGCACAATCGAATTCCTTCATCTTGTCAAAGGTTTACAACCATTTTTTTTCTTCTTCCTCTTGCTTGATGTTCTCCCCAATGGGAACAAGCTGAAAAAATGATTTTCATAAAGTCGTCTTTGTTTTTGTGTAAATGTGACACAGTGTTTGACCTTAACAAGCTGGTGTTACAACGCATTATGTAAAGATACTGCATTTAATAGCTCGACACATATTCATTCCATTATGTAATTACGATCTTGTAATAATCTGCCGCATTTTGTAATACACAGGTTGAGCGCAATAGTAAGTAATAAAAGTTGCACTTTTTATGATGAAAATGTAAAACTATGGTGCATTATGTAATAACCAACTAAAATTGACATCTTCATCTGTATATTTTTAACAATTAAGCTAAATTAAACATCCAAAATATTAAATTAGACCGTTAGATAGTTGACTCTGATCTTAGTCTAAATAGCCACATAAAAGCAGTAACAAGATAGCTTTTTATCTTACGAATACAGCATAACTCGGGGACTTCATGTCAAAAGCCAACCTGGGAAAACTCATTCACGCTTTTATTTCTAGCAGGGTCGAATACTGCAATAGTCTTTTGAGCTCCCCAACAAGACCATCAAAAAGCTGCGCTTATTCAAAATGCAGCTGCTAGAACTCTTACAGGGACCAAAAGGTCAGATCACATCACCCTGATTCTTAAGTCACTACACTGGCTTCCCGTCAGCTACAGAATTGAATATAAGTGCAATGCTGTTTGTTTATAGATCAATACCTGGAGTGGAGCCAAATACATAAGAGACATTTTTAAGGAGTACACTCCTGCCAGGCCTCTCAGGTCAAGTGGATGTAGGCTGCTAGTAGTGTCAAGGCTAAGCTTGTTGAAGCTCCCTGTTGGTCTTAAAAGTAGCCTAATCCTTGAAATGTTTGAAACAGGAGTCAAAAGCACACTGTCCATGGATGCTTTGAATTAAGTTTGAGTTATTTGAGTTCTTTAAAATACGTATTTGAAATCTTGTTTTTTGATCTACACCACTATTTGTTTATTCTACACTACTACTGTTTTCATCTTTGTAAAGCACCATAAATTGCCACTGTCTATGAAAAATAGGTTATAAATGAAGTTTCACTTGGAAGAGGAAAAATAAGTTGTAAGGCAATTTATTAGACACGCACCACAGGTTCTTATAGGCAACCAAGAAGGGCATCATGTCTAAGATATTTTGATTACTAGGGCACGTTCATGTGGTAATTTAATAAACTTAACATTTAATTAACTCTTGTGTTTTGCACTGTAGGTGGATTTTCTAGGTTAAAGAAACTTCTAGTGTTTGTGGTTTGTAGATGTAATTTAGTATTTAGTAATGTTGTATTGTTCGGTTCTTTCACTCATTACTTGTCATTGAAAGGTACAACTGTTTGTACTTTAGAAATCCACTGCAGGTGTGCTGTTCAAGTCAGTGTGCTGTTAGGCTCTATGCTGTTATAATAATTATTATAAAATAATTAAAGATACCACTTCATAGTCTAAATGTTTCTCTGTAGTGTTGTTGACCACTGCAGTATGGTAATTGTTTAAAACGTACAGTAATTCGGCATTGACAGAAAAAAAGAATTTGGAAGAATGTACTGTTCCATATTGGTCTTTTGTTGTGCATCCATTTTCTCTTTCTTTGCTTAATGGAAGAGCTGTGTGTG
This sequence comes from Clupea harengus, assembly GCF_900700415.2. Taxonomy (NCBI): domain Eukaryota; kingdom Metazoa; phylum Chordata; class Actinopteri; order Clupeiformes; family Clupeidae; genus Clupea; species Clupea harengus. Next base: position 11,302,425 of record NC_045174.1, on the reverse strand, counting down.
TGTGTGTGTGTGTGTGTGTGTGTGTGTGTGTGTGTGTGTGTGTGTGTGTGTGTGTGTGTGTGTGTGTGTGTGTGTGTGTGTGCACGTATGTGCACATGTATGATCGTGTGTGTGTGTGTCTGTGTGCACGTATGTGCACATGTATGATCGTGTGTGTGTGTGTCCTGACCTTTGTGTGTGCCAGTAATTGTGTCTGTGTTGTGCCGTTTCTACGTCTTTGCCAATGGTGTAAACGCGAGGACTTCCGTGGTTAAATAACATGTTTCCTGGAGAACTAGCAAGCTAAGCAAGCATAATATCAGAAACAGCTAGCAAGCAAAAGGTTTTCAGGCTTACCAACAGTGGAATCAACTGTTAGCAAGCAAACTACCCAACTTTAGCCTTGTCTGTGACAAAAAAGAAGATAACCTGTTTAGTTTGTAGCACTACTTTCTTTAAACAGAACCAAATGATTCCTCTGTGGGCTGTACATGCTTGCCTACAGAGATGTGTGGTAACAGGGGTATAAGCAGGATAACACCTTTCTTGGCGTTCTTTGTCTCTGCCTCGTCCATTCATTTTGTATAACGGGACACCTCGGCAGGCATCATCACATGATGTGAAAATGTATTTCATTGTGTCGAGTTATTACATAATGTGGTGTTATTATATAATGCATTGTTACAAGCTGGCTCACACAAATTCTACTGAACACCATAGGTCTTGCATTTCCCATCTACAATTACATCTCTGATGAGACCTCTTGTATTGCAAAGAGCTCCCAGTCAGTTGCGCCTCTAATGGGGTCCGCCACACACACACACACACACACACACACACACACACACACACACACACACTCCACACACACACACACACACACACACACACACACACACACACACACACAGACACACACCACACACACACACACACACACACACAGACACACACACACACTCCACAGACACACACACACACACACTACTTACCCACAAACCACCTGTGCGGGCTCGCCCTACTTTTTGCCTGCTCCACTCTCCATCATGCTTCCGCAGCATGACCTCTCCCATCTCTCTGAGTGATCATAACTGGCACCGATTCCACACGGATCCATCTTTTCCGTCAACACCAGCCCTCTCCCCCCCTTTTTGGGCTGGAGTCGGCCAACCTACATCTGCACTCATTAGGGTCAATGTCAGCCATTCTACTGCGTGCGCATTGCTGTATGTATATTCTCATACATGAACTGCATGTACATGCCCATACATATCAGCCTCAGATTATGCAGTCAGCTTCCATATATCTCATGCTTTTTTGAATGCACAGTATGTTTATGAGTACACATGTATGTCTTGGCATCATGTGTACACTATGTATATGAGTACATGTATATGTCTTGGTATCATGTGTACACTATGTATATGAGTACATGTATATGTCTTGGTATCATGTGTACACTATGTATATGAGTACATGTATATGCGTTGGCGTCACATACACAAGCTGTATGTATGTGCAGATGTGTGCATGTGTGCGGCTGTGTTTGTGGCATCTGGTGCGACTGCTGTCTCCTATGCTGGGTTTGGATTCGCTGACAATGCAGTGAAGGCTGCTCTGACAGGGGCGCCGCACAACGAGCCATTAGCTGACAGCAGCCCAGCCAGAGCACAGAGGAACAGGTGAGGGAGGAGAGCGCTCTCTTTGTGCGTCTCGCGTACAGCGCTTCCCTTCTCTGTTGGGTTTTCCCCTCCTCCTCTGTCTCCTTCGCATCAAACACAACAGTCTTTCTTTCTGTCTCTCTCTTTCTGTCTCTCTCTCTCTTTCTCTCTCTCTCTGTCCCAGCTATCTCTCTCACACACTGGGGCACAAACACACACAGACCATCTCTCTCTTTCTCTGTTTCTTTCTTTCCCCGTGTCTGGTCATGCTGGGGGAGGCGGGAAAAACGGGCACGGGTTGAGAGGTGTGTGCTTTGAGACTGGAGCCACTGGCGCCCCAGTGGTGGCATCGGCACGGGCCAACTGGCTGGCAGGCTGGCAGGGCAGCGCGCACACACCCGCCCGCTCGAGAGGAGCCGGTCCAAGGACACGGTCCAGAGACGCTGCGACCGAGCTCAAGCCGAGCGGGAAGATGCGGTTGCCTTGTTTTTCCACCCCTCCTCCCTGCCTATCTTTTCCCCTCTCTCTTGCTCACACACACACACACACACACACACACAGTCAACATGCACATTCACAGACACACATACACACACAGTCACATAGACACATCTCTTTCTCTCTCCCTTTCTCACTGTAACTGCTGGAGATCACAAGACTTTGGGCTGTTGGCGTCTGCCTCTGTGCAGCCGCACGTCTGCGTCTCGCACCAGAGACACCTGCAGGATCTGGTAACGGCAGTGCCGAGTGCATCTGTGGAAATGTCAAAAACCCAAGGCGCGACACATGTTCAAACATGTATGTTACCAAACAAGCACAGATGTGGATTTAAATTAATTACGTATGTAAATGAAGATTTACCAGGACTAGATGAATCTCCTTGCAGTAGCAGTTTACAAGAGAGGGAGAGAGTAGGCAAGCGGCGTAGTCAGACTTGAATCGGTTCCAACCCCCTCGCAACTCCTAGTCTTGCTAATTAGCTCCATAACGTGGTTCAAGACACCAGCTACAGCAATTAGCAGTGGACCAAGGGGCCATTGAACACGCCTGCCGGTGACAGACTTATCCACCGCCGTGCTTTCCCGTCCTCACAAACCTGGCAAAATAATTCAGTCCACGCAAGTATACACCCCTCCCTTAAAATCCCAATCCCCAAAAAACAGCCACCTTTGTGGTTGTATACATACCCCTATACGGCATTGTGGGTGATTCCACACTAATGAAACTTGAGAGATATTATTGTGGGTGCTAACCCTTTTAAGGCGTCTGATTTATGGTGTACGTCATGGGGGCTTAAGCTCCTTAGCTCCAACCCTGGGATCCTCAGCTGCATTGTACGTAGGCTTGGGAGACAAACCATTAAATTAGCCCTGGCAAGCACATCCCTCAAGAGGGAAACGGCTCTGACAGCTGCGATCTCCCTCAAATATCCCATATCATAATCAACTTTTCTGCCTCTATCCCCCCCCCCCCCATCTCGGAGCTCATTGGCCTGAGATCACCACAGAAGTTTCCAGTGGCAAAGGGGCTGCGTGGTGTGCGGTGACAGATGCTTAAGTGGCCCACATACACACACACACACACACACACACGCACATGCATGTACTTAGACACACAGGCTTCAATGACGACTGAAAGCGCACACACACACACACACACACACACAAACACACACACACTGATTATGGTGTTGGGATGGATCGTTTTCGTATCGCTGGAATGAAAGAGTGTGTATTTAGTGAGCCAAACCAGCCAATCAGAAGTAGTTAATCAGCCATCAGGGCAGATTTACAACTGACTTCTTGCTCTCACCCTCTCTCCATCTCTCCATCTCTCCATCTATCCATCTCTCTCTCTCTCTCTCTCCTCTCTGAAGCTGCCTGTCATCTGTAAGCTCTTTCTCGCTGTCTGTCGTGCCTTTATCCCCTCTGAATGGTCCCTATCCTTCCACTTTTTGCCATAAAGCCACTGGGCTCTTTCTCTCTCTCCATCTACTATTTATATACATCAATCTTTCTTTTTTTACTCCACAAATAGGACAGCCAAACAATGATGGAGCTCTTAGTTAAGCCCCACTATTACCTGTCTCTCTCTCTTCATATCTGTCTGTCTGTCTGTCTGTCTGTCTGTCTGTCTGTCTATCTATCCACCTTATCTGTCAGTCAGTCTCTCTCAGTTTCTCGATAAGAAATGGCACAGCCAAACACTGAGGGCACTTAGTTAAGCCAAGCCATTACCTCCCTCTCTCTCTCTCTTTCTCTATCCTGTCACTCTCTCAATGTCTTTCTCTCTCTCTTCTCCGTACTCCCTCTCTCCCCTGGTGGTCTCCATCAGCAGGCGACCCCCCCCACCCCAGGGCAGGGGCATGGGGGCGGTGAGAGGGTGAATGCTGAGCAGTCATGGTCATGAGTAACATAAACCTGGAGCCGTGGGTCCACCAGTATGAACCAGTCTGACGTGGAGAGTGATTTGTGTCCAGCCAGTACTGCACCTCCTCCCATTGACTGCTGCGTGCCGCCTTTAAAAAGAAGGGGAGAAAAAAAGCAGACTGCTTAGCACAATAGTTTTGATGGATGTCACCAGCGTCCAACGGGAAAGAACAAGTAAAAGAGTGTGTCTGCATCGGCGGAGGATTTATTGTGTTGACTGTGCTGCGTACTGCTTCTTCTCTGCTCTCTATCATTTATCAGCCTACCCGGAAGAAAGACAGCAACTGTTTTCTACCCGCCATTAGATGGAGTGTATTTATCTCTCATATTGGTCCTTGAATTTTTTACCCCCGTAATATTTTATATTTCGTTGTGATATGAAAGTAATAGTTCACAGTCCTAGCCGGTCCACCGCGCGGAGCGACAAAGCTATAAATATCTGATGGCTGTTTTATAATCAGTAATGTGGATAGTGCTGTTTGGGTGTATTAATGGTGGTGTCCTGTGTGTGTGTGTGTGTGTGTGTGTGTGTGTGTGTGTGTGTGTGTGTGTGTGTGCTTCCAGGATGCCAAGTTTGTGGAGGAACGGAGGAAACAGCTGCAGACCTACCTGCGCATGGTGATGAACAAGCTGGTGCAGACGCTGCCTGAGTTCACGGCCCAGCCCACCAAGGAGACGCTGCTGAGGCTGGTCCCATTCTGCCAGTGAGTGCACACACACACTTACCTCTCATACACACACACATGCACACACACACACACTTACCTCTCATACACACACACATGCACACACACAAGCACACACACTCACCTCTCACACACACCCTCACACACACACACACACACACACAAAGAAACCAAATACACACACTCATATCACATCACACACACCCCAACACATACACACACATGGACACACACATTCTCAAACAGATGCACACACTCCCACATCACGTAATTGCAAACACACATGCCTGCCTCCACACATACCACAGCATACCTTGGAGACACAGCGTTGAGTATCATTATATATCTTACACCAAGGCTACACTCTTTTTTTTGTACCTCAGTTTCCCTCAGATGGATCACCTTTGACAACTGAAATGCCGCATGTCTGACTCGACACATTACGTTTGCAGCGTGCACACCTCAAGAGTAATATAATATGAGAGACACAACACCGGCACAACACCGGCACCTAACAGCATATCTGAAACACATCAATGCACCTGACTTATGTAATTATGGAAATATAAGCCAGTTATTTAACATTCATAAATTCATATTTATTCCATCTAATCGAGAGCCACTCACGGAGGATTATCAAAGGACCCAACAAAAATCAGCTCAACGGAGAAATCAGCTCCAATCTTTTGCAGAACAGAACGTGGCAGCCACACTTCCTGCACACAGTGAACCACGACACCACGTTACCTGGGGGCCCTGAAAGACGCTTGCTCAGTCCCCACTCCTGGTTCAGTTATCACAGGCAAAAAAAAACACCCGTTGGGGAATAACGCTTCAATTTTTTTTCAAAAATAAGCTTTCTCTTTCCTCATATTTGATCCGACGCAATTAAAAGTCAGTCCTTGGCGTCGCCTCCTCATCGCTAATAGATTCCTTGTTCGGCCGAGACCTGAGGGATGATTTGCGCGCTCAAACAGATGAGGCTGCGATTAGTTCTCCTGTCATTTGGATGAAGAGGGCCAGTTGGACGCAGCATTTGTGTGCCAGTGTAATTAGGGGATTTCTACAGTGAAATATTGGGGTGTCAGTCCCTGTTAGGAGATATAAAAAAGTGAGGAGCTGCCAGGAGGGGTGAACCTGCTGTGAACACACACACACACACACACACCTGCACACACACACACACACACACACACACACACACACCTACACACACACACACACACACACACACCTGCACATGCACACACACACACACACACACACACACACACACACACACACACACAGTCACAGTCACACACGTACACAAGGAGCCCTCAAACAATAACGTGTCTTTGAGTGTGTGTTGCCATGAGCTTTAGAGGACGGGTGAAACTTAATTTACTCTTTACTTCTTAATTCATTCTTCACAGCTCCATCAAGGTTCTCGGATTCTTTTTGACTTTATGTTTTTTATCTGGGTGTCCGTTTGAACTGACAGCCTTAAATTTTTATAAAGTGAGGAACGACTGTAGGCACATGTTCTTCAGAAAGTGTCTGCGCAGTAATAACACTGGGCATCTTTTCTCCCTGCTATATATTGCTTCATCCATCATTGGCAAAGCATAACGTCTCTCTCTCTCCCTCTGTCTCTCTATCCCTCTGTCTCTCTCTCCCCCCGTCTCTCTCTCTGCCTCCTCTTCATGCTTTGCCAAAGTATCCTAGGCTGGATACGAGTGTCTTTTCTCTGGGTTATGTAACATGTCTGTGCGTTGGCCTACGATGACAACCAAAGAATGTGTGTAGACAGGTCAGGTCCATCACTGTTTGAGCACACACACACACACACACACACACACACACACACACACACACACTCAGAGAAAGAGAGAGAAAGAGAGAGAAAGAGAGAGAGAGAGAGGTGGGGAAGGAGGGATTGTTTGTGTGCTTCAGTTGATGTTGCATGTGTGTTTGTGGGGTGCACATGTGTGTAGAATGCTGTAGTGTGTGTGTGTGTGTGTGTGTGTGTGTGTGTGTGTGTGTGTGTGTGTGTGTGTGTGTGCGTGTGTGTGCGCTGTGGGTAAGGGCGGGGATTGGGGGAGGGACAAGGAAGAAAAAGAAGACGTGTGACTGGCCCGTTCCCTGCAGCTGTTTGGCCCCCCACTGCTCTGACTTGATTGAAGGCCTCGGAGCAGTGAACCTTTCAGGCTGCTATGGATGAAGGAATGACCAGATCTCTCTCCATCTCTCCATCTCTCCATCTCCCTCCCTCTCTCTTCCTTTGAGCCTTCTATTTTTTCTGTCTGCTACCCTCTCTCTCTCTCTCTCCCTTTTTTAGCCTGCCAAACACGCTATTCCTCTGAGCAAACTCACATCTGTTCCTCTCTGATGACTAAGGCAGGATTCGGATCATGATTCCATAGGGCTGATAAAGGCAGATAAAAATCATGTCATCCACCTCACAGAGCTGATGCTAGTCATCATGGCTGCTGATACCCCCTCCTCCCCCCCCGCCCCGAAAACAACCCTCTCTTCCTGCTGCAACCTTGTCGTGTTGTTTCTGATGGCGATAATGAAGGCCACAGTCGATCGTGCCACCAGCTAATCGTGCCTAATTGTGCCTGCAGAGGCGATCAATAGTCGTGACCAGAGTCGATAAATGTGTAATGGCAGCGAGAGGCGAGTGTTTGTCACAGCAATGCATTTAGTCGTCATCCCTGGGACACTTGTGATATCCTGCCGCGGTAATGGCACCTCCACATGTTGGGGGAATTACATAAAGCCAATTACCTGTGGTCCTCCTCTGGTCTGATGAGAACCTACACACACACACACACACACACACACACACACACACACATGAAGGGCATCGCTGTGCTCGAACGCGCAGATACTGTACGTTGCCGTGATCGATGAAGTTTCCATCCAGACGTGGCGTGTGGTTAACGGTGTTCACCGGCGCCGGGAGTGACCTGCACCTGCACCTCTGCCTCTCCGCTGAAGCGCACCCCGCCTTTCTTTAGTCGTAGAGCGCTGCGCTGCGCAGCACAGCGTTTCCTTTTCTTCAGAGGACTTACTCCATGCAACGTGCCTCAGGTTGTGATAGGTCGGACACTTTTCCCTTCTGTGCTCACGTGCTGGTTCCTGTGCTGTTCTGTTTGAACGGCACACACTTGACTTTGAGGTGATGCGAGGGAAGACTGTCCAACCGGATGGAGTGCAACAGGGATGGCATTCATCTGGATGTCACTGTGGCGGTCACAAGAAGGGTCTTTCATCGATCTGGCGGGTAGCGCCATCGGTTTTGGGTCTTGTTTGTGCACAATGGCTTCACCCCACACAATTAGAGTTAAAGCTCCGACAGTATTGCTCTCAAATAACTGCATTTGTCAGACATTGTGATCTTTACACTTTTTTAATCGACATGCGCACTAACTGCACAGAGTGCATAGAGTTTAGTATTCTTTGATCGTGTGGGACTAGATTTAAACACAGCACAGCGTCTCTGTAATTTCCAAATGCATTATTGATGTTGTCAAATCTAATCCCGAACACACAGATTGTTATGATGCGCCCCCCCCCCCCCCCCCCACACACACACACACAACACACACACACACACACACACACACACACACACCTCTCTGAGTGTGCCATATGCCACCGTTTACTTTACCACACTCAGGAAATACGGCATTTTACATTATTGCCTCATTTTTCTTTGCACACCACAAAGAAAACAGCCTTCGGGGCCTTCGTGTATTAGATCCTCTGAAGTGCTGAGATCACTCATCTTCTTACTCGTTCTCTCCGATTTTGGGCTCTCCCCACATTTCTAAATAGGTTCTGTGCACAAACCCCCCCCCATTACATTAGCTGGGAGATCCCCCTCCTCGCCCCAGGGGCCTTAGGCTTGCAGGAAGTGCCAGCTCTGTTCTGCTCTGCTTGTGATCATGACTCTGGTGTCTTCTGTGAAAGCTGTGGTACAGTTTGATCTGAATACTATCTAAGGTCACCGTGGCTTTCACATTTGTGTGTTAAGTGGGCTGTGATTTGCACCATGCGCTACAAACACACACTGTTAAACTGTTTATCTCTCAATAAGTTAGAACAGCAGGGATCCGGCTCCTGTCAGATCTGTAAGAGAAGATACTTGCATAGTTAATGACATGGTGGCACTTACATTTTATCTTTTGTGGTACATGCAAATCAGTTTAGACAGAATTTAATAGTGTGAGGAAACTTTTCTAATCCCCAAATGAATTGGAATGAGTGGAATCAAAGCTAGTTGAATGTGTTCTCCATGCAAAGTGGTATAGCAGTGGCAGCCCCCCTGTGTGTGTGTGTGAGTGTGTGTGTGTGTGTGTGTGTGTGTGTGTGTGTGTGTGTGTGTGTGTGTGTGTGTGTGTGTGTGTGTGTAAAAATGAGTGTGTGTGATCTAAAGTAGTGGAGCTCAGCTGTTTGCTCTCTTGCTGTGACCCCCAATCTCTCGCCCCGGTGATCCCCGCAGCAGCGTAGACCCCTGGGGCTACGAGGCCTGTGCCTGACACCATCACATTGGCTCCACACACACACACACACGCACACACACACACACACACACACACACACACACACACACACACACACACACACACACACACACACACACTCCTTCACCCCGGCTCTCACACTCACTGCACTCCAGTCCCATTCATCAGATGTGAGCTCTTCATCAAGAGCTCTGAAGAGGATGAATTAATATGATGAAGATGAGTAGAGAGCAAAAGAACACTACAGGCCCAGTGTTATCTGGAGCTATAGAATCTGTTAACCTCGGGGGCAAATATGCATATGCATGTACTCATTCAAGTGGCCTATATGCATATGCATGTGTGTGTGTCCCCCGTCACAGGAGTAATAATGTTTATGGTTTTTCCTTAACAGTCCCTAGACTTACACAAGCCACATTGTGATTCCCGATATGTGGATTTAAAAGGGAGATGTTAGACTAAAGATTAAGGCACAGACAATGTGTGTGTGTGTGTGTGTGTGTGTGTGTGTGTGTTTGTGTGTGTGTTTGTGTGTGTGTCTCATACTCTCTTTTACCTCTTGTTGTAGGGATACCCCGAAGACGACGGATAGCGGGTCCAAAACTGCTCGCTCCAAAGCCTCGTCCCGTTTCCCTCGACTGGGCCGCAACCAGAACCGGGACTCCCGCAACCCGGAGCCCCAGAGCGGTGACCTTTAACCCCATTTTGCCACAGCCTGCCACTCCCCTGAACTCTCATCTTCGGCCACTCTGCGTACTGTTACAATGAGCAGAACTTAGAAGAACTGTGGGAAAGGAACTCTAAATGCTTACCTTCTTTGATGGTTCTGAACTGGCAATGTTTGCCTTCTTTTCTATCTTGGATGTATACAAACTCACATACACACACACACACATACATACACACACATACACACACAACACACACACATACACACACACAACACACACAGACACACACACAGACACACACACAGAAACACACACCACAGACACACACAACGCACACACACACAGGAGACACACACACACACATACAAAGACATATTCAACATTTAATCACAAGTGAATACTAGCTGGGTCTAGAACTGCCATCAAAAATGGAGGTTTTACTTCTTTTGTTAAGTTTTGTGGTGGAAACTTATCAGTTACGGTGCCTAGTCATTTTTTAAAAGCCAATGTTTAGCTCTTTTCGTTGAGAAAGGGGAAGGGGCAGATCATTATCCATGTTACTGTACCGGACTAACCTTATCTCATTTCAATCATGACCATGGCATAGACCCCGTTCCCCTGTCTCAATGACCGAGGCCGAGCACTCTCATCTTTTTTTAAACATGTTATCCAACCACACGGCATGTTCAGCATAGTAAGACATCAATCATTACTCAATCATGTCAACAGACAAAACCTGAGGTGAGAGAGAGAGAGAGAGAGAAAAAAAACCCACATACTGCCTGCATCTCTATACAGATAATATGATTGTTTAAATATGTATAAACAAAACAATATATCGGACAGACAGGACCTAGTTCATTATATATGTGAATGTCAGCCATTGGAAAACACTTGAACATTTAAGAAGAGAAGTGCAGTTTGTGCGTTGCCATTGACCCGTCGGACAAAGAACACATTTTGGAGGCAAGTGATTTTTTAAATAGATGGTGATGGATACGCCGAGGAGGCCAGGGCCTTGGAGGCAGTCGCCGCCGCGTGAATGAGAGTGCAGTTCTTGGATCACGCCTCTATTCACACTGTAAAGGATTTCATGAGCTCCGAAAAAATAAAAGGCACGAATTGACTGCGGTTGGCGTCTGGTAATGTGAAATGCATTTGGACTGCAAGGACACGTCGGAGCCGGAGCGCTGAGCGCCATGGGGGGCTCCATGGGGGCTTGGGTGTGCCGTTAGTGAATATTTCAATCAATAGAGGAAGCCGCCTGAAACACCGCTCCACTGGCCCGACTCCCCCACCTCGCCCCATCTCAATCTTAAGCACAACATGCACATTTGAGGGGAACTCCACAGGAGCCCTTTTCCCCACCCCTCTCTCTCTTCATGACAAGTGGCACCGCTGTACTGTAGCGCTCTACATAACCTTGTTAAATGAAATAAAGGGACAGACATATTCCAGTCTCTTCTGCAGGACTGTTCTCAGGGTCTGATCAGCTGTCTGTACGGACTCTCATCATGACTCAGCATCTCTCTCTCTCTTCTCTCTCATTCGCTTTTAGATAACCTGAGGTGTCACCACTCATATTCTATCTACTCTAAAAATCAGACAGGGGAAAGCTGGAGACGCTTACCTTACCTCTGGTCTCAGGCAATGTGGCCCTGTTCTCGAGAACTCAACAACGTCTCCATGTCCTGTTGTGCCGATAACAGCGCTCAGGCAAGAGTGAGACCACGCAAGAACACAATCGAGGACGATTGAGATTGAGACTGAGACTAAGGCTACAAGCTAACTCTCCCAGGTAGCCTGCATGGCTACAGGTAACAGCTGTCCTTGCCTTGGCATGACAGCCCACCTCAATAAAACATGAATAAAAATGGGCAATTGAAAACCTCTGGTGTTGAGTTGAGTACATTTGTGATGCATTCTCTGGCATCCATGACCTTGAACTATGATGGAAGGGGGAGGATTGTATTACTGTAAATATGCAGCAATCTTCAACTCCGCATAAGGAAGCAGCACCAGAGACTGATTACTGCAGCCTGTGATCTACCTACTGTACTCCTACTCTGCTCAAGGTGAAGGGAGTCGGTACAAGAGCTTTATTTTGTTCTATTAATCAAGTTGTCCATCAGGAATTGTAGGCACGGTATTTACCACTCCTAATTTCTAATGACAGATTCAGAACAAAGCTACTGCAATGGAGAGCAATAATACCTTCTAAATCTTTCAGATTATAAAATGATTTCGGATTTAATCATTTAGCCTGCATTTGGCCTAATTTGTATTTTTGAAGGATCGGACACATCTGTAATGTCAGTTGAATAAACCATGAGAATATCAGTAGCCTACCACTCTTTGTTTACCTTTCACACAGGCCACCACCATATGCCGAAACATGAAGGCAAATGGTCTGTTATGTTGTGGTACTGAAAATATTCCCAGTGTGGATGACAACCCATATTGTTAATAGTAATACATGTATCCAATTGCACATTACCATTTCTAAGCGTTAGAACTCCACCAGAACAGTGCTTATTTGTTGGTAATCAGCCAAAGCAAGCACAGGTGGGCTGGCGGCACGGAGCTCCCTCAGGTCTGCACACCAGAAAATGCGCATCCGCTGCTCAGAACAGAACAGGGTGAACGCTGTTGTCGGTGTTTGGCTTGGGGTTCGGTCACAGTTGAGTAAGCCCGGTGCAAACACACGCTCAGCACTTTCTACTGCACCACTCCGGCGGTAAGACTACACCATGTTCACTGGGGTAAGCTGTCAACACGATATTTAAACACGGCTCTGAATTGCTATTCAAACGTGCACTGGTCTGTGTCACTGTGACAGCCAATGCCTCGGGTCCACAGAGGGTTGTCTCATTATTCCAACTGATAGCTTAACTGCCTTCGGGTCTTTTGAAAACACTTGGCATTGATGTCCACAAACGCAGATTCCTGATGTTCATTATCTCCATGTATTTGTTAATTTTGTTAGTAAAGCACACCTGGGATGCGATGACCTTACTTAAGACAAGGGTGTCGTATAAATAAGCAAGAGTAGTCTACAACGTAGCATCAAGCTGCCTTTGGGTTTTTTCATTGCAGACGCAACAAGGTCGATTATACATTTATATTTCAAACGTATCAGAAAAACTTCAGATTAACTGTAGCCTAGTTTATAAAGGTTGCTACAGTGATGAAACGTTTGCGAGTGAACACTGCACTTAAGCCAGCAAGAGTTGATCATAGGCCCTTTCTTAGCGAACAGCAGTGATTTTGCTTTAATTCCAGTCTCTTACAAGCCTCCGCACTGTGCATAATAATTCAGCAGGAATATTAAATCAGATATTGCTCATTTGAAGCGGCCACAACAGCAGATGTACTGTACAAGGCCAATAAGTATTGCCAGCACATATCACTCTGAAGGAATAAAAACATGGCCATTCATTTCTATAAACCGCGTGAGCTGCTCCTCAAAATGTCCTGTGGCTTTTTCCATGTTGCTGAACACCTGCTGATACAAGAGGATAGGTGACACAGGTCACATGATATTAAATTACCCTGAGCAGAGATTGCAAAACCTTATGCTGAACATATTATGAGAACATGTTGAGGAAAAACCTGAGAGGTTAGCTAACAGCAATCATCACTCTCCGAATTAAAACCTGATCCAATCCCGAACCGAGTTTGCACGAGAGGGAAGAGCCGACTGGTTTGTAAATACAACATGTGTGGTTTGCATAAACTGCAGAGGAAATGTTGGCAGATTTGGATGGTAATTTGCAGCTCCTTGGGATCATCTGTTCCTCTTGGCTTTGTGTGCCAGAGATGGGAAGCTGAAAGATGGGAAGGTACAGCACCACCTGCAGCGCCAAAACCACTCTGAGTGTGTCAGAGTTATTTAATATCTCACCTGTTATCTAAATGAACAGACATCTTCCACAGCTGCTGATTAGCAAAGCCTTCCAACAACTACTAGCCATTTTATCTGGGAAATATACTGAGAAGCATAGAACGTTCTAGTATGAGGCGATGGGATGGACTGAATGCTTGTTGACCTGGAGGTAAGAAGCAAAAACTCAATACACTAATCTTCGTGTTAACATGTCCTTGAAGCCAAAAGATATGAAGACATCCAAAATGCATAAGCGGTAGCTGCTTCCCCATAACAGCCCCTGATTTGCTGCCTCAGAGCCCTGGCCCATGGAGGTTGGCACCGGCCTGTGGATCAGAGGGCTGCCGCAGCAATGACTGTTTGGGGCCAGATTATTACTGGCACGGTCCTAATCAGTCACAGCACACCGTGCCCCCGCGAACACCTGTGCCACATTACTCAGTCTGGTCACAGCCTGGCACACGGCATTAGTAACACCCGCCACCCACAGGCACGGGTGTCATCTGGGTGGCGGGGAGCACAGGGTCTGCCGTCTCATTTAAGGGACGTTTGGTGATGTTCTCAGATTGTGCCGGCATATGGGCTGCAGCATGTCGCAATCACACCACGGTGTTGCTGGAGTGCTCTGTACCCACGAAAAAGAGTTCAGCCCTCGTAAAAAAAAAAAAACTTGTAGCTTAGCTTTGGCAAAGCCATCACTGTCGTTGTGACCTGCTACATGCACGCACAGGCGGCGCCTAATTGGACTTCTAATCACTTCAAATAGCGTCTGATGGTGGGAGCCGATATCTCAAGAGGGTGGAAGAAAAGAGAGAGGGAGAGGTAGCGAGAAGGGAGAGGGGGGGGGACAGAAAAACAAAGAGAGAACTGCGCAAGCTGCTTGGCCTAGTTACCAAGTCGGAGTGGAGTGGAGGCTTCCCTACAGCACTACAGTCTGGTTTAAAACGATTACCGTGCTCAAATCCTGCCAGACAGAGCGCGTCAACTTTTCACTTCGCTCCGGCTTCAGCTATACAAAAGATCCCTTCCTCGTAGCCATGGCCACCCAACCCTGTTTTTCTCTGCTTTGTCACGGTGACATCAAGTTTTGAAATGTCTCTGGTGTGGGTGAGGGAGAATGAAGAGGGAAGAGTTGGTGGACCCTATTGTGTCTGCGGCGCACAGAGGGTCAGGTCATCTTAATTTGTTCCGCACTCACAGTTTCTCTCCCTCTGAGGTGACGGAGGCGAGAGACTAGGAGATGAGATTGACGCTCAGAGTCGAAAAAAAATAGGGTTTCAGGTCCCAAAATGAGAAGAAAATTACTGTGAGAAACTAATACGCCCCGTTTCCAATCATCTGAACCACCAGAATGCAGGCTGCAGGGCACCGTTTCCAAATTGCATAAATGATTTCGTCATATGTTGCTTCCAAACAACAGCTGGTGGATTGCAGTTTAAATGGCACAAGTAACAGACAGCTGCTTTCAACCTCAAAGCCTGATACATGGAGGTGTTTTCTTTCTCTGTAAACATCATAGAGCAGTGTGTACACGTGTGATCCTTCATTCTGACTGCAAGATGAACTTGCAACACTGAACGAAATGTACTTTCAGCATAGCATAAGGTCAGCATCGAAGGACCTGTTGGCTGTAGCTTTGCCTGGAGGGGTTTGCAACTGTCTCGAGTTTCCATCCGTGGATTCGCTGCATTCCTGGGCAAGTTTCTCAGCGGCACGCTATCACCTACCTTTAGCTGTTCGCTTTCACAGGCGCTTGGCTGAGGTGTTTTCCATCTCCGCACATTCAGAGGTGTCCCATCACACCTTTGCCCCAGTCCAATTACTGCCAACACTTATTGCCAAATCAGTGCACATGCCTGAGTCTCTCTCTCTCTCTCTCTCTCACTTTCCATCCTTACCCCAACAACATTCCTTTCTCTCTGCCCAGGATTCCTTCCATTATAACTCATTACATGCAACAGCATTACTCTCTGACATTTACATATTTTATTGCAATAGAGATGAGCATGGATAACTGGTTATTACTATTAAACATTGCATCTGCTCACAGTTTGAATTGGTTGAGGTGCATTTGTATGTAAGAAGAGAAAATGCAAGGAGGCCAACCTTTCAAAGCGCCACTGCGAAAGGAAGCAATGATGCATGTTAAAACAGCCGTACCAACAAGATGAAGGAGCAGAACTGTGTATAATCTCAGCTAAAGGATGCAAATATTTCTAATCATGGTTTTTGCACGGTGAGTACCTTGGTCTCTTTTCATTTCTCAGAGTGGTGAAATGTCATAGTCGCCTCAAACTTCAGTCCACATTGTGTCACGAAGATTTCACTCCAAGCCAAAGAAAGGACAGCAGTTGTTTGTGGACTCCAATTACCATTCATGCAACATCGTTTCAATCTGATCGTGACTTTCGTCACAATATGCAGGACCTGATGTTCAAGAAAGCACTAAGGGAGGAATTTTGGAACAAAATGTTCCCACTCCTCTCCCCATCCTCTCTCTCTGTTCTGTCCATCTTATCGCAGATGTTTTCAGTTTGACTAATATCCATCAGGCTCAATCCAACAGATCTTTAATCTTCTGTTTATTGAATTTCATCAGAGGAACCCCTCAAAGTTTCTATTCAGAAAACTCTGTGGTAGGCTTTCGGCACTCAGCTATATAATATTGTTCCAGTTCTTAGGCTCAAAGCAGACTCTTTTTTTGGTCCGTGTATAGAGCTGTTCAATATGAAAAGACTACCCTAGTGTGATGATCACTGCATTTAAAGCACTTCAGACACCTTTTAGAATGTACTCTCGTTAATCAAAACCTGACGAACAAGGCACAAACCTCTGAGGAAAGACTTCGCTGTACCTGCTACTGACATATCTGTGTAGGAGCCCACCGACTCTGAAGATGTACATGAATATAAATGTACATGTAAATGGGGCTTCATGCAGAGGTCACTCTACGCTCAGGGGCTCTATTTCACTCAGGTTGGTTTGCTGCCACACTATAGTGTTTAGAAAGAGAGGATTTTCTCCCATGTCCTGCTGCTAAGTAGTGGTATGACCACCACTTTCATGCGGCCGTGCTGATGGACACCTCCATCCCAGTGAAGGGCAGCCGTTGTGTCCTTGTCAGAGGCTTGAGGGGCCCCTGCCTACCTGTGGGCGAGTTGCAGATGCCTGACATTGGCCCCCCGCAAAGCACCTTGTCTTTGAATTACCTACTCGGAGATGATGAGTGGGCCCTACAGGAGTTGTCAAAAGGGCTCTGGACCAGCATGTGTGCCCTCTTGTCTTGTATCCTCTTCTCCTCCCCCTCCTCTTGTGTTACTCTCCTTTCTTCTTTTTAGCTCTTGACTATCCTCATTTTTTTCCTCTTAAACTTCTCCATCCCCTCTTCTACTCTGTCTTTCGTTCCTCCCTTTGTTTCCATCTCTTGTCTCCTCTCCCCTCCTCTCCTGTCGTCCTCCTCCTCCCTCCCCTCTCTTCTCTCTCTCTCTTCACCCGCTGTCAGTTGAGTTGAAAAAGAAAAAAAATCTAGACTCCCTGTCGAGCTGGGTGCTGCTGAAGAGGCCGACGTCGCCAGCGGTGCCGAGAGTGGCATGTGAGCAGGATGAGGGCTAATGGTGGAAGCCGAGCTGAGTGGAGAGGAGCGGAGCTGAGAGGAGCGGGGTAGAGCCCAGCCTCAGCAGCGTTGCGTCAGCCGCCGGTCGTTCGTCTCCCCCCAGAAAAATGCACAGCCTGACACCACTAGCTGCTGAAACAAGCTGGCCGACCTGGGGGAACCATTTCCAAACTGCCTCTAAAGCTGCTCCTCACTGCTCCCAGACCAGGGCATTCCCCTCCAGTGCTTTAAATGAGTCCTGCTTTCACTTGGCTCTCAGTGCCACAGGTGTGGCATTTTGAAAGTGCTTTTCTCCCACCTCCACCTCCCCCCTCTACACCTCCATTCACCTCCCATCACACAGGTAGGTGTGAGTCACCCAGTGGTGCTCCAGTCTTTAAGCGCTGTGTTGAAACAGCCTCCCCTCCCTCCCCCGCCCCCGCCTCGGCCCTGGCCACCAGCGGCCCCCCTCTGTGGTCCACAGCCCCCGATGGTTGCGTAAGCCGCCCGTGTGTCCCTGAGCTGTGTGGAGAGCCATGGAGAGGACGGGGCTCCCGGCAGCTCGTGCTCTGTTGTCCGCTGGTAATCCTCTCCGCAGGGACACGTCCTCGTGGACCGGGCCCAGCCAGCTGTGCTGCGCCAGTTCCCTTTGTGTTCCAAATATTTTTTTGGGCTGAATGCTTTGAACACCGACTCACGGGCTTCTTTCTTTACGTAAATAGTTGGATCCGTTTGGTGTGTGGGGATTGGATGTTTTGGACAGAGACTGATCGTGATTTTTCGGTGTTTGAGTGTTGCCCTGATGTTTTTGAAATGGTCTTTCCTAGTGGACATTTTTTATTTTTTTACAAAAACATCAGTGAAGGACAGTCAGGGGGACTTGAAATAGATGAAAAAGTACAATGTTGTATTAGGGCCATTGTAGTGGGAAAAGAGAAGAAAAAAAATCTGAATTTCCGCCATTAAATTCTAAAATCTAAAGTCACACATTTGTGAGAAAAACAATTGCTTTGCTTGAACATGTCCCTGAACAACAGTGACCTGATATTTCCCATACGTTCATATTATCTTCACACTATAACTACTGGTTGGTGGCGCAAATAAGCTAGACAAAGATACTGTAATAAAGGATGATCATCCGTTACATCACATTAACCATTACAAGCAGTGCCAATGGGATGGAACTGGAACACTTCCTGTGTAACTGAGATGCTACCCAGCAGTCATTGGGTGTTCAGTGTTGCTCCCTTAAGCCAGGGAAACACCAAACTGACATCAGAATCAGAATCAGAATCATTTTTAATGGCCAAGTATATTTATTCACACATACAGTTAACTTGGTGTGGTTGGTGCATAGGACATAAAACATATAAACATAAACATACTAACAAAATAGCAAAAATAAGAATAAAAGATAAATGTTTTACAAGATAGAATAATAAATAATAATAAAGAATTTGGGCACGTGCAGGGCTAAGATCCAGTGAATTGGAATTAGCAAAGTGCAGTATATAAATAATTTACGCTGTAATGCATTTGTGTGAATGTGTATGTGTGTGTGTGTTGGGGGGGGGGACCCAGAGTCAGTGTGATGTAGGGGGCTTGTTTGTGAGAAAAAACTGTTCAGGTGGCGCGAGGTTTTGGTCTTGATAGCTCGGAACCTTCTGCCGGATGGGAGTCTCTGAAATAGGTGGTGTCCAGAATGGGAAGGATCAGCAATGATCTTGCCTGCTCTCTTGCTGGTCCTGGAGTGGAACAGGTCTAGGAGAGACGGCAAGTTCGCAGCCGATGACCTTCTCAGCTGACCGAATGATCCGCTGCAGTCTGCCATCAAAGATTTAGCGCCGACGAGGGCTGACTGTTGCGTCGCCTCGTGTTGCCTGTGTCGTTGCCAAAAAGTTGCACTTGAACACACCGCATGAGGAAATAACTCCGTACCAAACTATAAACAAAGCAGCGTTTACGTACCATTTTCACACCACTCTCGCTCACCACAGCCCGTTTCGTAATATAGCTACTTTTAATCAAGAATATGTCTGACAAGAAGCTGCACATGGCACAGGCATCGTCAGCCCATGGTCTTTTGGTTGAGGAAACGGGAAAAAAGAGGCTGAGGCTGAGGCTGAGGCTGAAGCAGAGGCATGATTCATATTCTTGCAACTCTTCACTTACTGTATGTGTACATGATGCATTTCCTGTTTACCGGTGGCCTCTGTGGGGTGATCCAGCCTTGCAAAGTAAAGCGATGTGGTTCTTTGACAAAACACATTTTTTTCTGATTTTATTCTCAAAAATTTGTGAGCTTTTGGTTCGCAAATGTATGACTTCATACGTTTATTTGTTCTCATAAATGTACAACTTTAATCTTGGAAATTCAGCTCAGCAATCTTATTTTACCTACAATGGCCTTAATATGCCGTTGAAGGAAAGTCCCCACACACCCAAGAGTCATTTTGCAATTTAGTCTCCTTAATGTGTAACCGTTCCATTTCCCAAAGAGCATCTCATTAAGTCCCCTCTAAAAACATATAAGCGACTTTGTCATTCTCAAGATGCGTTTCCTTATTTCATTGCTAATGTCCACCCTCTGCAGACTCAGTGTCTACACTCCTGTGTCTGGAGGGAGGTTTAAGGGAGTTACTTGCCTTGCCTTTGCAGTGCTGAAGCCACATTGATGTGCTTTGAGAGGGCATAGTGGGAGAGTGCTTAGGGAGGGTCCTGATGAGAGGCATTCTGTGACAAGCACTGCAGTGGTACTTCCTGCTGTTTGGGGAGTCTGGGAAGTGGAGGGGGAAGAAGGGGTTTGGGGGAGGGGGGCTGTCGTGGCTGTTTAGTGTGTGTGTGTGTGCGTGTGTCTGTGTGTGTGTGTGTGTGTGTGTGTGTGTGTGTGTGTGTGTGTGTGTGTGTGTGTGTGTGGAGGGCCCCGTGTTTATTTAGAGAGGTTTTTACCTCTCCGCAGGTCCCCCCTCTGCTGCGACAAGCACTGTATTCATACCAAGGCGAGTCACCATGGCAACATGGGAGTTCGCTTCAGAGAGATGTACTGTAACAGTGGAACAGAGTCTATGCCTGGCAAAAAAAAAATATATGTGTTTCATCAAAGCCAGCTCAAGTTGGAAATGTTCAGAAAGAGTTGGGAAATAGAATGGTGTTCTGGACCTTCTTCTATACGCAGAGGGAAAAAAAAGAGTGAAAGATGTTATGGTTCCCGACAGCTGTGTGGTGCGATCATCTACGGAGTGCAGAACGCCTGGATGTCTGTCAACCCAGTGGAACTCAGATGGACGACCGTCTTATCTGTGGAGACGATATGGATTTCATGCCCTAATCGTCTTACTCTCAAGAGTAGCCCAATCACGCTCAATAAACCCCTACAGCATCATATGGAGTTCTCCCCCTGGGAACTGAAAATTGAAGTTCTGTTGGGCAAAGTTGACCCTGAGGGCTACGTTTGCTACGGACGCCGCGTTCCCGCGCGCCTCAGACAGAGCGCTAGCAGCAGCCGTGCGGCTAATAGATAGAGATGGATGTGAACACTCCATCTGTGATCAGCGCATCTGTGTCGTGGCCGCGATGAATGCATCTCTGGGGGTGTTAAAGACAGCATGGGCCCATCACTGCCTGCACGTCCAGGAGAGTCGTCACAATGCATTTCTCCCTCAGGACACTCCTGAGCCCAGCCGGGGAAGGGAACTCTGAGGAGAGATGGGCTATGTAAAGTAAGCCTGGTGTAATATATATAGCCGTCATCGACTCGACTACTCGCCCCACTCAGTATCTCCATTCTGTGCTGTCACATACGGTCTCCCCAGGCGAAAATACTCCCTTTCTCTCCCTCTCTTTCTCTCTATCTCTCCCTCTCCTTCTCTCTCTCTCTCTCTCTCTCTCACGGCTCACTGGAGTGTCCTTATCATGCTGTACCTTTCACCACATGCACGGTTACATCTGCAATCATTATGAAAATAGCATGGAGCAGATTCCTCAGCTGGAGGGCACACCCCAGGGACTGCACACAGGAGCGGATTAGACGGGTGGAGCTCCCTCTCCTCCCTCTCCTCCCTCTTCTCCCTCTCCTCTCTCCTCCCTCTCCTCTCTCTCCTCCCTCTCCTCCCTCTTCTCCCTCTCCTCTCTCTCCTTCCTCTCCTCGCTCTCCTCTCTCTCCCTCCTCTCCTCTCTCTCCTCCCTGTTTCTCCTGCTCTCTGTGGCATGGACAGACTTGTGCTCACTCTCAATGTGCTCACTCTCAATGTGCAACTCACAATGTGCAACTCTCAATGTGCAACTCACAATGTGCAACTCTCAATGTGCAACTCACAATGTGCTCACTCTCAATGTGCAACTCTCAATGTGCAACTCACAATGTGCTCACTCTTAATGTGCAACTCTCAATGTGCTCACTCTCAATGTGCAACCCTCAATGTGCACACTCTTTATGTGCAACTCACAATGTGCACACTATTAATGAAAACACATAAGGGAGAGGTGTGGTGTGTTTGGTCGTGTGTGAACGTTTGTTTCGTTATGTTTCGCTGTGGACCTTTTTTTATAGATAATTCAAATTTAACATCAGGGTCCGTTAATCAGTGACCTCAACAGAGTCTGAGAGAGTTTGGAGAGTCAGCAACTCTAAACATTAGGTAAAAAAGAACCTTAGGATGGTTTCACGGAAGTGGCATATTTACGATCGCCGCTTGATCTATCCATCTTGGTCATGGTCAGGTGGTTGGATGTATTTATTAATGACATTAAAAGTAAACAGCGCTTAAATCACAGGACTGACATCCTGATGGCAGATAGATGTATGATGGGGGAGAGAAGGGGGGTGGCACACATGTGTGTCTGCATGCTGCATCTCTGACACACATCTGGAGGCTCTTGTCACAATCTCCGTGTCTGCTGCCTCAGTCTGCCTTTGCTTTGAGGTCAAGTCTCCCAGGCTTATTTGTTAGCTAAATGCTAAATGGCCTCGCATACTCAGAGGAGTGGTGCTGTCAAGTGGCTAGACGTGCGTTCTGTTGGCGGTGATGTACAGCAGAGTGAAGGGAGACAACCGCCGTTTTCGAAGGAAGCGGATGACATGCGCCCGAGCCTCTTGATTTGTCTCGTTGTGCATTCAGTGTGATCGGAGTGAAACGCTGCCAGATTGAGGTCTGATCAAAAACACTGCATGCCACTGTGGATATTCAGACGGGCTCGTCAAAATCTCTGTCTTACCTTTGAATGTCACTGGACGGCGGCTGGCTATTACATTGAGTTGCCAGAGACAGAGACAGAATCCAAAAGCCTGCATTGCAAACGCTGAGCACATCTCCCCCCCCCCCCCACCCCCACTCCTCAACTGGAGCACCAAACTGTTCAAATAATTAAATAAGACCTTTTTTATTATGTTGGAGGCATTTGTTGTCCTAGCAACCAAAACCTCTCAAACAGTAGCACGGAGCACCATTTCTTTATTCTTTTGTTTGGTCGGTTCTCTCTCTTTTTTTTCTCTCCCCCAAAATACATCTCTGAACCGCTGATTGCAGTCACAATATGCAGTTACCACAAAATAGCGGGGAGAGTGAGAAGAATTTTGATCTGGCGCTCATCCTAGTGGGTATAAGAACGGCGGACTGCTCTAGGCTGCTGTAACTGTTTGTGTGATGATGGGGGGGGGGGGGAAGGCAAGCTGAACTCCCCTATGGGAAAGATTTCAAACCACTGCACCTCTTTCAGAGCAGAAAACATATTGACAAAAGGAAGGGATTTACAGTTTAGCTGAACTATCAAAGATGGCACACTCCTGCTCAGGGATGTGGCGCCTTCAAACGATCCATTTCTCTGAGTCTGTTTGTGCAAAATTCATTATTTTCACACCAGCAGCCTCAGCACAGCAACAACCTCTCCTGGAACAAACAAGAAGAAGAAAAAAAAAACACAGCCTGATAATGGATTTATTAGCAAGCCAGGGTCTGACAGTGCGGTAGTTGTTTTTATTATGGGGATTTGTATCCCAGCATTTGCTTGACTTTAATGATAAAATATGATGTCAATAACAAATACAGAGTCGATCGAGTCGTGCCAGTTGCCTTCCTCTGTGAGTAATTATTAGGAGGGCGAACAATGGGCTCCGTGCCTTAAATGTCAGCTGAATCGAATCCAACTGGGTAAACACACTCTCGCTCCATCAATCACCCAGAGACGGTTCGCTGGAATCCTTCAGATGTCTACATGTGACCTCAGTGACAAATATGGACATGACTCTGATGAGGGGAAGCTACATAACACCACTCCAGTGAAGAGGTTCTGTTTGCTCTGCTTGTGTTTTCATGGCTGCTCACTGGCCAATACATGTTGATTTCTCCTCAATGATGAAGAGGAGAAATCAACAAATCTTAATGTGCTTTCTGAAGGCCTTGATGGTGAGGACTTCATGCCTTTTCATTTATGGGGATCATTAATATATCATGCCCAAAGACAAGTTGTTGAATGGTTTCAATAAAAAAACATGGGAGCGTCTTTATGAATTTTCCGGTGTAACATTGATTTCATAAAGAGGTAATCTAATCAGCTCATTATGTGGAGCGGTTCAACGAGACACACTGGATTCATCGATTCATCAATCTCTACTGTCTCAGACGAAGCACAGAGCAATTTCATTGACAAGTTGGACAAAGCTCCCACTGACTTCAGTCACCACTCACGCTCTCCTCCAGCAGCAGATTTATTTTATTCATGTCCAATTCGCTGGGTTCTCCAGAGAGCCTTAGCTTTGATAACGGCGCCTATCTATGTGTTCTTCCCTGTCAATGACTTATGCCTCAGATCAAAGCCAACCACATGTCAGCCCCTGTAGAGCCCGAGTCCCATCTGTTTCTGTCACCCATCACTCCACTAGCTGAGCGCTGTCGGCAGGCCCGCTTGGCGCTCCCCGCTCAGCTCAGGGCGCGCTCCCTCTGCCCCGTGGTACCAGAGCAGCCAGACCCTCCCTGGACCCATCCACTTTCCCCCCCCCCACCCCTTTTCTGCTGTTTCAAGCTGCCAAAGCACCATCTGCATCACCGCAAATCCAAAAATCGGATAATGTCATCAGTCAACACCCTGTGTCTTCATTAACACATATCTCATTAGTCAGATGAGGCCAATTAAGAATACAACAGGAGACAGATAATTAACAGTTGCGGTTGGTTAATTTGGGACATAACGTAAAGACAAAACAGCAGTGTATGGTAACTGGGCCTAGAAGGTGTTTCTGATGAGAAATGTTCAGCATACGCTGTCCAGTAATTGGTAATTGGCCTGGGGGCAGAGAGGAGAGACGTGGGGAGACGTCGAAGGATGCCAGACGTGGGCAAGTGTGCCCAGCGGACCAGAAGGAGTGACCTGGCAGTGCCAAGGAGGCTGTGAGAGGAGGAGGAGGAGGAGCAGGAGGAGGAGGGCCCTGAGCCGTGGGGAGATGCCTCGCGTTGCCAGCGGTCTTTGGGTCTGCCTGTAGGCCCCCCTCTGTGCGTTATTTGCAATTGGCTCACCTTCTTCTCCGTGGAGACCAATGATCACGTTGGTACAGTCAGTTGAGTCTTTCGAACAATATCTCATTTCCAGGAAATATTCCATGCAGGTTAGCCTCCGTCTGTTCAGCATTGCCTGCTTGTCATTATGCTCGCGTCTTGTGAAGTGCATACTGTTTGTAACAGTAATGAGTTACAGCATTGTGCACCTGCTAGCTGATGTCTTTCTCTTTGGCTTTTTTGTTTTGTACTGTGCAGGCATACCATGTGTATGTCTTGAATGGTTTTAAGGTGGTTTATGTGGATGCCCATACATTATATACAACTGACATTCTTTCAAGGGCATTTGTGCTTCATACATGTTTTATTCATGTAGCTAAGGACCAGGAATAGACTACAGGGAATGATATATAGTCGGTGAAACACTGTGTCCTGTTGGAGAAAGCTGTCCGATGCTCACATTGAATAGCTTTCATTCTGGTTTGTCTTTCATGTCAATGAACCACACAAAGTACTTTCTGAAAAGTTCTTAGAGAGGAAGAAACTTTCTGGAGGAAAAAGAGTAATTTCTTTACCCCAAGCAAGCTCAGAGGTTCATTACGATCAGCCGTGTAGACACTGAAATGGCTCAAACACAAAGACATCATTTTCTCAAACTTTTTCCAGTGTCCCTCTTTCTCGCCCTCTCTCTCTCTCTCTCTCTCTCCTTCTCTCTCTCTCTCTCTCTCTCTCTCTCTCTCTCTCTCTCTCTCTGTTCGGCCATTCCTCTCCCATCCTGAGATGTTCTATTCTGGCTGGGGTTCCATTGTCCTCATCTTGATGCGGGGAGAATGAACCAGCGGGGGAGAAAGAGAGAGAAAGGGAGAGTGAGAGAGAGAGCGCTGTGGTTCACACGAAAACCTTCGGCCGCCAACCATCTTCTCACAATCCATGGAGACATTTCCCCTGAACAATAACCAGCTTCCCGCTTTCCCATCTAACGGGGCAGCACAATGGCAGAGCCCCCGCCAGCCAATCAGTGGCAGTTGCAACAGGGGAGGGAGAATCTATTCTCCCCGCCTAAACTCGTCTCTGCTTCCCAGCGCCATCTGAAAGTGCACCCCCATCTACTTCTTTCACATACGCGGACCTTAATTCAATCATTTCTGTCCTGCTGGCTCCGTACATGTTGTTCTCAAGCTGCGTGGGGTCAGGGAAGAGAGTGCAAGTCGTCACATGTGAAATAACGATCGCTTCCCTGGAAATCCGTGGAAGTCAAAAGTTAATGACTGCTGTCATTTCCGTGTGGCTCAAGCGGCTACTGGGCAGTGCACTGGGAGTTTCGTTTCTATTTTTGACTGCGTAGTGGACGTTTCCTGTGCAGTGAATGAGTATGTAAGGAGTAACACATATTAAATGCCAGAGTTCCAATGCCTGTTCGTGTTCGATAAGGTTGCCTACAATACGGGTATCTTGCTTTACATCTTGAGTGACCCTGATTGAGTGTGTTAATTAAAAGCTAAATTCATCATTGCTTTTTGGCATTGTTCGCAGGGGTGCCAAATACTTGAGAATGAAAAGGCAACACGAGGACAGAGAAAACGTCTTGCAAATGAGAAATCACTGCTGCTGTTATCTGCAACCACAGACAAGCTAGTCTAATTAGGGCTATTAGCATCCAGGTTCATTAAAGAGCAGGAAAGGGCCATTAATAGCCAAAAGGCTATGACTTATTCAGTAGATTAGGGGGCAGTTACTGTAAAGATGGCTGTTTTTGCAAGAAACAATAAGTGTCACCTAATGGCTGCAATAACTACCAGTCATTAGTTTATCCATCATTCACAAATATTGCTGGATATGAAGTGAAGCGTTTATCTGCCCATCATGACAGATGACCTGACAGACTCTTAATATATAAGGACTTAACATTTACATAACCTTCATTATTGGTTTGGTTTCAGGGCCTCCAAATGGTAGTCACATGTTACACATGTTACATATATTAACATTAACAATATTATGAACTGGGCAGAGGTCCAAAATTAATTAAAGCCTAAATTACATGGACAGAGCAGTTGGACAGAAGTGATTTATCGTGTCGAATATCCTCTTTCATTGTCTTTAAAGCACATTTGAATGAATGGGCCTTTTCCATTTGACCTGTTTTACCTGGGTGGCTTTGCGTTGGATTCATCTTATATTATTCACTGACCAAATGTTTTTCTATTACTGATTTATTTTTATTAGACGTTTGGCAGTTAGCCTGTATTATGGTCTCTATACAAAGCCCATAAGGTCATAAATCATGCACAATTGAATACTTTATTGCACAATGGTTGTCGTGAAATTCTGGGTCTCTAAATCAAGCCAATAATGTCACAACACATCCCTTATGTAGTTCAATATTACACACAGGGTTTTATGATATTCAGAGTAATTTGAAGCACCACATATCTATAGCATGGAAAAACTATGTCTTCCCAGCAAACAATCGCGGGTGAGATCTTCACTGGTCATTTGTCAGTGTAACATCAGTGGTGAATTGTCAATGCTATTGTCAGTGGTTTGCCACTACAGCAGGCCACCAGCAGAACTGTCATGTCATAACATCATCTAAAGAGATGACCTTTCAGAATGTGTTGAAAATTCAAAATTCTTGCCTTGTCTAAATCTCTCACATTACCACCTAATGTAGCATAATAAAGAAACCTCTTAGATCTGGAGGATGATTCTGAGTGTGAGGCACACGCTTTCAGACTCCTCACATGAAATCTTTTTTATATCTCTTTCTCTTTCATGGACCGTTTGGAGAGACTGATCAAAGTTAAAGCGAGCGAATGTCAGTCTGAAGATACATATGGAAATGACTGATGGGATTGAAGTTGAAGAAGGCGTTCACTCATTTCAGCACCACGGACAGCTCTCGCCTATGTGCTGCCTTGTTATTGACAAACTAATATGCACTGTATCTGTGGTCACTGGCTGAAGAGTGTATGCTAATGGCAGGGCATACATAGTCTTACAGACAGACACCGTAATATATATAGCTAATTAAATTCCTGATTCCACATCTGAACAGGATGCTCAGTGACTTCACGTGATATGACTCCATCTCTGAACCCTCATGATGTTATTGGCTTTGACAGAAAGTTCATTATATTATCACCTGAGGCGAGGCTTAAACGGAGCTTTGGATGAGGCGTCCATTCTTAGTTCCATATATCCCCACTGCGCTTGCTTAATCTGCGTCTGATCTTTGAGCAGCGTGAACAGCACTGATTAGTAGAGTTGAAGTAGGTTACAATGGAGAGGAAACAACCCCAGTGATGGAGTCTTTTACCGTTTTCTGCTGTACGTTATGGGAAGGTAGCATTGATTGTCCAATGTTAGTTTTTGCACTGAGACAACCATACTATAAATGAAAGCTGGAGCGAGTATTTTCAGTAAACAGAATGACCAAAGGGACAGGATTTGACCAAAGATCAAAAGATCAAAGAAGTAAATAGCACAGAACCGCCCATAGAGGTATATAATGCGGAAACGCAGATGTTCTGAAGAGTCTCCTGCCTTGGCCCATTTTAATAGACTGCTGTAATGCTTTCCCCTCTGCGTCTCGTTGAACCGCCATGCAGAAAGAGGGTCTGTACGAATGAAAAATAAACAAAAACAAATCAAATCTAAAAAAATGGCACCGCATTACTTGAGCAAATCTAGGCTTATTAAAAATCAAAATGGGAGAACAATTCAATCAAGCAAATGCATTGCCTTATAATGGCGATTTAATTGCTTGGCCTATTGAACGTCTACTTTGTAGATAACTCAAATGCGTTTTCAATTGGAGTCGAGTATTACCTGGGCCCAATTAAAAACACCCTATGAGACTTCCACGTAAACCATGCGCCTCAGCATATGCGGCGCAGATACATCTCCCTATCCCCCTGCAGTACGGCTGAAGAACGTGGAGGGTTGGAAACCACAGTTACATTCGACATGTCCTTAAAGCCAATTCAAGCATGTGTTTTCAAAGGGACGAACCCGAATAAAACTAAGCGGACTCATGCAGGTATATCAAGCGGCTGTTGAATTCTAACGACTGTTGTCACCAGCAAAATGCCCAAGTGAAGCCGGACCGTTTGCACAAGCACAACGCGCAAGCAGCTCAACCCCTCCCGAAGCTGACAGATACCAGCTCCAGCTGTCTTTCTTGGCGCCAGATGTGCAAAGGCGGCGCCCCATAAACACACCTGCGATTGGCTGCCCCCAAGACAAACATTTCTGCTGTTTATGATACGCTCTCAGTCCACAGAGAAGTCATGACCTTACCACCACTTTATTTCACAGGAAGGGTAATGTGAACAGATGTAATTTTTCAAGTAAAGGTATTTAACTTTCCCTGTTCTAAAAAGACTTGGCCCTTTTACTTTTCAGACTTAACACAGTCTAGCAGAATTATCATTCCATTCCATCCATGTGGCACTGGCAGTCACGGAATTAGTGGAAAGGATAATGTTTTGTTTAATCAAAGGAAGGACGTTATGTTGAATAATTAACATTTGAACAGAACTTCCACCGTGGGCATAGCAAATCTGACATACCCTTCCTTAACAAAGGATTCGACTCTCCTTGAATGCCAATATACTTATTCATTTTAATGATTCATATGACCAATTCATCATTTGGCTACTTTTCCTAGTCAAGTATTATCATAATCAAGAACATAATCTCAGGCTCTGGACAATACATGGTGTTTACAGATTTTTTTTTAATTTCCGTTGATCTGGGGAAAGCGTGATTTCCAGTGAAGGCAATTTAAAAGTACAGAGAAAAAACGAAGCCTCCATTGAATAAGATTGCAGGCCTACGATTTCTTTGTTCTGGTGTTGTTCTGGTGTTTCCATACGCAACATGTTCTGCCAGGACATGGGAGACACTTTTTGGAAGTAATGTACTGCTACACAGACATCTCCCTGAGAGGAACTTATTTCAGATAATTGCATCATGCATTATGCTGACTTCACCGAGAGACAATATGAAGACGAACATGCTAAAACATGTGAGGAGAGGTTGAACACAAGAGATAATCAATTGCGGGATGAACTAGTTTGTTAGCAGGAAAAACATGCTTGGCGTAACATACGGTTTGTTCCTTCACAACTTAAAATGCTTTTTGCTTTAGCGACAACATGCTGTGCTGCAAATTACCCACTCAGAGGCTTTCCCTTGTCACTCTTCTGCAACATTCATCAGCCGATGGTGCGCCAGTGACAACTGCGTGCAAAGACAAGCATGACATGACAAGTGACAAGCACTGCTGGTCAATTCACACAAGGAGGCACGTGCAACTCCTCATCCTTTCGGAGTGACACGAGGGATCCTTTTTACCAACCACTTAGACAATTTGGTTTACGGAAGATGGGTAATTGGCAGTTGGAGAGCCAGTGAAGAAAGGGGAAAGAAATCGAAAAAAAAATGATTAAATATCACTCTTTTTCATTCCTCATCCACTGATTGATGCACCCATTCATTCTCCCCTGTGCGGTTTCACTTTCGATGTGCACAATAAACAAGATAAACCCTCAAGTATCAATGTGTGTGTCGTCTGAAATGAGAGATGAAATGGGCAGCAATCTCTGGCAGCTATCTGTCGCCGCTTGCTGTATTTCCACTGATCTCACGGAGAGATGAAGCTCCTCTGTTCTCGTCCGCTGCTTCTCCGGAGCGGGCCAGCTTCAGTGGGCAGCTCCTTGACTGATAAATGCAGCTTAGGCGTTCGTGAGAGGTAACACCTTGGCCTACCGTTTGAGATCTCTCCACGGGCTTTGTAGAATTGTATCAGCTAGAATTCTGTGCATACGTCCATGGGTGGCCTGCACGAAACCCCCTCTGGCAAGGCTTAGCTGGTTTCAACTATGGAGTGGAGTTAGAGTAGAATTAATTGGATTTCTTGTAATTTCATACACCCTTAATGAAAACTTCAATCATTCAGACCTACTGCAATAAGGAAACATTGACTTTTAAACACATTTAACTAAAGTTGGCATGATGTTGCAAGATATTGCTCCAATTTTTTTGATCACTTGCAGAGTGTTGCACCATAAATGTTACTATTATATAGTCTTCATCTTAGATACGACTAGGATAACATTTTATAAGTGGGTTTCTTCTTGTATGAACACACACATCAGTACAGTATTATCGACAGGATTCGTAAAGACCTGTAATGGTGATGATGTTTTTATAGCCGGCTTACAATTACACTGCATTGTGTAATCTAATCTACAGTGCTTAATGTGATGGGACAACCAGCTAATCATCTCAGCCTAGTTAATGGTCCAAAATGAACTGGGATCATTGGACCTCATGCAGCAACATTCTCTTAAAGATCTCATATATTCTCTTCCTTTTCTGTAAAGAGAAAAAATAAGAGAAGTCAGGTCCAGATTCACCAAACATTTGTAACCATTCAAATCAGCTCTTACTCTGGTGAATCCCAAGAATCAATTGATACGATCAAGATAGGAACAAAAATAAGATAAAGATTGGAACAAAAATAAGAAGACATTTGTTTGTATGTTGCTTCCTGCACAAGGCCCAGTGATACATGAAACCAAAAGTATTGTTTTTAATTCTTATCTTCATGGTCGAAAAACTCCTCCTCAATGCCTCAAGGAATTTTATGGAACGAGTCGTCTGAGCACTCCCAAGAGGCTGTGGCACTTTGGGATACGCCGCATCTGAGTAATAGCATTAACTTCATTATCTATTCTGCGGGTTCCTTAGAGAAAGAAAAAAAACGTTCCCATATCGGAGAGAAGAATTGAGCCCTTATTCTGGGAACTCCTTTGGGATGTGATGTGTATAGTGCTGCAAGATGAACCATGGACGATATTTCTTCCCCTCCAGAAGTATTATAACAAACTGTCCAAAGGTCTCCTCTATTAGTCTGCATGATGCATTCTAATGATTTTACATTATGTAACGGAGATTCATATTAATGGGAAAATGGATCCGTAGCCCAATGGCTCCTGAAATTGTGGGCTTTTATGAACACAGAGGCTCTGCCTTCTACTCTTTATCACAAAAGATGGGTTTTTTTTCTCCAAAGAAATCATATTATACAGTCTGCCGCACATTACATCTGGCAGCACATCATATCTTTATCATTTTGATGCCAGCCCCCCGTGCGTTGGTATATAAGTTAATACAAATCAGTGAGGATGCAGAGCCTTCGCCAGAACCATTTAATACACGACTCAAATTAGAAAATAAAGTGGCACAAAGGCATTAGCATTTATTTGCTAATGTTGTTTCCACCCTCCACTTGTAATTCATTTGTAACTGTGGTCTGAAAATAATCGCTGTCAATTTGAATAGAAGACCTGCCAAATTTTACAATTTTAATGCTTTTAAAGATTTGTTGCCATATTTATCTACGTATGGGGAGCTGGAGCACTGACTTCAATTACGTTTCAGAAATCCCCCTTTTATTAAAAAACCATCTACAGAAATAATTTTGAAAGAGGCTGATAATCCGATGTTTTGAGGATATTTTTCCACAAATCTCATACCATTCTGAAGGCTGACTCAATTGAGTTGTTTCTGTGAACTACACAGGTACTCATGCGCTCGGTGCTGGGCTCATGGTAGGATCAAACCCAATGCAGCCTCTTGTTTTCTTTCTCTTATTAGCCTCCATATCAGTGTGCTTCGGTTCTTGAAAAGACGGAAAGCAGGCCACAGAGAGCTTGGGCAACATGAAACAATCCAATACTCCATTTTTCCCATCACAAAGTGGGCTTGAAGCTTATCTGTTTTTTTCTGTTGGGGGGGGGGATTATGAGGGATTTGATACAGTACAGTCACTGTACAAACCCATGGGCGGGTGATGAGCAGCCTTGTAAATCATCATAGAGACAGTTTACCTGGGACGAGATATGATGGACAGAGGGAGACCTGCCCTCTCCCCTGGAAAAATACGCAGACACACTCACAAAAAGAAGCACATGCACATGTACGCACATGTACACACACATACATGCACATCTAAATACACCTTGGGTGTAAACTGAGGCTTTACAGCACGGTAAGCAGTGCTCTGCAGGTGTGTCGACATCTGGGGTTGTCACAGACTGATTCCAGATCAGGGCCAATGAAATCAATCACTTAATTGCTTAAAGTGGAATTGGGCTTTATCGACATCAATCATTTGGATCCTCCATAATTTTGAATGCAAATGTGTAACTTTGGATTCATCTATCATTTCGGCACACTAAAGAAACTCCACAAAGTAAGAGCTCAGTTCTGGTCTCGAAAATTGGTCATAATAATAGATTCCGTGAATTTTTGGAGACATTGGGAATCCATAAACACCATAGACACAGAGAATGCCTTTCAGCAGAGGGGAGCATAATTAGGGTCTTGAGGCATGTACACACAAGCCAGTGCAAAGTTATTTGGGCTCCAACGAAATAAGCAAACAAACACTTGCGAACAGCCCCCCCAGACTAGTCGATATCTCATCATTCCAAATCATTCACAACAAACACACAGCGAACAATCAGCGCTGAGCAGATAGTCGTAATCAAGAGGCCGATCACTTCAGCAAACACTTTATAACAGACTCAGCCTCTTCCTCGCACAGTTTTCTTCAAACCTTCTGTCTGTCATCTCCCACTGCGTAGCCTACTCACTATCCTATCACAAGAACTGACCGTAGTCTTCCCCCAGAGAGAGAGACAGATAGATAGAGATAGAGGGAGAGATAGACAGGTAAAGAGAGAGAGAGAGAGAGATAGAGAGAGAGTGTGATGCTCCAGTTCACCGTTAAGAGACTGAAATCACATTCACATTTCATTGAACACGCTGACAGCGGCTTAGTCACCCAGTCAGCCATCTGTTTGCTCTGGCCCCAGGCCCAGCATTAGGGGTTAGTGCGGCCCCGGACAGGTTGGCCGGGGATGGAAGTGTGATCGCCACCCTGGAGAGACTGGGACCTCCGCGCCAGGCACCAAACGGCCAGCCCCATTTATGTACTGTACACCCTTACATAATGGCCGCCGTATGGATTTATGCTCATTAAAAGCTTTAAATAAGACTCTCCACACCTGTTCTCTTCTAGGAAAGGCTTTTTTCAGGGGACGCAAGGTAGCGCTTTTGTTGTTGTTTTGTAATATCCCTGGATTTTTTTAATTTATAATTTGACTTCCTCTCATTCTATTTCCTACATTTTCCTACGGGTGATGTGACCACATCTCAGCAGTGATATAGCAATGTTTGTATAACAATTTCACAACCACGTCGATGTGTTTGTATTGATACTGTATATAATGTGATTTCCACACCCTATCTATTGTCAGCCAATTGGATATCTCTTAACACCGGTGGAGCTTGAGTTGTAATGGCCACAATTGAATCTTGTTATCTCAGGTACCAAGAGATGCTGAGGTAATGAAGGAGCCGCTGGTTCTTATATGAACCAATGATACGCTTGCATGGCTTCACTGGCATTGACTGATGAGTGCGTGCTGTGGCTGGGACCAGTGCTGAACACACATAGAGCAATTAATAAAAGTGTGAAAGAGAGGGGGAGTGAGTCGTGAGAGAGAGAGAGTGCTGGAAAGGCTTCCCCCGTTTAATTATACCACTGTAATGTTTAGTAGCTGGTACCAGTTATTAAGCACAAATAAATCATTCATGAAGATATTGCAGTAAAGTGTGACTAAGTGTTGTGAGTGGCGCGACAATGGTTGGTTTTTTAATTTTGGGGCAAGACGGCCTTTATTGCCTGCATGTCTCTAAAGAATGATACGAATGAAACCTAGGGTAGGCGATGTATTTAAGAAGCATGTTTTGTTGTATTTTTTTAAATTCTTTTTACATCCTGACAGCAATGAATAAATCAAATGCTCTGACAATAAAAAAAAAAACTTCATCCGTGGCAGTTGCAGGACTGTAAAACACCTGTCCGTAATCATTTTGGACCGTATGAAATGATTGGACGGCCTACCTGCCTGTCTACCCACCTACCTGCGCGCACTCTGCCTGTGCAGCCACTGTGCGTGACTGGCAGCGCAACTGTTGTTGTTTCAGGACCATGGACCATGGCATTCTTAACAAGTGTATTTTTTGTGTTCTGGTTTTGGATTGTATTTTAAGAACAAATCAAACCTCGTTTGACTTTTGGGCACACCAAATAATGCATGGCTGGCTCCGTATGATGACTCCCCTCTGGCCCAGCGCTGTTAACACTGGCACTACATGCAGTATCACCTGTGAGGTTGTCATGTCACTTGTCCTTGGCAGCAGCCTCCCCGTCCTGCCCCCATCCTGCCCCTGTTCTTCACTGGAATCAGCCTGCATCCAGACTATTTCCTCATCTTCATTTGGCGCCGGTGAGCTTTATTTTGCCTGGCACTGGCATCGGTTATTTTTGAATACATTTGTTTACTTCAAACATTTTGCAGCATCAGCCTCGAGATTTCTTTTTTTTCTCTGACCTTTTCCGCTCTGCCTTTTCTCTTTTTGGGACCTTTATCCATTTGTATATTTGATTGCTATCTTCATAATTGCTTCTTTCTGTCTTGGTTTGATTATTTCCCGCCTAAACTCTGACATTACACATTGATGGACAGATCCACTGGAAGGGGTGGGGGGAGGTGACGACGGTAGCACTTCCAGCATAGACTGTTTGGGGCCATGTAACCCCCAGTCACATAGGCTGTTCCAACATCACGTTGACCACAACTGGCAGGTCAAATTTCAAATCGGCAGGTCAAATCGCTGATGGCAATGGCATTGTTAGGTGGGCTAGCCCATCTGGCATTTGCCAGATTTACCAGATTGCCCGTCCGAGCCTGCCGGTGTCTTCCACAAGGCTAGGCATACATATTGCTAAAGCTAGCAAATTGGTCGAATAGAATAGAAGAATAGCAGAGAAAGAGCAGCCAAAAATCAAGTAACACTTTGCACTGATAAAAAAAGCAAGAAAAAAAAGACAGAAGTAGAAAATGCTACGACCAAAAAGAAGTTGAATAAAAGTAAGAGGTCAAATCAAAGTCAACGTCCGTATGGCTTGTCAACAATAAAAATAATAATAATAGTAATAATATTTTTTTTCTCTAGAGCAACTCTCTGGAGCCTGAAGCGCTTTACAGAATGCAAACTGGTAAGCCATGCTGTGCTGTTAGCAGTCGCTGTGGACAAGCATTGTGTAGAGTAGATTTGGAAGGTCATGTTTGTGCCGTGTGTGAGCAAGCATTGTTGCAACACCGTGCCACTTTCGAGTCCCACCACCCAACTCAGTGGTGGCCTCTCCCTCTGAGAACCTGACAGTGAAAAATACCTATTTTACGGGCTACAATGTACACATGTGGCACTCTGCACACCTAACACATTCCCATTCCAACTCACCACATGCATGACATTCCCAAATGCAGAGCTGCATCGAGGTTGAGCACATTTTATTCCACCACTGCTGCGCAGCAAGCATGCCGCACCGTAAACTGACAGATCTAGTTTAGTTGCAAATGGTCTCTGGTTCTTTTAAGGCAAAGGAGGAATCAATCAGGAAACGTGCTGGTTTCATGTAACAAAATATTTCCATATATATGGCATGTGTATGATAACAGCTCTGTTTATCACCAGTGGAGATGCTCCTAATTATTAGCCTGGGGACAGAAGTCTGTGACTGTTCCCATTTTATGATACAGGGTGTTGAATAGGATGCCAGTGAGGAGGCTGCTTTGAGTGGGCCATAAGCACTGGATGAAGTCATCATGTCGCTGGTTTCCACCAGCGACTTTGTATCTGTAAATTAAGTTATTATACTTTTGCTAACATACAGCTGATGACATTGCCATGAAATTCCAACAGTCAATGATAAAATTAGCAGAATTCTGACTGTAGAGAGTGTAAGGATTAACAGCATCCACTCTGGAAGGAGAAACAGACTT
Source organism: Clupea harengus (assembly GCF_900700415.2). Classification (NCBI taxonomy): domain Eukaryota; kingdom Metazoa; phylum Chordata; class Actinopteri; order Clupeiformes; family Clupeidae; genus Clupea; species Clupea harengus. The sequence continues at coordinate 11,265,590 of NC_045174.1, read as the reverse complement.
CTCTAATGGTCTTTCAAACAATGCACAGCATTTCTATGGGATTAAGAGCTATAATTATTGGTCATCATTATTGAGTGGGACTTACCAAGCCTCCATATGGGCTTGTATATGCTCCAATGTTCACAGGTCAATGTGCAATTCCTGGCTGCAGTGATTCCACACATTTCTTTCCCCATTTCCTTCTCGCAAAGAAAGAATGCATTTGGGGAAAAAAATGAATGAATAGATGTAATGCAAAATAAAGAAGGTGATAGACTGAAGAGTAGGTCCCACCGAGCCGAAGTCACTGAAACTGACTGTGATTAAAAACTCAAACTTTGTTTGCTCATGAATCTGATCCCAGGAGGATTGTGTGTTTGAATTTTTATTTTAGACGCGCGAGAGACGGATCTGGGGAATCTCACAAAATCTCCTTGGCAGGGAGTTTTTTTTTTTTTTACCTGACATTTGCATCTCACAGCCACCGCACATGGAGCAGGAGTTTATATTATGACACAGCTTTAGCAGAATTTCACTCAAGATAGGGAGACAGTCCTGTTCTGGGGGCCACCTGAGAATTACTGGAAACGGAGAAAGAATTCCTTATCTGAAAGACAGAGAAAAGATAGAGTGACTGAGGGAGAGAGGGAGAGAGAGAGAGAGAGAGAGAGAGAGAGAGAGAGAGATAGAAGGGGGCTTAACATCTTCAGAAGAGATTTATGCTAGCCTGGAACTCAACACAAGTCGCTCTCAGACCATCACTATACCACAGAAAACCGTTACAAACAGATCAAAATATTGACCCAAGAAAGTTTGCCAGTCTGCTCTAAGTGATGCGCTAATAATGGCAGACAGTGTGGAGGCTTTAACTAAGGCTGGAAAAGGAGCGCAGTGCTGAGTAACCGCCGCAGCGTTTGGATTGATTTCAGATGACTGTGCCTACACAGTGGATTCCGGAGCATCAACAATGCAGACATGGGAGAGAAGGATAGCATGTAGCACTTCCCACACCACCCTCCAAACCACCCCCTCGCCATCTAACTACAGTGGTTGCCGTGGAAACATACAAAGAGATTGCTAAGCATGCGGCACAAGTTCTGTCACCGTGGCAACAGCTGGCTCTCATTCAGGCTGGCTTTCGATTGGGAGGGAGGGGGGGGGGGGGGGTAATTCTACCACTATTCTCTTTGTTTTTTAGTTTTTTATGTTTTTTCTTTCTTTGTGTTTTTTTCACCCCATCTTCTCCCCCTTGCGGACAGCATTGCACACTTGACCGAGGGAATAAGTGCGGCCAGTGTTGTGTGAAAGAATGTCTGGGTGACACAGAACCTGTTAGCCACAGAAGAGACCCATCATGTTGAGTTTGTGTTGGTCTATCAGTCTTGCCTCTTGATCTTAATTAGCCTCGGAGCTCAAACAGCTCGCAGAGCTGAGTCGAGTTCTCACAGGCAGTCAACCTGGGGGTGAGATAACATAGAGTGCTGTTTAACTTCTGCTGCTATTATCACTACGCCACTGAAGGGCTTTGTTATCCTGTGGGGAAACCGGCTGGTTGCGCTGTCTACATAAAAAACACTACATTTTGAGCCCTTACAGGCTCTACATAATCAGAAATTCAACTGGCATAACTGCATCTATAAACCAGCCCAGATGCACTTTCAATAATGACTTAATTCAGATGGACTAAGATTCTTTACATGAAACAGTACTGCTGCGTCATTTTTATAGCAGTGGTAGGTAGTTCTTACAAAACCTTATTCACAGTGGTATGCAAGAAACCTAGCACAACTTTACAAATGGTATGAATCTTTAGCTTAGAAAATATGTTTACGATCCTGTGTGGGTTTCATTTTAACCTTGAGGCCTTTGTCTACCACCTTATCGTTCTTATCAGTAACCTCAATGTACTGTTCCTCTCTTGCCAACATTTGTTAAGGAAAGAAATTCCATCTGTCTGGTAAAAGGAAACATATTTGTCCTTTGATGTGGATGTATGGTGCTCTTCTATGCTGCGAATGACAACAAAAGATGAATGAGTTCAATTTAAATTTATTTATTTGTGCTATAGCTAACATGCACTGTTGCAGATCAAGGTGACAGATGACATATCTCTCATCTCAGAAATTCTTCCATGCTGGCAGAAAGCTTTTGAGACAAATCTCAAGCAAGCGAACAAACGAACAAGCAAGCAAAAGCACAAAAGTGAAACACTCCCTTTGATTAAAGTCCCTCCTAGATGGCACCACAAACAAAGTTTGAAAGACACTTTAACAAATCCGAATGGCTTCCCACACAGTAATTACTGATTGTAACCAAGTCTTTTCTGACATTTTTAGTTGCTCTTGTGAATATAGCCATTCACAGAGAATCTGTAACCACAAAGTCTGGTCTGCGCACATCTGGGAATCTGGCCAATGCAGTTTAAATGCTCTTTCTTAGAGACACAGTGGCAAACGCAGAACTACTTATGGTGTTATGGGGACAGATTGACACATGCTGTGAATGGACTGCTCCACTCAGTGGCCGGGGCTTCAGACGGGCTCGAACGGACAGCAGATGGCCCCGTCGCTAGGCTCCTCTCCCAGTCCGCTCCGTCAGGATGTGAGCTACCGTAGTCTGGATGGGTTCGTCGTCACCCCTGGCCTCTCTCTCTCTCTCTCGACAGGGAACGGTTAGTATTCACGGATTCTTGGACTTTGTGAATCCCAAATGAATCAGATGATTGCAGTTTGTCTCCCAATGCACTTGTACAGTGTGCCCCCCCCCCACACACACACACAACCGCACATACACACTCCTTCAGTCTCATTCTCTTATTTTCTCTGTCTCTGTGTATTTCTGCCATCGAGTCAGACTAAATCTCAGTGTACTCAGAACTGGCCCAGTGGTCCTGATTTACACTAGTCTATCCTTTCAATATGATACCCCTTGAACTGAAGATCATTTTTGCCCCTCATGTTTTGAATGAGCGTGCAGGGAACTGCTCTGCAGCACTGTGTGAGTTTCTTTGTGACTCGTGAAGAGGTTTGAGATGAAGCGTGCGGTGCTTGTAATGATCAGTGATGCACAGTAGGGTGGGGGGCGGGGGGGCATCAACGTGTGTGGTGCATCGGACATTGTTTTTGTGCGGTTAATGAGGTTCTTTGAAGGAGGGCAAATTGGGAGACATAGCTTTAATTACGCCCAGAGAAACCTCTCCTCCATTGCATTTGTGATTCATCGCAATGGCCCTCTCATCGCTGGCATATAATTTGAGGCAGAAACAAAAATCTCTCCCTCTCTCTTGTGCTCACAGAGGTGCTGGCTGTGGTATTAGGGTTCTTATGATATGCCAGCTCCTCTTCAGTTACAAAAAAAACATCAATACGAAACAGATGGTTTGATCATGATTGGCGCTTTTGAAAAGGTTTCATTCCAAGGACATACCTACTCAACATGACAATAGCAGAGAGAGGTATGAAAAGACTGACAGAAGAGATGAATAACCCACGGAGGGACACAGTGTTTTACAGAAGATGTGCATTGCTTTTATTGCCACGTAAGAAAATGGATTATAGAACAATGACCATATATATAGATTTTAAAATCTTCAATAAACAACAGCAACAACAGAAAAAAGTGAACAAAAACAGAACAAACAAAAAGATAACATAAAAGAAAGAGGTCAAAGGAGAGACAAAGTCATATCAAAACAATGGTATCATATTAATGGACAAAACATTGATTTCTCTTCGCTATCCATATTTAAATTAGTTCCCAAATATACAGCTATTCTATTACTGAATCTCACAAATCATAAGTGAGCCTACCGCAGGGCTAGCAACAGTGACTTCCCACTGTGTGTGTGTCAATTCATGTGCAAACATAGGAAATAGAGATTACAATTAATATTCTTATCACTTGCTCTGATGCAGTGTTAAGTCATATATATGTATATAAATACCACATATTATGTATATATAAATACCACATACGGCATGAAAAGTCCAACATCAACTTTTGTTATAGTAGTCAAATATGCATGGTTCTCCTGTGGTGTATGGCTAACATTCAGAGAGTATACGCTGATAGAACAGTGTGAGGGTATGGTGTGAAGGAACTGCATTGATTACACGTCTGTAACGATATTTGTTTTGGCCTTTGAGAGAAATGAATCAACAAATCAATAACAATACATAATTGAATTTGCCAAGAAAAAAGTGTGTACTTGGCTGTCATTTTGACATATTATGCTGCTAATGGACTGTATAAAAACTCTCCAAACTTGTCTACAACATAATGTCCTGTCTTGTCTAATCATCTCTCACAGTTGTGCAGGTGGCTAGCCTTGAGATTACCTTGGGTTTTTATGGATTGACTCGTATGAGTAGCCTACTTGCCGTCCATGATAAAGAATAAGGGATGACATATTCAAAAGTATATTTTGGTCAGTGGCATGTTTACCTCAGTGTTATATCTTTACATTCTGGACCAAAAAAAAATACGTCAGGCCATGTTGGTGACAAATGCGAGATACAAATAAGAAAATTACTTGTATAACTACGACTTTATTGTGGAGGGGGAAAAATAGCAAATATGAATATATGCTGTAGGTAAGCCCTTATTTCACACAGATTTATTTGTCCAGTTTAGCATAATTTTTAGCCTTCACAATGTCATGCACCGGAAATAAAGTCCTTCGACCTATTTTGATTGCTACCAATACAGTTTTTTTTTTTTTTTTTAATAGTGGACAAATACCTGTCCAGTCAAGGACATAACAGCACTTAATTATCCTTAAGATGTATAACTGTACATGTCACTAGATGTCAGCCATTAAGAACTGCCAAGCATTTGACCTACTGGGTGGAATCATGTCTGTGGACTGAGGGTTCTGACTGAAAGACTGAGCTGTACTGTACTGTACTGTTTGTTTCGTGTTTCGTGTTTTTACTACTAGGTATTGTGTTCCTTCAGACATGAACTCTTTAAATCCATCGCATTTTGAAAATGCATGTTGGGATGGAAACAAAAATCACAGAAGTCATCTCTATATGCATCACAGTCAAGCAGGACTTTAAAAGCCAATGGTTTTTTTTACATGACATTTACCTGACAGAAAAGAGATGGTGAATAAAGACTCACTACATTCAACTTCAGAAGGAACAAAAGTTGCCATGAGGTATAACTGTATTTTTTTTAAGTCTTACACCCTTAAAAAAATGTCACTGCTGTGGGATTTGGAATGTGCTGTACGGTGGCCCTAAAGGGTGGAGACTGTGTGTTTTTCTTTTTCTTTTCTTGCCTTTTTTGCTGTGAGCCAAATGATGAATTTTCCTTGGGCTTCGCCCTACTCAGAGGATCAGAATAAGAGAGCTTGATTTCGCCCCCAGTGGAGCTCTTTAACCATCAGCAGACCGTTTGTCCTGCTTCTGTGTGCTACTTGTTGGGGTAAATTGTGTCTGAATGGCTAACGGGTATCTCGTCTGATTACTCAGGTGGTCAGATGAAGCTAAAAGACCAAATGCTGAGATAATTTATAACACAATAACATAATCGAAACGATGGATTTTAAACACAAATGTATTTTACAGCCTTTCAGTATATAAAAGAATTGTCAGCTTGTTTCTTTCATCTCTATATGCATTTGTATTCATACCACCCAGCACAATAGTGTTAATGAGCTTTCCATGGCACTATAAATAGATCACAATGGACAGAATGAGTCCACAAGAACAAGGTGCTAAACTGTTGCCATTTTGGACTTTTTTTCTGTAAATACTCTTTGATTTTGATTTTTTTTTGTTTTAATTATTTTAGTTTTGTGTTATAGATTTTCTTCATTGTACCTTGAAGGTGCATACCTATCCAAACAGAATGACAAAGAATTTGAGTGTTTTAGGCCAGAGAGGTCTGATCCAGGAAAATACGTCACTCTTAACATATGTTTAGTCGGTAATACTTAGTTAGGCCGAGGTTGAGCTGAGCAGCCCAAGTTGCAAATTAACACTCCCTTTAACAGAGAGCATCAGAGAAGGAGTGGGAGGGAAGGAGAACGAGTTTGATTCGGCTAATTAGGACGCCTGCACCTCCACTCTCCATTTGCCTCCCTCTAGCTGAGAAGAAACTTTGATTTCTGGCGGCGCTCTAAGGCCTCTCCAGAAATGTGCCCACTAGAGTGCCAACCCATGCCTGGCACCTGGTTTGAGGTGAATGGGCGCCAGCTGGGGTACCACCGTAGCCAACTTCCATTTCCAAGCCCGGGTCTTAATCAATCAGCCACTCCTTAGCCTTTTTTTCAGCCAGAACTTCTGCACAATGGGAAATAATAGAGCCTCCATTTGCAGTGTTTTTTGAGCAATAATCTGCCTCAGATCCAAATTGGAAGGCTTAATTTGATTGGCACGAAGTTGTTCTAAACAAAACAATTAAACTAAACCCAGGATTAATTACTTTAATCAAAGAATTGTGTGATTATTACAGAAATGTAACACTAACCCTTAATTATGTTTGGGAGGGTAAAATCAAGATCTCTTTGGCAATTTCGATCCAGGTGTACTCCATTTATGCATTTCATTTCAGAGTGGAGCTTCTCAGCTACATGCTGCAGCAATCTAAAAAAACACATGCCACAGTAAACAAGTATGACAAGTATACACTTATTCTGCGGCAGAATGTAGTAAGAGCCAAATTTGACAAAATGGCAAATGGCAGTTACAGCGTTACATTGCACCTTCTCCGTGTTTTTGAAGGCTGCCTGTTTGGAATGCACCACAGACCAAGGAATGTGGTCGCTCACAGCATTGTCATGAAGGCGGGGATGTCTTGGGAACACACAACGAATCTCATCCCAGACGCGTGTAATTCCAATTCCAGACAGGTCGAGCATTCCACATTTGCACTTTGCTGGACGGCGATGATTAAACTCAATTACGCAGTCAGTGGATTGAGCCTGTCGGCGAGGATCATGGACACCGTGACCTGTGTGTGTTTTTATCAGTTATCACAGTGAGACTTCCATTTAGCATGTGGGATAGTATTGAATGCTTTTCAAAACATCAATACACATATGCACACAAAGAGACAGAAGTTAAACACTGAAATGCGACTAAACTTGTAGAATGTACACTTATCGACAGACACTCTCATCTCAGCTGCCTTCATTACAGTGGGAGGCAGCATCTTCAGTTTCTCTCTTTAATTTGAATGATTGACAGGCTGAACAGTTAAAAAGAGTTTAAAAAAATATCAAAACGAAACACACCACTACAACACACCTCGTAGCATGATATAATACTGTGTTGTATGCATTCATGGACCTGCTTAATGTCATTCTAAAACTATCTGGGCAGGGGAACCCACAAACTTTTCTGGGAAAAAAAGAGAAGATAATTTTCTGGCTTCATACTTTCGCCTCTGTGTCTCCGGAATAGCAGGTTCCTCTTTGCCTAAATTAGGTTTTCGCAGCTCGGTTCGAAATGCTAAATCGAGACCAAATGAAAAATGACCTCCTGCACTGACATTAATCAGCTTTCTGTTGGGTGGGTCTAACAAAATGAATCAAAAAGAGGTCCGTCAGGGCAAGCATGGGTTTGGGGGGGGGGGGTGCATGGAGAGAGAGGGGCGGGAGACAGGAAGAGAAAAAACAATGGCAAGGCAAGCAACCACAGTTTAGCTATAGATAACCAGTGTCACTGAGCTTCTGCAGTCTTGGTCTGTGATCGTCTGTTGGACAGCAACATGGTAGCTACGAGAGAGGGACAGCCCAAACGTCCAGAGAGTGGAGCCGTGTGGGTCTGAGCGGTTGTATGCAGACCTGATGCGGTCACTGGTACATCCTGGGGCCCAGAAACCGGACTCAGCCATCCACCCTCTGTCCTGGGCTCCCACCAGCATTTCAGTGTGTCTAGAGGCAGTGAACATTGTTGTCCATGCAAAGATTTCAGAGGACGTCGCCTCCGTTTAAAGGATTACACACACAGAGCATAATATGAATACGTAGCCCCATCAAACTGCCGAGAGAGGGTTGCTATAGGTTACATCGACTTCCATGGTCTTTCCTTACAGTTGGGCATGATGTCACAGTCCTTTTTGCCATTTTTGCCACTTGCTCTGAAATGGTCCTATGGATTTCTATGTATTGCTTGTGTAAATTCTCTCCATACAGTCAATGGCAATCCCACTGAATCCGCTAATAATTCCTTTTTTGTGTTAATAATGAACTGACACTGTGGACTTGGATTCTAGTCAAGGTTATCTCACAGACAGTTAACTCTTTATTTTCCAAAACCTTGACACCGTTGACTGACAACCATGAAAAAAACATGTTCACCTCCCACAGTCACCCCTCCCATCTACTGGAAGGTGCTGTGCACATCTATACCCTGGGCAGAGACAGGTGGCCCCTGGGAAATGCTTCTGTACTTCTCTGCGAAGAAACCACAAAGGTGCCCTCTTTCATACGGTCACTTCCGTCTTGCTGTTGGTGACAAAGTAGGGCTGGGTCGGCAAGTAGTGGTGGCTCCGGGCCGTGTGCAGCTCGTTCACCTGGTCCACTGGGCCTGACTTGCGGGGGCCGTAAGTCTTACGCCGACCCACCGTCTCTGTGCCGTCCCAGCCCTTCAGCATGCCAGGAGCAGCGATGGTGTGGGAGCTGTAGGTCAGCGTGTGCATCCCCGATGCCCCGCCGGACCTCTGTGCCGACCTCATTCCTGTTCCCATTCCTGACCCCATACCTCCTCCCATCCCTGAACCCATTCCTGGCCCCAGAGTTCCTCCCATCGCTGCTCCAATTCCTGCTCCTGCTGCCATTGCTGCTCCCATACCAGTCCCCATTCCTGGTCCTAATGTTCCACTCATTCCTGGACCCATTCCTGGACCCATTCCTGAACCCATTCCTGACCTCATTCCGTGTCCTAAAGTTCCTCCCATTCCAGACCCCATTCCTGGTCCTAACGTTCCTCCCATCCCATGACCCATTCCTGACCCCATCCCATGACCCATTCCTGACCCCATTCCTGACCCCATGCCTGGTCCTAACGTTCCTCCCATCCCAGAACCCATTCCTGACCCCATTCCTGGCCCTAGCGTTCCTCCCATAACGGAACCCATTCCTGACCCCATTCCTGACCCCATGCCTGACCCCATGCCTGACCCCATTCCTGGTCCTAATGTTCCCCCCATTCCTGGGCCCATCCCTGATCCCATTCCTGGTCCTCCAGCTCCCATACCTACTCCCATTCCCATTCCAGGCCCTTGCCCATGTCCTGGTCCTGTGCCATGTCCATGCACTTTGCTGCTCTTGGGCTTCTGTCCGTTCTGCTTGGTGCAGGGTATCTCAGTGATGTACTTGGCCGTGGGCTCGTGGTGCTCCATTCTAATGGGGTGAAGAGGCAGGCTTCCCTTCGTTGCCATTTCGGACAAATGCCGCCGTTTGTTGTAGTAGTCACCGTTGGCTTTCTCCGCTGGCAGAGTGAGAGAAGAAATGAAAGGACATAATGAGAAGCAACAAGAAATAGTCTAACATGCAATGACAGATCAGAGCTGTGAAATAGCAAAAAATAGGCAAAACTCACTATTTAAAAAGATCATGAAATGTCACTGTCCATCTCATTACGGGACTGACAGTGTTTATCAGAATGCGCTGTGAATTTCCCTCCCTCCTGTTGCAGTCCGCTCTAGGAGGCTTCAGCTGTATAGTCAATGGCTACTCATCTTTCATGCTCAATGATCTGGCAGTTTACATTCCACACTGCTTTAACCTGACTATTCCCTCTGACACAGCAGTGTGACCTACTGCCCCACTGTTCCCGGTGACATTTGTTTACAAAAATGTCTTTCCCTGACCTTTACTCTGTCAACCTGCCAGGTTGCAGTGGCGTATGGGTCTGCTCACCCCCGTGAGAAACAATGGGACACCCAACTCTTATCTACATCTCCGAGAGCCACTGCCATTTTAGAGTTTTAATATCTCGGCGGACGGTGGCACATACATAACTCTGCCTGACAAACTGCTGCTTTCGCCTCGAGTCGCGTAAATGAGAGACATGCACAGTGTTACATGCGCTGCCCCTGCTTCCCTCTCTCTCTTTCTCTCTCTCTCTCAATCTGTGTTATCGGGGCCGTTCATCTCCTCGTTTAACTGTTCATTCATCTCCCCGCTGAGAGGGGGGCCCAGGCTGTCGCCTTGGCGGCTAGCCTGGGGAATGTATCGTTTTACCAGGTGATTCATGTTCACGGCAGAGTCATCACTCCTCCGCCCGCAGCTCCCGAGCGTCCTGGCGTGACTTTGATGAGGCCGTGTTTGATGGTCTGTTGCTTTTTTGCCCTGTCCTTGAAGATAAACTTTACACGCTCGCAAACTTTGCGCCTCCAACACAGCGCTAAATCTTATTTATCACAAGCTCGGGTGGAGAGGGGAGGAGACGAAGGTGAGTCAGGTCGGGGGGATATGGAGAGGGTGGGTGGGTGGGGGGGGGGGGGGGGTTGGGTGGCGCTGACTGAGAGGTGATGTTATGCAGACATGTTTTCCGTCAGGAAAGGATTCACTTGGCCGACAGGTGAATCAATCCCCGGCTTAATGGTGCGTTGGCACGCGCCGCTACCACACCAGAGCGCTCGCTTTTTCCAACAGACAGAATTCAAATATGATTGATAAGTCTGTGGCCTAAGGTAGAAGAAGATGAGTTCTACAGCTGTCATTACACGCACATGCAGTTCAAGTCTTTGAGTGATTATGCAGAAAGTCTGAACTTAATAGCTTTGGTGGTATTTCTGTTTCAGGTAATTGAAAATGGCAAGTCAGCACTGTCTGAGAAAATGGACAACACCCTGCTGTAAGAAGGGGCGCCCTCCTCTAGTGTTGCCACCATGTCCACGTGGACTTCCTTGGGTAATAAGCCTTTTAGACCGAGGTAGCGATGAAGGGCTAGAATAAATAAATGATCTGACACAGAAACACCACAAATGTTATCAACTTTCAATCTTTCTGCATAATCACTCAAAGAGTTGAACTGCTCGTTCATGTAATGACGACAGTAGAACTTCTACCTTAGACCACAAACTTTTCAATCCCCCCCCCCCCCCGTATAAATCAACGGCACGGTTGCACCAGTGAGCAAATTACTTCACACTGGGTCAAAGGTCAGAGTGAGCCGTGTCCACAACTAATCAACTCAATCTGAGGCACTTGTTGGCTCTTTTTTTCTCCCCCGTATTCAGGTCGATGACTTCAGCAATAATTGGCCTGGGTTTTGGCTTCTATTTAAAGAGTGGTATCCAAATATCTTGAAGGGGGGTTGACGTTTCTGCTGCACCCCTTTATTAGTGAGTTCCACTTCTTCGTGGCTGAGGAAAATCCAATAGTGTGACCTTAGAGATGCATTTGGGGACAGGGGAGATAAGTATCGACTGGCAGAAGTGTGGCTTATCTGCACCCCAGCTGCAGATCCTATACCTTTGGGGATCTTTGGGGAAAAGGCAATTACATAAAAAGGAGATGAAATAAAAACCTAAAGCAGAGGACTGGAGTGGTTTTCCTCCTAGTGATCTTTTGTAGTGACTCACACACAATGAGAGGAAATTACAGTCCTGTTTGTCCACTTCTCAAGATGTAAGTTGTGTGTGTGTGTGTCTGTATGTGTGTGGTGGGAGTGATGTGTGTGTGCACATGTTGTGTGTTTGTGCTGAAAGGGAACCAGATTTCGTGTGTGATGTGCTTCTGTGTGTATGGGGGCGCGTCCAGTTTGCTTACGTATATGGAGGATGGGGGTGAGTTTTATGCCAACATTAAAGAAAAAACTGGTCACACTTCACTTAAAGCCTCTATCCATAATGCATAACATGTGCTTTTAAATACATTCATTATGAATTATGGCCTTGGCAATGACAATTTACAACTATTCATGAACTGTAAATAATTCATTACTCATTCGTACAATAAACACACACTTTCTATTCAGTTTTGCCCATACTTTAATTTCTTATTAATATTTTTGTTCCTTAATAAATAATAAATCACAAAACCCGTACATCTGTGTAATTCATTCCTGGAGTGTAGCAGTAATGATCCAGTGTGGAATTTTGATAAAAAAAAAAAAAAAACACAAAATGAGTGACGATCGTTCCCTGAGTTTCCTCGTCAGTCCCTTGAGAGAGCCTCAGAAAGTTTTGTCTAAAATCTTCAGAGGATAATAAAAATGATGAGGTGTTGTTTTGAAAACACCCGCAGGTGCTCCTGCAGATTCCTCCTCTCCTGCATGAAGTTGTCAAGAGGCATGCATATTTAATGAGAAGGCGCCTGGTGCGTTCGCTATTCAAATCCAGTGAAGGCCACGGCCAAACAGCGGTACAGTGCATACTGCAGATTACAGGTTTTCTAAAAAGCAAGATATGGTTCCTGTGAAGTTTAATGAAATGCAAGGTCTCCGACTCTGCCTCCACACTTGTGGGGTACTTTTTTTAAAAACACAATATTTTCCTTTCTAATGACAGCTTGATTGCCTACTGCATCCAAACTAAACCGCATCAAACTAAATAGATAAAAAGATACATAAATAAGAGCCTCTGTAAGTGGCAACTCGCTGAAACCATCTCAGACAGACAGATCTGCAATCTCCAAGTCCATATGCTATCAGCCTCACAAAATGGGCACTGCGAAAGTTGTGAGGGGGCCAGACTGGTACATGCATAATGCAGAGCGGCTCTTTTTAAAAACGCATTGTCTGTCTGTCAGAATCGGCATATTAACCGACAGGCTCTGTGGAGCTGGTTTAAGCAGTAAAGAAACACATTTCTAAGAGCCGGATGGAATAGAAGAGAGAGAGAAAAAAAATCACATCTGACGGGGGGGTGGCAGATGAATAGGCTTCTCTCAGCAAAGAGAATCTCGCTCTGCATGCGCTAACTGAGGCCACTGGCTCAACGCCTGCCTGTGCCCAAACTCCAGCCTAAAGAGAATAATGAGTGATTATGGCAGGAGATTGCAGAGAATTGCATGGGATTGTGTTAAGTCATTCAGTCTCCTCTGACACTATGACAGTGGCTACAGTTTCTTGGCAGAAGACAAACAGATTGATGTAAAAAAAAAAAAAAATGGGCACAAATAGCTCAATCTATATGCGTATGTGAAACACCATAAGACCATGAGCAGAAATGCTATTAAGAAAGACTATGCATATAGAAAGAGCATGTGTGTGTGTGTGGATGTCTCTGTGTGTGTGGATGTCTCTGTGTGTGTATGTAGCTACTGTATGTGTGTGTGCATGTATGTATGTGTACAGACATATGCATATGTGTGTGCGTGTGTTTGTGTGTGTGCATGTGCGTGTGCGTTTGCGTTTGCGTGTGTGTGTGCATGTGTGTGTGTGTGTGTGTGTGTGTGTGTGTGTGCGTGTGCGTGCGTGCGTGCGTGCGTGCGTGCGTGCGTGCGTGTGTGCGTGTGCTAGTGTTAAAAAGTGTGCCACAAACTATGGGAGTGCAACTGGGGTGTGACTATCAAACTTGGTATACAGAACACTGAAGCGCAAAATAACCATTTCCAATTGTCCTGGTTCACGGTGTGCCAATCCTACCTCAAAAATAGACAAATCTGGACCACCGAAGGTGGCCGTCTAAATGCAGAGCACGTCCCACCATGAGCGGACCGCTATTGGACGTTCACTGGGCCGTGGTTGTTTACTGTTGAGTTGCCCACACACACACACACACACACACACACACTAACACAAATACACACACAGACACACACAGACACACACGCACACATACACACACACACACAGACACACGTGTGGCTACAGAGCGGGTGAGGAGATGCGTGGTCCTTACCGACAGCTTTGAGGGAGGCGTATTTGTTGAGCTCCTTGCCAGGCTGCTGCTGCTCATACATGGGTGCTATGTGGCTCAGAACAGGGTAAGGGTGCTGCTGGTTCATATTGTTGTTGATCTGCCCGCCTTCTGAAAGAGAGGCAAACACAGGAGAGAAACAGTTAGTACACTGATATTCACACGCCTTTTTTTAAGGGCCGATCTAATTTTGTTTGTGTGTGTTTGTTTGTTTGTTTGTTTGTGTTTTTTATGTGTGTGTAGTATTTGAGAAGAATGCTATGCAGATAGATCCTGTCATACATTTCCACTTTCCAATAGCCAGACAGCACTCTTTTCCCCATGAGACAGATTTTCTTTATTAAAAAAAAATACAATGAAATAGTGTTGTCATGGGCGCCCGCGTCTCCTCCACAAAACTACTTGATCATTTTCAAAGTTGAAATTAACTTTGAGTGATTTGAAAGGGCTTCGTGTCTCAGTGGCAAGATTTGCTGGAAAACTTCCCTCTGACACACACTACGCGGGCCTGCAGACGCGATGCCTTTGTTGCGCGGAGACAGGCTTGTCTCATTTATTCACAGCTGGGGTAAATGTCACCCAGAAAAAGCCTTCCATTCCCTCCTGTTTCGTCTAGGCAGAGGGACAGGTGCAACACACTGTGTGTACTTGTGTGTGTGTGTATGTATGTGTGTGTGTGTGTGTGTGTGTGTGTGTGTTTCTGTGTGTGTGTAAGTGTTCATTATATGTGTGGGCATGTGTGTCTGCCTGCGTGCAAGCAGGCACATGCCTGTCTGTATATATGTGTTTATGACCATGCGCAAGTGTGTGTCTGTGTGTGTGTGTGTGTGTGTGTGTGTGAGAGAGAGTCTGTGTCTGTGTGTGTGTGTGTGTGTGTGTGTGTGTGTGTGTGTGTGAGTGAGTGAGTGAGAGAGAGAGAGAGAGAGAGAGAGAGATAGATAGATAGATAGATAGATAGATAGAGAGAGAGATAGATAGATAGAAAGACAGTGTGTGAATCTGTGTGAATGAGAATGTGCTACATCACTTTAGTGTGCAAGAGAGACTGTAGGAATGTTCATGGATGAGAGTGCATGTGTGCCCCTCTGTGTGCCCGCCTGTGTGTGTGTGTGTAAGCTGCCCCATCGATTCCTCCTGTGCCCCCTCGCCCTCGTCTCATGATGATGGCTTGTCATCACAGAGTGACGATGAAAGCCCCCTAACCTGTGTGTCGTGGCGGTCGGCGTGCCACCGCTGTTGAAACTAATTAATTGCTCCACACTGATGCAAGGTGGTCGCTGACACGCATTCGACTACAGAGAGAGACTGGAATCAGCGCGCCACACACACACACACATTTTCTCCTGTCAGATGCCCAGACATTTGCTTGGCTGCGGTGCATTCAAAGATGTATAAACTAGGTTGCGCAATTTCAAAGAACACCTGAGACTTCGAAAGCGGATTATGTGACCAGTCATTTAATTTTAGGTTTAGCTCAGTATCTTCCAAATGTCACTACACAAGGACTGAGCAGCAGGCTTCCTTTGAAACAAGGCAAAGTCAGACAGAGACTATTCAGTGACATGGTAGTCTATAGTTACAGGCACTACCAGTATACCTTATCCTCAGAGGCCACTGGCCTTTAAATAGATTGAAGGTGATTGAATCATACTCAGACATTTATCATGCAGTCATGTGGCTGATGTGTGCAAGGGGAAATGATAAAAAATGGGGTCAAATATGAACTAAATCTTTCAAAAGTGGCACAGCTGAATACAGAATGGAATGCAACAGGAGAAACTTGTCTTCGGTTACTGCCAAAAAGCCGTCTCGTCCTTGGATGGAACCCTTTGTCATGTTAGCGTGCATGCTGTTCATTTTACACGCCACAGACTTTCTTCATCCTACTCCCTTGAAAAATTGACAAAAATGTTTCATGCTAGTAGGTGTGAGCTCATGGCTTGCCTCTATTCATCGGGGTATTTTCGTGTTTGTTTTTGTTTGTGCAAGTCGCTGACTCATCGCCGGTGGGAAAAACCTCCTCCCATGTATTCAGTTGGAAATTGTCTTAAGATGCTCTCACCATCTTGCGCCTATCGCTTTTATCGCCGCCGCCGTGCTCCTGCTTTGTGTTTGCTTCTCGGCAAGCGCGCCACAAAGCCTCTGAGCGGCGCGCGTTAGCGGTCTCCCACGTGAGCCCAAGCGAAACGAGCGCATTCAAAGATCGATGAGCTCCATTTCCAGCCCTCCTGCACGCACTGATGAAAGACAACACCACCTCAGCTCCTCAGTTCAAGAGACTGTTCAGTCTGATACTGGTTTGGAAGTGCTAGCCCTGTTTCCCTTGGTCTCAGGCACAGGCTCTAGATGTTCTCTTATGTTTTTTGCATGTTTTGTCTCCAGTATGTCAGTGAGTTTACTAATCCAGAAGAATAATTCAGTACAACAACAACAAAAACGGTGACGTAATTGTTTTTGTTTTGTTATAACACCATGCTGAAGCTTGTGCTGATTATGTAAATATAATAACACTGTAATAATTGTGTAACAACACCAGGCACACATGAAAATATTAGAGTTCATGAGAACAAAACAGTTTAAACAGAGAATTTCAGAAATGTAATTCTCAGTCTCGTCATGCTTCTCCACAACTCACAGTGAGAGTTTTGACCTTGACACCACTATGCCCACAGCTTGTGTGTGTGTTCATTTGTGGATGGCAAGATTCTTTGCAGAATGCTGAGGCGTGGGGTCAAGGTTCCTGGGCCCCCACGTCTGCCTCCCTGTGCCACCCTCCTGTGCTCAGCATCACAGACCACCAACCCCCCCACCACCTCCACCCACCCACGGGGTCACCTTTCACAGCTCACAGCGCCTTCAGCCTCCTCTAATGATTAGGCTGGGGAGAGAGCCCCAGCATCACGGGACGCCAGTGAGAAAGCTCTCAAACCGACTGAGGACACCGTGTATCGTGTACTTGGCGGGTGGTGGTGGTGGTGGTGGGGGGTGCTGTGGTGGTGATGTGTAGGGGCAAAAATAGCTGTGCATTCGCAGAAAGGACACCGATGCTAGCCACCCGACACAGAAGCTGGAGGAAGCGCCTCCATGCCGGCTTCGCACGTCTTTGACACTTGATGGATCGCTGAGAGCGCTGCCTGCAGGCATGGCTAACAACGGGAAGCTTTGTGGAAAAAAAAAACACAAAACATAAAAAAACTAAATCAAAACAAGTTGGTGGGAGGGGTGGGGTATGGCAGAGGAAGAGAAAAAAAAAGAATAAAACAAACAATGACAGACGAACATAAACACTGTGGACATTTGGCACGAGGTCATTAAGGAAAGGCTCGGCACGAGATATAGACATTCTAAAGAGGTTTTCTCCCCTCCTTCCTCTGGCCCTGTGAACGTGTGACAGCGCAGGATTGTGTTGCAAACACTGTTGTCCTCATTATCCACACCATATGCTCATCTGTTCATTGTTTCTCATTAGCCGCCGCCCGAGCCTCTTTCTTCTCAGAAGCAGCCAGTGAGAATGAGACTTTGCGGGGGGCCCCACCACAATACTCACATTTTAACCTCCCTTCACACACACACACTAACCCCGAAAGACAATATCAAAACACTCAGACATGAAGGTTGTTCTTAGCATCTCATTTTAGGATAATTGTATCTGTGGCACCAAGCTTCCTTCCAGACGAACGTTCTTTGTTCAAATTACAAAAAGAAACTCGTCTGCGGTGGCAGGATGTGTGAGAGGCGAAGGAAATCCACACCAATCTCAGCTGAACAGCTGCTTAATTCCTGGGTGAGTGAGTGGGACATTAATCTTTATCTCAAATCCCACGGCCAAACATCAGCTTGTTTGGCCATCAATGTGGAAGCAGCTCAGTGGAGCGCTGAAGGACAGTTGATAAAACCGCCTGTCAGTCTCCCGAGGAAGAGAAAGCCCATGAGATCAAGGCAATCAACTATCTGAGAGCAAATCAAAGTCTATTTTCTATTGGCTTGTTTATAGTCCTTCATTGGATAATTGGTTGATATTGGACAGCTATTGGCTGTTGGTTATATACTTTTCAGACTTTTCAGAAAATCCAGTCTAGAACATTGATCCAAAAGCTAACAAATAAGTTGCCACCTCCACTATTGTTTTATAAGTATTTTTAGTACTAGGCTAAAATTGAATTACCGCCTCTTGCCTTGTCTATTTCCCAGGTCCTTTTACCGGTGAGTGCCCTTGTTTCGCTGGACAAAAATGAGTGTTCTCCAACTCTGCTAAGAGTTATAGTGGAGCCAGGACAGCACCAGCTGGCTCCAGCCTCTGTGTCAGCGGCCCTCATTCTCCAGGCCTCTCTTCTTTAGGCTCTCTGTGGGAGTGTGCAGCAGGTGTGTGGGTGTAAGGAGGGGGGGGGGATGGGATGGGATGGGATGGGAGCGGAAGGATGGGCGTTCGGATGGTAAGCAGCCGCTGCTCATATCCACTCAGCGGGCTTCGCAACACTCCACTGACAACCTCATCATTCAGTGGTACGAATGAATACGTGCCTCAGTAAACACTGGAATGGACCAAAAAGCGGGGCCATCCATCACGCGGATGGGCCGAGTCGCCGGCGCGACTCCTACTCGCCCGTGTCTGTAGGTACAAGCAAAGTGACTGTGCGTGGTTTCATCCCGGGGCGCCGGCCCGGTGAGCCTCTGCGAGGAGATGAGTCAGGGAGTGATCTGTAGACGCTCATGGCCAGGGGAGAAGGGATTCGCTCCTTCAGTTTCCCCAAGTTTCTCAAGGAGCGGGAGCTGGAACACGACGTTTTATTAGACGAGTAACGCAAGTTCTTACGTAAGGCGCTCTAAGACATCCAGGGCTTCTTCTTCTGCGAAGCACAAACTCGAGCTCAAGGCCGAGGAGCAGTTAGGAGCTCCAAACGAGTTACAGCAGAAAACCTCATTTAAAATGTACATTTGATATTCCTTGTTAGGGAAGACACTCCATGATTTCAGTATCTAGTGCTTCACAAAAAAACATGACTTGCGATTCTGTTGCTATTCTGTTCTGTCTATTCTATAATTTGAACAAAACTTTACACAAATTTAATTGCCAAGGATTTAGGACTTTAATCAGTTTGACCAAAGGGAGAGGAAAATACTCAAAAGCAGATTGTTTATTTTCCTCTGTAATTGTCAGGAATGGATAGAGAAATACGGTGGATTACCAGACTACAATTACTCTAGAATGGGCTCATTGGGGCAGATTATTGCTCTTCCTGACAGCAGTCGAGCCACAGCTGACTAAGCCAGAGCAGGCCCCAGAATGACTCGGAATGACGGAGGCTGCACAGTTCAGTGGAGTCGCTGTTGGCCTTGTCACAAACAAAACAATTATGTGTCAACAACTTAATGCGTTCCGCACTATAGCGGTAAGTCACTCTGACGCGCCCAGCATCCATTTTGCAAAAGGGAAACAGGGGGGAATGTACTGATTGGGAAGCGGGAATGGGATAGAGGAGTGGGGCTCTCTTTTTCTCCACGCACGCTGATTTACAAAGCCGTCGCTTCCGTTATGGGCGTCATCAATCACACACACAGCGGCAGAATAACGACAGATGCGGACCGGCGAGGAGTCTTTATCCCTGTGTCCCTCCGTCGTGCTGAGACTGTACCAGGCAAGGCTCCGGCTCAGGCATCAAAAGACCGACAGACAGACAAAAACAAGATTGCGAGTCTCCTCTCGTTTTCAATAAACACATGAATAAATAAGTAAGTAGCAAGTAGATTATACGAAGAGGGGCTTATCAACACACATACATACTCGCACACAAATAGAAAAAACATATGCATCTGCTCATTCCATTTGCCTGTCAATCAAGCACAGCCCCATCCATCTGTCGGCGATCTGTTATCCGTTCTTGGTTTCGCTGACGATTTCCCCAGTGCCACAAAATTGCTGCGATTTTGTTTCGTTTTTTTCTTTCCTCGTTTCTCACCAAGCAATTTCTTGTCAGTCTTGCTTCCTATCGGGTCCAGTTTTGGGCGCTCGGCAGTGTGGCTCATCAGGTTAGATAAAGCAAGGTTAGCCTAAAGCACACAGACCGACAGGCGAGCCAACACAAAGCCATGAGATACCTCTCTGCGGCGCATTAAAAATGCACGAGTGTATTTGGGTAGCGGCGCATCCCAGAGGACGGGCGCTATGAGAAGGGCACCGGGGCGCTTCAGTGATTTCCACTTGAAATGGGTTGGGGGGGGGGGGGGGTTCAGCCTCAATGCAGTGGAGTCATGGCAGAGTTTATGAGCCCACTGATGTCCCTACACTTGACACAGGAAAGCTGTAGAAAACTAGGAGCTATAGATACTGTTTATTTTCAGTCGTCTGAATGCAAGACAAGGCAAGTTTATTTATATACCACAGTTCATACATGTCGGTATTTCAAAGTGCTATACAAATGAGACAACATAGAAAAATAACATTTTAAGACTAAAAACGAAGCTTAATGTTTGAAGAGGAGAGTTTTTTATTCGTATCACAAGAGTACCACAAGCATGACAGTGAACCACCAAGAACCACACTACTTCAAATTCTGAAACTTTTCTGACAAACGCCCCCACAGTCAACACTACGACATGACTCCTTTCACACAGTACCTGTGCTGTACCACCAGAGAAGAGTGCAGAAGAGAGAGAGAGAGAGAGAGAGAGAGAGAGAGAGACAGAGAGAGAGAGAAAGAAAGAGAGTTCTGTTGCAATAGATCTCGAAGATTTCTATGGAATCCCTGCCAATCTAATACTAAAGGACATTCATTTGTCTGGGTAGAATGACACATCTGCACCCCTTTAGATGAGCCCTCTGGCTCCTTGGTCAATAAAAGTCAATCATCTAATCAATAGCACCTGAGAGGCTACTTTAGGTGATATGTGCTGCTGTGCTGCTCATCAAATATGTTAAGTGTCAAAAAGCAAAGACTGCAAGGAATTCAGAACATTTCTCAACGGGAGTCTGCCTTCCTGCAGGGAAAGGTTGCAAAACACTTCGAAAGGCTTTC
>NC_045174.1:11089774-11239774 GCF_900700415.2 Clupea harengus | reverse complement strand
TCTCTGAGTGTGGTGGCTTTTAATGGCCTGCACACAGGAATTTATTTAACTCAATTTACATGTGTCACTTTAAGGAGATTAAGGGGCCACCACTGTGTGCATAATAGCTTTATGCTGTATTGTTAGACTTTATTTTTGTTAATGCATCCAATATAATACAAACTTCCCTGTTCATATAAGTATGCCTCTGTCTTTAGAATGAACACAAAGCTATAAATGGTAATAAAAGTATAATCCGGGGTATGAGGACGGAGAGAAATTGCCTCTTTTTTTCATGGCACATTGTGTTCCTGGATCGACACACGGGATGCTCCTGGAACTAGTTAAAGGCTAATGTGAAGAGGTACGTTTTTAGTTTTCTTTTAAAGATGTTAAGCGAGCTGGCTTCCCTGATGTCTATAGGCAGTATGTTCCATAGCACTGGGGCGTAATTGACAAATGCTGCGTCCCCGATTTTCTTACGGCTTTTGCTGGGAACCTCCAATAAACCAGCATTCGATGATCGCAGTGTTCTTGAGGGCAAGTATTTGACTAGGGAGTTTGCAATGTAACTTGGTCCTAGCCCATTAAGGGCTTTGTATATTAGGAGAAGGACCTTAAAGTCAATTCTAAAAGTTACTGGAAGCCAGTGCAGAGCAGCTAACACTGGACTAATGTGCTCTCTCCTCTTGGTTCTGGTTAATAGCCGAGCTGCAGAGTTTTGAATGAGCTGAAGTCTCTCAGTTGTTTTTTTTTTTGGGAGGCCAGTAAGGATTGCATTACAATAATCAAGACGGCTTGAAATAAAGGCATGAATCAGTTTTTCAGCATCTTTTTGATTTATAAATGGCAGGACTTTAGCTATGTTTTTAAGGTGGAAAAATTATGTTTTCGTCACCTTGTTAATGTGAGACTTGAAGCTTAAATCTGAATCTAAAATAACACCAAGACTTGTAACCTCCTTAATAAACCTTAATAAATGATACATGTCGTTCCAGGAACATGGCATTGTTGAGGTCCCAGTACTTTCATACTGATGTTCCAGAGACTGTGAATATGAATATTTAAAGGGATAAAATACCTTATACAAATGAAGAAAAATAGGATACACGGCCCATTCCTGACTGAGAATGAATAGGGGGAAAATTCCACTTGCTGGTGGATTCTTGACTTACTTTTTTGAATATGCGTAGAAAAAAACACTAATATGAATGGGGACGTTTTTATCACATTAACAAAAATAAGGTCCAACAACACAGCATCACAGCTATTATGCACAGATAGTGGCACCTTACTGTATACATAATCTCCTTGAAGTGACACATGTAAGTAAGGGATCATGTATTGTCCGCTGCGCGTCGTGGTGCTGTTCGCCCTGTCGGGATTTATTTTGGGATAATGACGACGGACAATACATTATCCCGCTTATTATACGGTTACTAGCCAAAACAATAGTAGACATTCCTCCAAAACACCTCTTTTTAATGACTTAGTTGCCGTTTCGTGATTTCAGCTATGAAATAAAAAGTTCTTCAAGCAAATAGAACTTTTCAGGTGTTGCGTAGCAACCCATTACTTGCTGACTTCAAATTACAATGAGTCTGTTACGTTAAATGACCGGACTACTTGCAGGAATGATATGAAAGATGTGAATTGGAAGCACAAAACCTGTTGCCAATGACAGCGGTCAATATCTTTTCGCAGCGGTGAATATCAAGAAATATTCACCTGCGAACGTTGGGATGTCCAATTCAAATCAACGGTACTTTTTGGAACATTCTGAAGAGCCGTGTAATAAATTGAGCTAAATAAGGCCTCATCTCCTGTTATTTATTGCATTGGCCAAGACTCAGACCTGGGTCAACTACTTACTAGGCAAATATGCGAACCACTGTGCCACCTGCACTGCTTGGATTATCTATTCCCGCTTTACACGTTATACTGTTTTCGCTATGTTGCTTTTGTTAGGAGTGGACTTACATCTTAGAGAAAGTTTGCATTGGAATGCATCTGTCCTCACACATGTGAGTGACATCACAGGCTCAAGCTTTACAGCGATTGGCTGAGGTACCTCATGTCCCTGGTACCAAAAAAAAAGCAGGACCAGTGGCACAGTGGTTTGGATATTTGCCTAGTAAGTAGTTGGCAGAGATGGGCAAAAATACATCAAAATGTATTTTGAAACAAAATTACAACACTTACATCTGTAGTGAGTTCTGTCGCTGATTAGTGTTGTCTCAAATGGAACACTGACGGACGCAAATGTGCAAGCCTTTTACCCATAAATCTGTGCGCCAGCTTCCTCCGGCCAACTGGAAATTTTAAACAAAGATGGCGGACCAAACTCCGCTGACGGACGCGTTTTGTATGTAAATGTACATCTTTTGGCGTTTTTTTGGTTTAGATTTTTCAAAAGTTACCGAGAAATAGACACTGTACTATCAGATAACACAGTTATTGTAACCAGCAATAATGGTTGAAGTGATTTGCGAGGCGTCAGACAGCCAACTTTACAAACTGAAAAGCTGCCGAAAGGGCTCATCCTCTTCCGCTACGTAGCCAAGATGGCGCCCGTTTAGGGCGAGTAGTGTCCATCGTTTCACACTGCATTTTTTTACCGTTTGCAGTGCGCCATCCGGGTACTTTCAGTGTCCTGAATTCTGATGGTTCTGTCAGTGTGAACGCCCTAAGCACTGAAAGTCAGTGTTTGAAGTGTGCAAGTGCGCGGTAACAGACACGACCATTCTGTCAAGATGGCTAACGTTCAGTGCAACAACTCGATTCGCTCTTTGAAAGAACCTCCTTTAAGTCGGCGTACTAATGAAGATAAATTGACAAGGATCAAGACAGCTTAAGTTTTCGAACACAGCCCTGTTTTGTGAAAAAAATGGATTTAACATGAGAGTCAATGAGAGAGATCTGGAGCGATTTCCATTTCGCCCCAAAAAGGGGCGGGGTGATTTGAAGCACCACTTTTGCCTGACTGTTGCCTGATTCGACAATGACATTCAGAGGCAGTTCAGAGGGTCTAGTGGTAGAATCTGACAGAAAAAAAATCTCCTTCTGCCTTAACACTGGAGAAAGTATTTTGAGTATTTTAAATACAAAATTACTCCACTCTAAAGTATTTTGTTACAAATTACGTTAGATTTTTTATCGGCCCTATCAAATACAAATTACAAAATACTCAACGTAATTGAAATACATATTTAAAACACAAGTAATAGAAATACTGCCCATCTCTGGTAGTTGGTTTATTCCAGGTTTTTTCCTGAAAAATGCTATGTGGCAGCGATTCTCTGAGTGTAGTGGCTTTTAATGGCCTGCACACAGGAACTTATTTAATGCAATTTACATGTGTCACTTTAAGGGGATTAAGGTGCCACTACTGTGTGCATAATAGCTTTATTCTGTATTGTTAGACTTTATTTTTGTTAATGTATCCAATATAATACACTTTCCTGCTTATATTAGTGTTTCTCTATCTTTAGAATGAACGCAAAGCTATAAATGGTAATAAAAGTTTAATCCGGGGTATGAGGAGGGAGAGAAATGGCCTCTTTTTTTCATGGCATATTGTGTTCCTGGAACGACACACTGGATGCTCCTGGAATTCCCGGGAAGCTCCCAGGGTCAACATAGATGTCGTTCCAGGAACATGGCATTGTTGAGGTCCCAGTACTTTCATACTGATGTTACAGAGACTGGGAATATTAATATTTAAAGGGATAAATACCTTATACAAATGAAGAATACATACATGTATACATAATCTCCTTGAAGTGACGCATATAAATTGAGCTAAATAAGTTCCCATGTGAAGGCCATTAAAAGCCCTCATGCCTCACTTCCTGTTATTTATTGCATTGGCCAAGACTCAGACCGGGGTCAACTACTTACTAGGCAAATATGCAAACCACTGTGCCACCTGCACTGCTTGGATTATCTATTCCCACTTTACACGTTATACTGTTTTCGCTATGTTGCCTTTTGTTAGGAGTGGATTTACATCTAGTGACAGTTTGCATTGGAATGCATCTGTCCTCACGCATGTGAGTGACATCACAGGCTCAAGCTTTACATTGATTGGCTGAGGTACCTTATGTTCCTGGTACAAAAAAAAGCAGGACCAGGGAAACCTGAGGATTTCAGAGCGACACTAGATTCTTGGCAGCATTTTCCTTCACTCACTGATTGGGGTCAGGGTTCAAGCAAAAGGTATGAACTAGTGATTTGTGGTGTTGTGCTAATGTTTTTTTTTTTTTAACACTGTGCAGCGAATGCGAGGGTTCAATCTCAACCTGCTTTCGCAAGATCTCTCGGGCGATTACGGGTTGTGTGTCGAAAATAGCCCCCGAGCTGGCAGCGACCAGCAGGCCGCTCAGTGCCCACAAGACTGTGACGCACTTCACATGGCCACAATGTCCCTTTATCCAAGATGGCCGCCACCCAGGAGGCAGAGCGCACCAAGCTGTCCCTCTGGGTTTGAAGGCAGAGCCAGTTCCTCCTTGATATACTCCCCAACCTGGGAGCGGGGTGGCCATGCTGGCCCCGATGCGGACCCCCGCAAGGGGGCCTTTCTCAGTGCACCATGGCAACCAGTGAGCCAAACAGAGAGGCTGCCTCCCCGCCTGAAGGGGCAGGAGCCATGGCCCAATAGTCAGGGTGGGACGCTGCCTAGGGGGAGGGGGGAGGAGGGAACACCACACGAGCCTGGAGCTCAAAGATCTATAGCTACACGTGTAGATGTGTGTGTGTGTGTGTGTGTGTGTGTGTGTGTGTGTGTGTGTGTGTGTGTGTGTGTGTGTGTGTGTGTGTGTGTGAAAGAGAGAGAGAAAGAGAGAGAGGGGGAAAGGAAAGGATGGAAGGCGAGAGGGAGAGAGAGCAAATGTGTGCAAGTGAACAACAAAGGGAAAGTGAGCGAGGCTCAAAACATTAACTTATAATGCTATCATCGAAGAGTAAGACTATAACAGGGGATTTTCTTTCTTTCTTAAAAAGGAAAAATATATTGAAAATAAAACTCTTGAAGATGTAGGGGATTAAGAGGGATTTCTAAGAATCAGGATTTTCATACAAAGCTTAATGGACCCATAATCCCTCTTTGTGTTGTGTCCCCCTTTGCTGGAATTTGACTTTTACTAGATTGCATGGAGGTCAAGTCCTCCCATGGATTTAACAGGCTTGTTAATATCAAGCGTCAACAAACCTGAACTCAATCCCATAATAGAGCCGGATTTCCTTCAAGTTGTTAAACTTACTTGTATAAATATTAAAGGGATTTCGGGAGAATAAGATCAAGTATGCAAAAGGACATGAAGTTGCTGTAGGGGTTACTGTCATTCCGAGTCTACAGAGTAGACCACGAGAGCAACAAGGTATTCAAATTTCAGTTTATGAAAACAGAACACCATGTCGAAATAATGTAAACTCACTGTTGATATCTGTCAGGAAGGAAATGCAACAATAAAGCAAAGAACCTCCAGCCTGAAATAGGCAAGAAGAAATAGAACAGCTGGTCAGAGCTTGAAAGTAAATGACTATGGAAAATCAAATGGTGCTTAAAGAGCCGTCTCTCGTCAGTGGTCCTGAAGGTCTGATGTACTAACACGTTAGCTGCCATTTGAGGTGTTATTTAGTCCCAACCTTCACTTAAAATTGTGGCGTGGTATGTACAAACTGACCGGACTGTTGTGTGTTGCGGAAGTGCACAAATACAAGTTGCACTTTCCCTACTTATGCGAATGCATTAATGGGAGTGCCGTGGGAAAAGTGGGAGTTTGGGGGGAAAACATGGAAGGAAATGTGCACCAAAGGGCTGATTAGGTTTTCCGGCGTATGTACTGTATGAAAATGGTGGGGAAGAGCGCACATCTGTTTTGCGATAAAAGAATTCCACCCATTAAAAGCAAGTGTAATCTAGATTGAGCATTTTATGTATTCATTGGGGAAACTTCCAAAAGCAATGGAAGCAGTGCTCATTTGTTTCATGCAATCTTCTCTTTCGTTCACCTTTTTATGTCTTGCCGTCTCTTGGTCACTTCATTGATTTCCCTTTGAGTAGCTGCTACAGCATTTTTTATGTTTGTTTTAGCTAGCCTATAGTATTTCTGAGTGGGGGTAGAATTAGGGGCCTGTAACACTTCTGTATTTGTTGACCCCATTGGCTTGGATACCTTTTTTTTTTGTCAGTCGGGAGTTCCACTGAGCTTCCATTGCGGTTCCATTGTTGATTCCTTTCGGTTGCAATCGTGGCAAATTGGGGTTAGAGGTCAATGACATGTGTTGATGTATGCAATCAGCCACAGGTTTAGTACATAGTCAGGCTTTGGAAATAAATGGCAGATCTGATGGAAATTCAAATGATGCTTGCACGCAGCCTCTGGTCAGACACTGCTTATGCTCATCACCATGGAAATGCACTAGTAAAACAAAGTCCCTTCCTCTTCAAATAGGCCAGTGTGTAATGTATGAATCAATCAAATAGTCAAAGTTTGGGAGTAAATGGCAGAACTGTGAGGAAATTGAAATGGTGCATGCAGAGGCATCTCTGTTCAGAATCCAGCTCAGAGCAACATGGCTTTTACATATCGAACACTAAGTCAATAATAACCCTCTGAGCCGGCCATTTATAAAACACTGCTTCTTTAAGAGGACCGGATTTATATGAAGAATTACACTGCTCAGGCCCCCCCCCCCCCCCGCACACACACACACACACACACACACACCCAGACATACACAGACATACACACACACACAGACATACACACACACACACACACACACAGACAGACATACACATGCGTGCGCACGCACACACACACTGTCGGCACCAGTGTTCACATGCATAATAACCTGTCAGAAATGAGATTTGATTCCCTGCCTGTAAATTAAGTGATTAATATTCTAGTGGAAGACAGGAGGGGAAAGGAGAGTCTTGGATAAGAAATGAGAAGACATTTCGCTACAACAGGTCCTCCTGGACTTATTACAAAAGACTATCAGACATAATGGAGGTGACACACTGTCTTAGTTCTGAAATACCAGATAATTGGGGGGAAAAGATTGACTCCAACAAGGCATTCTCTCTGATCAAACCATTACTGTAGTTTTACAGGCACTTCTCATGCAGACAAAAATGATGTTATATGGCATCTTCCTCTCACAGGTCATGCTGCCACAAAGGCCTGTCGATTTCGGAGGCCCGTGCAGGCACAGTGGCCTCATAAACAAGCGCTAATGGATTTCTTGGGCTTCTGTGGGAAACCACATTAAGGCAATTAGCTGGAGCAGTGATAGCAGACTGGACGCGCTGAAAGAGAGACGTGCCGACGGGCGAGACGGAAGCGTTTGAGACAGGATGTGACACACACCGTGTAATGATAGTCAAGGTCACGCCGCGGAGGTAGAGAGGACAGTGGGCCCGCCGATGTTCATTTGTCACGTCAAAGAGGGGTGGCATGGGAGGTGTATGTGCTGGGGGGGGGTGTTGGTGGAGTGATAGGGGAAGAATGGCTCGAAGAAGTTCAAATAAGCGGTGCCTGTGAAGAGAATGCCAAACTTTATCTAGGTTTTACAGTCACGGCCATTTGTGTGGCCTGGAAAAAAAATTTAAATACACGGTGCCTGGTCTCGCCATTTTTTGCCGGCAATCTCTATTCACTCCCTGCTCTCCATATTCCCCCGGCGTGACTAGATTCAGTAGTCATGAATGTGTACTTCACTCACAGTAATGAGACACAGTTGATGTTATCATTCCAAACAATGAGGTCTGATACTCAGATCCATTTTCTCAAATGTAGCTGAAACAGGTTTAGCAGACACAAGGGAGATATTCATGCCAAGCCTTTCTGCTTTTTTTTTCTCTGCCAGTGCTTCTCTGGGATATAGGCAATTAGTTATTAAGACCTTCCATGCTTCAAATCACCAGATATGTTAAGAAAGATTATAACCTCAAGGAAGGTAATTACTTTAGCAAGGGTAAGTTTTGAATACAGATAGGCTGGCTCATAACGGTCCTGGAGCTCCAAATGGATCTGGGTAATTAAACAGGCAGAGATGGAGCTTTATCGTTTATGCACAGTCCTCACAGACAAACGCAGGAGGGACTGACATGTTCAGTAGGTGAAATGACACTCATGCTTGTTGATGTGTGTCACGGCAAACACAGACATCACTGTTGCATTGTAATTGTGTTTGGAAGCCTTTCGCTTGTTAAGTCAGACATTTTAACTGCATTAGTTGCAACTGCAATAACGTCTGTTATTTTGATTGATGCCATGTGACAGATAATTGAGCATAGAGCAGTTTATCATTGTTCAATATGACAACAAACTCGTTTGACTTCTTTGATAAACAAGTTTCCTCTCCTATACGTACGGGTCCATACATACCTGTTGCACCTGACAGCTTTTTTCTGATGCTGACACTGTAGTCCAATCATGTCTGTATTCCCTTTCAGATGCATGCTGTTTATCAGCAACTGCTTGGGGAAAATTGAGGCCAAAAGAATATGACAGAAAGCATGACTTAGAATTCTGCTGCCTGAGCTAGCCTACCATTTCTGTGAGGAACAAGCCCTCTGTCACACAAAAAAAAAGGTCTGTCGTGTATAGCTATTACTGCACCAAAACTTAAAACATGACAGGAAAGCTAACGGCCTCTAAGGAAGGATAATCCCCTTAGTGCAATGTTCTCTCATTCTGATGGTACACACCAAGCCCGGCTCAACCGCTTCCCTACATAAGACTTATACTCATTGCTGTGCTTTTACACAGCCTGAAATCATATTCAACACCAAATCTATGAGACTCGTGTTCATGTATATATATATATATATATATATAGACCTGCCAGGCTGCTGTTGTTGGTGTTGAGCTCTCGCCATTGTGGCTAATCTAGCTATAGAGCCTGAATGATGAACAGCTGATGCGGTGTTGTGATTAATGAACAATTCCTCCAGAATTACACCAAGCTGGTGCTTGATGGTATTATTTGCGGGGTGTGCTATTAGGCGAGAGCGACAAGCTGACATGTCGAAGAGGCTGCTCTCAGGCCCCTTTCTCTGCCTCGCACTGAGGCGGTGGGAGCCCTAAGACTCAAAGCCCCCGCAGGCTCACAGTAGCAGCCGAGCAGCCGAGCAGTGGCCTGAATCTCACAGAAAACAATCATATTATGCCGAGCACAGAGGGTTATCCTCGAATGCGCCGCAAACCCCCCGCCCGCCACCGCCACCCCTCACCTCTCACCCACCCCCCCACTACCCTGTTCTCCAAGCCTTGGAGGGATTGCATTGGACGCCTCTCTGCTACTATGCATTCTCCATTCTGCTTTACTTTTGGCTCAGTGTGACACTGTAATGGAGTCTCTTGCTCCAGTGAACTGCGACTCTGCCCCCCTCCCCCACCCCCACCCCCACCCAACACCACGGGTTCTGTGCCCCGCCGCCAGTTGATCACAACCAGGAAGGCCCCTGACCACTCGAGCAGTCATTTTTTTTTTTGTATCTAGCTGTTTATCTTTGAAACACTCACCCAAGCGACGGACCAAAACAGGAAGAGTGGCATCACGTTGGCATCCGCCAAGTGGCTCTGATTCCACCACTTAACATCTATTCACGGAGGTGCCTCTTTTGTCCCTATGTTGTTTTTCCTTTCTCTCTTTTTTAGCACCATCTCCCTATGTCAATCACTCGAGGGCTGCTTGAGTATGCTGACATTATAGGTGTGCCATCAAACACTTGGTCTGTCTTTGCATCACGCCTCTCGCCACTCATCTTCCTCTCTTACTTTGAAGCCTGGGCTTTTTTTTTCACAAGAGGGATTTTTCAAGCTCTTTAAGAATTCAAAACGTTGCACACCCGTTGTCGGGGGGACATGAAAGGCGGCGTCTGATCGCCTCCTCTCAGGAGGGGCCCCACAGGTTCAGGGCCCCCGAGGCAAGAGGGGCCGACGCTAACGCGCCGCTTTTTTTAATGTGCGCAGCTAAAGAGGGTGGCTCAAGCGCAGAGCCAAGGTGAGCGCAAGCGCATGTGCTAGCGCGGTGAGACCCAGTGTGTCAACACACGTCTAATTTTTTAGGTGAAGGTGAGAGAGTGGATTAAATAAACAGTGCTGTGTGTTGTCAAGCTGGTAGGTGCTCTGATTTCATTTGAAGGTGTCTGTTTTCATGCCATAGTATACACTGTATTATGCAATCCTACACCAGGGGGGAATAATTGTATTTGTTACCTCTCAAGGACTTTATTGTGCTTGAACGAGCCTGACAGGTAGAATAAGACCAATAAGGCTTGCTCAAAAGAGCTAAACCTGTTCTTCTAGCTCTCATTCCAGGTAAAAAATGAATTATTTAAAGACAAACAAAGACTATTTGTTTGCTGTTCAGGCTCATCAGCTTTCATGATGAATTCACTAAATACTGTGCAAATCAGAACACTCCCAACCCAATTCTCTCTCACTATTTACCACCATTCCATACATTATTCATAGGTCCTTCATTGCATCGCATGTCAAAAGAACAGTTTGACCCGTAACTGACTTTTCTGTTCACTGTTCTCAAGACAGCTAAGCAGATATAACAACAGAAATGAAAGTGTTGTGTCTCCGCAAGCAGATAAGGATGGAAATGAGGCATAAGGACAAGCCGCCTTCAGAGCAGAAGCAAACGGCACCATCTCCTGTCATCCCCTGGAGACCCTCCTACCTGCTGCCTCAGTCCATGAAAATCATTATCCCCGGAGGCTGAGACCCAGACGCCGCGAGACCCGATCTTTAAGGGGGGATCAGGTTAGAGAGGTTAATAACATTCAGGATGATTACACCCGCGCCACCAGAAGAATAAGACCTGAGCAGGCAGACTCCATGACGCTAATAATCATAATTCTGATGTGGGGGCGACTGGAGGAAATATAGTGGCCTGTTCATTTCCACTGCAAGGAAAATTGCCAGCATGGCTCTGGTGATGGCTGGGGGGGAGAAAAGGTTGAGTCCACAGGGACGATTGCTTGTTTTTATGTGCTTGGAAATACATGATGCACTGATGTGGTAAACGCTGCATTAGATAGATTCAAACTCAAAACACCGTTGAATAGTCCTCTGTGCACTGTAAGCCCTGTAGTGGGATGATGGGGGAACAAGCAAAAAAAAAAAAAAAAACTGCTATTGTCGTTCACTTAGCTTTTGGAACGCAGTGCCGTCCTTGTGTGAGAGATTAAATAATCAAAGGCTCTGTTATTTTGCAAAGAAACAGGCACTTCTTCCAACACTGAGCGAGTGGCCAAGCCCACAATGGCCATGTCGGTGGAAAGACATAATCTTCCTATACAGCCATGAAAGGAGAAGGGGGGAAACTCCTCCACTCGCGGTTTCTCAGCACAGCCCAAAATGGATCCCTCAAAGCAAAATGGGCCTGCGATTTTCATTTTGTGTAAGTCCCTCCACAAACACACGCCAGCGTTTGTTCTCACACAGGAGTTGGTGTATTTACTCAGGGCTCTGTGAATGAGGGATGGTATTTGAACACACTACAACCAACAATCCTCTCCCTGAGGTTTTAAACCACTAGTGTCAAAGCAGTTCCGCAGAGGGGCCAAGATTACTGTATACAGGTTGCCTTTCAACTACGCATGACTTGAGCCACAGCCACTATATATAGTGCCTCTTTAACCAATGAGGGGGAGCTAATTAGTGATTTCAGCTGGTGGTGAGCTTGGCTGAGACACTCCACATGTTCTTGGCTCCTGATATCACTGACATGAGTGGCTTAAACAACCACTATGAACATGGCTCCAGTTTCAGCCCACAACAACCACACCAAAAATAGACAGCATTCGTGGATTGGTATTTCCTGTTTCCTAAGCAGGGCATGAGTCATGTGAGGAGGACCCGCTTTAAGATGCTATTTTCAGATTATAACATGAGAGGCAAAAGCAAAGCAGTCTATCAAGTGGACCTCGGTGGGTCACTTAGATGGATGATGGAAGATGGTCGCCATATAGATGTGTTTACTGTGAGTGCTGTTGGTTGTTCTCCAAGGGCTGTCTGGTCTGTCTGGCCCACCAAATGAACAAAAGCACAGTTTCATTTACCACGGCATTTGGGATAAGCGTGCGGAAGCTTAATCACAGGTCAAAAGGTGTCAGTTTCTGTTGATATGAAAAGAGCATGGTGTTGACCTTTTGACAGGGTTATGTCAGGAGACCTTTGACCAAGTCTGCCTTCCACATGAAATGGCTTTTAGTTTGTGGTCCTTAGAGAAAATGAACAGATGAATTTGCAAAGCAATTCACAAGCTTAAAATGACAGAGAAAGTAAACTTACGTAAGTTGCTAGCTCTTGCTTGCATGGTGTCGTAGTGCTGAGCATGCATTGCAATGGCTCCTTCATGTTCTGCCGAGCAGGCACTCTGCATGACGTTTGCTACGGCTCTGTTGGGAGAAAAGGAGTATGTCAGATGATTCAGAATTCTGATGAATCTTTATGAATGACTTTGTTAAAATTCTGTAAGTTGTATGGTTAGTACCTAGTTAGAAATTTTAAGAAAAACACCTAGATGTAAACTGGAAGCGAAGAAAGATGGTTTGCCCATGGTTTCTAAACCAAAGACCAGTGAACTTGTTTTCGATTGGGGTCGCTCTCCATGGTGCTACTTGTTTTCTGGCCGGTGTGTCAGGTATCACTCAGAGCACAAAAGAGCATCAAAACATTGACCCAAGATTCACCCAGTTCAACGTAAGGGATGATCATTTTCAAGATTCATCCAGTTTAGCGTAAGGGGTGTTGATTATCACGGATCTTTATTGGAAAATGAGTTGCTTAACCAGTCGAAGTGATCACAGTATGTTAGCTACTACGATAACACCAAAGTGCTCGGTGTCCTACAGATTAGAGTCCTACGCCCCCGCACGGCGAGTGAAGTGCGTAGTGGAGGCAGAGAGATGTGTGATGTGTGGAGAGGTGTAGATAGATATTACGCAATTGCTGAGGCAAAGTCAACCGCTTCACGCTGTAAATGAAAACAAAAATGTTGACACCAGTGTCAAGAGATACATTGCAGGGTCTTTGCTCAGTAATCAGTCTCAGAGAAAGTTTTTGGCTTCACGTAAAGTGTTATAGCTTTTTCAAATAATAAAATATTGTATTGTATTATTGTATTATAAATATGTATTTGTCTCGATATTTTTGTAATGGCGACCACTTACAGTTATTGACGCTATGGTTTTCATTCGATATTTGCTGGTTGTGTTTCTCATTATTTCTCACAAAGGTTGCTGACCCTGCTTTGATTATAATACATGAGAAGAGCGTTTTCAACATTTAAACATAGTGTAGCGGAATCCGAGCTTTAACTTGTTTATGTAGCTTCCACAAACTGTTTTGGACGTGTGATGTCAAGGACCATAACGGGTAAAAATAATAGAACAAATTAACCTACATCACTTGGCTTCCATGTTACGTTATATCTTCTCTCCCCTTGTCCTTCAAACAAAAACTCTTATCTTTTGATACATACATCTTTCTAAAGCAAATATTCTGCGTCCTTTCTGATGTATTTCTGGAATGTTAGGCTTTTAAACAATACACGCAAATGGATAAACGTGTAACTCTTGAAGTAGTTATATTTGTTTCGGTAGTTCTGTTGTACGCCATTTCGCTTTGAGAATAACAGGTTTTGAAATTAAACTCGACGTTTATCAGTAGCCTACTAAAATGCAAAATCCATGAGGTAGGTTCTGAGCTTCCTTACAACACATGTCAGGAACCCGTTCTGATTTTCAATATGTCCATTTATCCTCCTGTGCCGCAGGTAGACTACGCCTTACCAGGTGTTCAACAAATTATCTGACAATATTTGTTATGTACCGTAAATCTACGATTATACTGTGAGAAAATCAACATATGCCTGACTTTCAATGTCTTAGAAACACACACAAACTATCAGTTCGTTTGTCTCGTCTCTTCGAGCCCTCGCTCTGTGCGTGAAGTGGACACATACTTAGCCCACACTGCCCTTACCGAATGCAGGTTTACGCATGACACATTTCTTGAACTGAGACCTACCTAGACATGTTTTCTCTTTGGGGTCGATGTGCCTTTTCAAGCCCAAGTTTAGTAAATATCCCGACAAGAGCCATGATCGCAACCACTCCACATATGATATACACAATAAAGTTTGTACTGTCCTTGGTCCGATCCTGGCTTGGATTTGCCTTCTTATATGGAATTTGACCCGATGACATCCATTTCGGAGTGTCATAATTCGTGCAAGTGCTTTGATCCAAACGAGATTCTTTGAGGCCGCAGCAAAATCGGAAGCCACAGGTGCCACAGCAGAACAAATAGTCGTTCGTTTCGCAAATGAACGGCGGGTCCCACTGACCCATCACATCGTAGTATCCGCGGCATCTATCCTCTGAATGCGGGGCTTCGGTAACGACGATCTCCTCATCTCTGGAGCCGTTAGATCCAGTTATCATTATAAAGCCCTCCATCTCCTGTCCTTGTGCGCCGTCCGCGGAGCACAGCAGTGCCATAACTTTGACCAACAAGTAGCCTAACAGAAAGACTGTCCATCTCATCATGTAGCTTCCCCTGAAATCTTCGATCGCAAAGCAAACGGTAAATAATGAGCAAATGGAGATCCGATATTGCTACAGGTCAAGACACATAAATCCAAACAGAAGACCACAGCCATGCGTTTCACTGTTGGTTTTCAACTAGTCCCCCTCGACAGGATTCTGCTGAAGGACTATTTATCTTCTCCGTGCTCCGTTAGAGTGCCATACCTTGGCGCGCGCATCCTTTGTGTGCGTAAAGAAGTATTCTTGGAGAAGTCTCTTCCAGTCCGTTAGCCGCGCCGCAACTACTTCATCCAACACATTCTTCTATCGACTACTGTTCGGGTGTGTGGGCACAGCTAAGCTACCAGATGGATGATGAGAAAACTGTGCAGCTGAAAGGCGAATGGATACTGGGAGGGAGAAGCGAGAACTGGGAAAGTCCGCTAGAAGAGGAATGAGGGAGGGATTAGAGAGACACGGAATGAGTGAGAGGAGAGTGTGTGTGTATATGTGTGTGTACGTGTCTGTGACTAAAGACACACACAGAGAGAGAGAGAGAGAGAGCGAGAGAGCGCGAGCGAGCATCGTAACATTCGTTTTGTATTTGGAGACCAATTCAGGCACCACCCTCTCTTTGTTCAAAATGATGGCATGCTTTACTGCAACAATAAGGAAGTAAGATTAATATAAATCGTGCACGTTTCGAAGTAATTGGAGGAACAAAGGTCTACTTTTCTTTCCCGAGTGTATAAAATTATATGTTAATTTCATGTTTTTTTTTTCTTCTGAGGCGCAACTGAGTTTTTTTCTACCATGTTATTATTAGTTGTCACGTTCGTTATGTTTAATTGTATTATACTTCGAGAAGCGATATTACTGCCCATGCCTGCTTTGGCTTGTCAGGGATGAAGATGTTCATTTGGCAAGACTGTTAGCTTATTCGACTGCGCCACGGTGAAAACCATGGTGATGGACATAAATCACCGCAGTTTCATCACTCCCACCGAACATGAACGCCTACTTTTTTTGGCATCTGTCATAGCCTAGCAGAAACTCAACTGAACTTGTGACGTTCATCCTCTAAGAAACCTGCTTCTGATTGTATTTATTTCAATAGGAGTCATTCCTATTCATTCTATTTAAATGGTTGTCGAAAAAGAAATGTTCAATTTTCTCTTGTACATTTTTTTTTAACTAAACTGTTTTTGTGGATATACGTCTTCTGCCTGGATGACCTCAACACTGCCTTAACATACTTTCATAATGATTAAAATGGAGCTGCTTCCCACACATTAGTCACTGCCGTCCATCAGCACGTGTTATCTCTCAATGTTGTCCCACAGAGGCAATAACTGACCATCACCTGATGTTCTCTGACTGCTCCCTGACTCATTGCATAGTCTGTCTAAAATATTGTACAATTTAGCTGCTGGTGAATAGTTTTTTTTTTAATTATCCCTGATATTATGCAACTCAGACCCACTGTCAGTATCCCACACCCTCCTCTGACTGCAACCACCAGCAACAATTATTTTTTGTGAAAATCCAGCTTCTACCAAAAACAAACAGTATTCCACGATTTCCTGCATGTCTTAGGCATAGGCTATGACAGAGATTGCTTTATCATATGACAAATCATTTCTTGCATGCTTACACGGCATATTCTGATATATCTCACAACTGTACTTTAATGCATTGTTTGGGCCCTATATTGAGCACATATTCTGCCCTCACTTCAAGCACTGTGTGGCTACGGTAGCCTGTATAATATGGCAATATCCTTCCAACCTATGCAACATAGAGTCAACTCTAAATAATGGATACATATTTTCGAAAACAAATACAAACAGCTGCTAAAAGAGTCCAGGGCTATACAGAGGAGCAACTTGTTGCAAAGTTGCAACCTGCAACTACACATTGTTACAAGCCCAAAAGCATTGGTGTTAATTATTTCTTGATCCATGTTCCACTGCCCTTTTCAAGTGCAGTGACTACCAACTAGCTGCCACTAGTGGAAATGTGCCTCTAGAAATCTGTATAAAGGATTAGTGTTCTAAGCACAACCCAAACGTCTTCAAACTCAAGGAAGCCCCAAGAGGCACATATGCTTGTGCGCAAGGGATGCGACTCAATAGGTCTTATAAAATAGGCTTCCTTTTCGCAGCCATGTTCACACTAAAATGAACTGTGTCTATTTGAAGCGTATTGGGCATACGGAAATAAAGTCCTCCTTGCTGGCAGGGTACTTTTTGTTGCATAGCAAAGCCTAGTTAGAAAACAACACAATACCCGCACACACATGCAATACCAGACTAGATGTATAGTTCCAAACTACCAAAACAGCCTGATTTCTGACTAATTTGGCCTTTTGTTCGCTGATAACGACCATGTTAAAAGTTCAGAATGGGGTTACTGAGACTGACGGGAAAAGCGCACAAGCGCTTGACCAAAAGTTAATACAGGACGTTTTATCGCAAACAGAGCGATGGATTAGCTGAACAGTAGTAACTAGTTGATCGCCGATGTAATCTATTTAAAATAGCGTTAGGTTAAAGTTCGCCTACCACAATGGCACGCCTGTAGTGGAAAGGTTAGACCGCACACGGTTTCATTAAAGGGTTGTCCTGATCAACGGGTACTTGACAGAATGGCAGCGGGCGAAGAAATATTTCTGAGAGCCAAAGAACGGACGTTTGTGGGATTGACAGAAGGTATCACGTTAGCTAGTTTATACTAGCCGGCAGAGCTGCCTTTTGTTGTTGTAACATCCATTGACAGGGGAATTGATGTAACGTTAGTAATTTCATTCTGGTAACTAACATTATCGTTCGGTTAGTGAAATGTCACAGCACTGTCGGCTACTAACATCAAGATATCCCGCTTCGCTAACTAGTTGCAGAGGACGACTGACCACAACTTACTGTTGCTGTTAATTCGCAAGCTAACGTCAACATTACCTAACAAACTTTACAGGTCCTCTTGGCCGCCCATAGAATGCCGGGCAAACATTAAATGGCGAGTTTGCCACGATGGACTAGCAATGACATTGAAATTAGAAGACTGACCAGCCGGAATGGCACATTTTTGTTGAAACTACACGAGTTTGTTCTGTAATTAGGCTGTTGTGGATGTGGTTGACAAAAGTGCACTTTTGTGCATTATGTAGCTTATGCCCATGGATTGCTGTGCTGCCATGAGTATCCTAACATGCCATCCATCTTTATGACAACAAATATCTATTACTTTTAATGTCATGCAGTAAATGAATCAGTAAACTCATTGTACTGACATTCGAGCAACGGTTTAAGTGAAATGAGTGCAAGACTGTAAATGTAGAGCAACAGGCTACAAGAAACGCATCTAAAATTGATGGAATGTTTAATTTCAAATGAAATTTTGGAAACTGAAAACCTCAGCTCAGCAGATTGTACTGTAGTGCTCCAGTCACAGATGTCACGCATCCTGCAGAAAGCTCAGCTTTGTTAAAATCAGGATTTGTGATTAGTATTGTTTAACTGCCTCGGCCACCTGAGATATCGCTATTTCAATTCGACGCGGACTGTGGCCTCTCATAGCGCGTGCGTGAGCGCGTATTTATCAGCTGTCATGGAAGCTTTGTCTGCTCGTTTCAGTTCATGTTTTTAAAGCTGGCTGAAAATAGTTTGCACCGTCTCCATGGACCGTACAGTAGTGTTTGTCTTGAGGAGGAAACGCACACTTACACACACTCGCACAAGTTTTAGAGAGGATATTTGGAAGCTCCGATGAGTTTGTTCGCGTTTCAGAAAATCAAAGTATTGTACAAGTATCGATAACATTTTCACCGCTCATACCATCGTTCTAGTTTTTTTCATGTGACTCAGCCCGTCGATTGGCCATTGTTAGCTGCAGCTTATTCTGATAGCATAGCCATCTTTGGAGGAAAAGAGGTGAAGACAATGCAGCTATTTCTTTCGCAATTGATTTCTTTGGATAGCTTAGTAGAGGATGGTTCTTATACTTTTCAGTACTTAGACATTCAGTATCCATATGAAGTTCAAATTTAAATAGGTAGGACTACAGATACAATTAGTCTTTAACTGTTCTATGTCTATAGGCCTACCTAAAAAAAAAATTGTCCAAACATTAACCATTGGAAATATATTAAAAAAAAAATTAAATTCACATGATTGTCATTTATTGTTTAAGTTTCATAACGACTGAATGACGGGAAGTATCAGTTTCTATCAGGGTCGGACTGGGAACAAAATTTGGCCCTGGCAATTTGCATCTGGACCTGCCCAATTTGGGCCCAACATATGCACCGCAATATCAGGCTATTTAGGACGTAGGTTAAGCAATAGATATGAAATTGGCAGTTCCGCTGTTGTTTCGGAACCATGAAGAGCGCTGTTTGTTGTACGTAGAGTATACCATTACCAAATACCATTGGTATTTAAAGAACAAATCAAACTCTTTTGGTTTTGGGCACACAAAATAATGCATGGCTGGCTCCGTATGATGACTCCCCTCTGGCCCAGCGCTGTTAACACTGGCACTATATGCAGTATCACCTGTGAGGTTGTCATTGGCAGCAGCCTCCTCTTCTTGTCCCTGTTCTTCACTGGAATCAGCCTGTGTCCAGACTCTTTCCTCCCCGTCCTGCCCCTGTTCTTCACTGGAATCAGCCTGTCCAGACTCTTTCCTCCTCCTCCTCCTCCTCATTTGGCGCTGGTGGACTTTTAATTTCATCACTGCAGCTAATGTTAACGTTTTGCCTGGCACCGGCCTCTGTAACGTTATTTTTGGAAAATAATTGCCATTTTACAGCATCAGCCTCTTTTTTTTTTTTCTCTCTGACCTTTTCCGCTCCACCTTTTCTCTTTTGGGGACTTTTATCCATTTGTATTTTCAATTGCTATCTTCATAAAAGCTTCTTTCTGTCTTGATTTGATTATTTCCCACCTGACCTCTGACATTACGCAGATGGACGGTTCCGCTTGAAGGGTGGTATAGGTAGCCAGTATAGGTAGTCTGTTTGACAGTGTGACCTCCAGTCAGATGGGCTGTTCCAAAAAGAAATGGGCTGCAGCTGGCAGGTTAATTATTATTATTCCACAATGATGTTGGGCTTGTGGGCCACGAGGTAGGCCGGCCCATCTGGTATTTGCCAGATAGCCTGTCCGAGCCTTGTTGCTATGCATTCATTTTGTGGTAAATGTCCCAAATAAAGATACTGTCAACTAGGGCAATACAAAACTGTCAACTAGGGTATACTGGCAATACAAAACTTCTTTGGATGTTCATTTCTTTGCAAATGTCTGTTGCTACATAGGGCTGGCTTTATATAGCAGCTTTCCATATTTAGAGATATGTTTAAAAAGGTCTAAACAGTGTATCCAGATTCCCCTGCTTTCAAATTAAACGGATGTAATATATTTCTGCCCACTGGTTGACATTTTGGTGCTCATCCAAGTTTGCCATTGTAAAAAATGGAAAGCTAGACAAATGCTCAGCAAGCTCTGGTAGGTGTATACCCCTGCCCCTGCTATGTGTTCTCAATCACTGGTAAATTATGTTTCCATGAGTACATTGTGTTCCCATAACCCTTATTGTTGCCTGAACCCCATTACTAAAGTTTAAGGAAAGAAGAAATACTGAACAAAACATGAGTAATTATCAGAATAAGGCAGGGCACTTAAAAAGGTGCTGAATAACAGGACTGTCCTGGGAGCAACAGGACGTCTGATCACACTACTCTAAAGGGAACACAAATTTACAAATGCAGAATCACTGGGAACACATTGTGAAAACCACTAAAGAAAGGGCCAAAGGCTTGTATACCAGATTATTTTTTATTTGAGGCACACATGGGGTACAGGGTAGTTGCTTTAACAGTGATAAAATCGATGTAACAACATGCGTTCGCAGTTAGCACAACATTACAGATGATGTTTTATTCTGACATTTTGTCTCTGGCCCAGGATTATGGAAGCCTACTGCTCTGCAACATCAATTCTGAAAAGAGGTTGGAACTCGATGGCCAAATTACACTGCCAAAGGTTATCAAATAGATTGTTATTGTCAGTCATTTCAAACTGATTAATAAAAATACCTAACTCTAGGGAGGGTCAGAACATTGAGGGACCACGTGTGAGATTAGTTCTGGATTCCTCTCATCAGGCTAGAGGAATACCTCTGCCTGTTTATACTTGGTAAATGAGGAAAGTTTTAGCATAGCGTGTAGCACAACAAGGATTTACAAGTTTCTTGTACAGAAGCGTTTCTTTCATTTGTCTGCTACATTCTGATCGGTGCAGACCAAAAGAAGAGAATTCCACTGAACCACAGACAGAATGCCTGATACAGCGCACACTGAAAAAAAAGGCTTTCCTTTCATCCAATCCGCCGCTGCTAGTGAAATAGGCTCCTTAAATGATGATGGCAAAGAGCAAAGTCGAGAACTTGTAATGGCATTCCCAGTAGGAGGATTCCCTCCTCTTTTCTTCTCTTCCTGCAGTTTTGATGTGCGAGGGGAAGAAATTACCATGAATCCAGCAGGGAAAAAGATACATAAAGATGCATGGGTAATGCCTTGTATGCAGAAGGAAGAAAGAGAACAGAAACAAAAGTAGCGTGGATGAGCGGCTGGGTCATGGCGCGTTTGCCCGGTCCTCTGTGGCCTGTTGTTGTTTGTGCTTGCACGGCTAGTGGAACCGGAGGAACCGTGTGAACTCTGAGGGAACGTTGGCGGAACATTTGTGTTTTTTGCATTCGCATACAGCAAAGGGGGAAACACATGCATGTCAGAGTGTTGTTGCGGTCCCTCTCACATCCCTCTTGTCACACGCGCGGCTGACAGATAACACCAGGTTGGCTTGTCCTCAATCAGACTCCCCACTTTGATGAAATATTTAGAGTGGTGTGATTTAGGGATGGGTTGCATAAGAGCGACAGGATTTTGTGCTGGACGGAGCACTTTGTTAGGCATATGTTGACAGTAGTGGGGAAAGCTACGATATACCAGGGAAACAACTGAGGAAGGATTTCCCCTTGTTTTGCCCTCCGCAGATGCTGAGAGAGAGTGGCGTGGCCCCTTCTTCTTCATTGTGGGGGCTGACCCCCAGCTAGGCCTCATGAAGGCCTGGAGGACTGGGGACCGCAGCGGGGGAGGGGACGAGTGGGCAGAGGAAGTCCAGCTCACCAGGACGGCTGTCCAGGCCATCAACAAATTGAGCCCCAGGCCTCGCTTCACGATACTGTGTGGGGACCTCGTCCATGCAATGCCAGGTGAGATTACAAAATACCAGACCTTTGGAGGATGCTCATTGCTAGTTCACAGGTCTGATGCATTTAAAGCTTGTATGAACCGTGCAGAACATTAACTGTTGAATTGGAAATGCTGCACTACTGGCTCTTTGGCACAATGCTTTTTCATGTTGAAAATGATAAAAAAAAATTGAAAAGAATATTTGATGTTAGGGAATTTTCAAGTTACCCAATGTTTGTAATGTATTAGTGTCTGTCCTGGTGTAGATTATGACATATGAATAATAAATAACTATTATAAATAATATAATAAAATGCAGTAAATCCTGT
The DNA here is from genome assembly GCF_900700415.2 of Clupea harengus. NCBI lineage: Eukaryota > Metazoa > Chordata > Actinopteri > Clupeiformes > Clupeidae > Clupea > Clupea harengus. The sequence goes on along the minus strand of NC_045174.1, from coordinate 11,217,657 downwards.
TAGGAACTAATTTGACTACATTTCAGTGAATTATTAATTTGGATTAAAATCAAAACAGTATGCTTTTTTCACAGTGCTCTCAGTAATGAAATTCTAAAACTGACATTGTGTGTAAACTGGTGCTAATGATGTGGTCTCACAATCCATTTCCCCTCTGATTGTGTTTTTTCGATGGCTTCGCTACATAGATTCAGTCTAAATTCTGTGAACATGTGCCACTGTTGAGTTCCTTTTGGCTATTTGCTGAGTCTTCCATCTTTGTTAAAAAGGGCTGTCTCACCAGTTGCATCCAGCTGGGGCACCCCACTGTGCAGGCCACTCACGGGACCTGGGGTCCAGGCAGAGGTCAGCCTATCAGTTGATCCCAGGAGTCCGTGGGGCTCGTGCACAGTGGAAATTCACTGGCCAGATGGTCACCCCATGCTGGGTTTCCAAAGCAGGTCTGAACATGCCCTCTCTTCCCCCCCTCTGGCCTATATAAGCTTGGGCCACCACTGGCCAGTTGTGGGTCAGAAGAAGCTGGAGAAAGTCATCATCAAGGAGTTCGGTGGACTATTCAACATCATTATCAGAGACATTCACTTTCATCATTGCCGTGCGTCGATAAGATTGTGAGTGTTCTGTTGTCATATGTGTGTTTAGTAGCGAGTCTGTTTCATGTCAGTGTAGATCATATATGTACGTTTATTTGTGTAGGAATCATTCACTGTCATATCTCATTCATGCTACTTTAAAGATTTACCGTTGGTAACGGAGATACTGGAATGTCCACCATTACGCGGCACGGTATTAAAGGGACATTTCCGCATTTATAGCCGTAATATTCATCATGTAGGCTATACTATATTCATTCTTGTTGTTTATATACTTGTTAATATTTTTATATATTTGTTATTCATATCATTCATAGAAACCACGGATTCATGTGTGTTAGAAGTCCTTTACACGGATAATTCTTCCATTCATTCCACCGTTCAAATCACGGATAGTCAATCACCGTTCAAACACGGATCAGTACGGTCATTCAAGGATTCAAGTGTGGATATGAGTCCTTTACACGGATAATCATATTCACAGTTCATTATCATTCAATTCGAGTCTTGAGCGTGTGTGTACAATAAATACTTCGTTACATCCGTCATCATTGGGACATTGACATCATTCTTGTTCTAACCGGACAGACCTGTGGCAATTGTCACCTATTTCACAACCAGTAATACAGTCCTTTTGGGTTTCATTCAATTCAAATATCACCCTATTTTATATGGTCCTTCGAGCCGGATATTCAATTACCACAGTTCAGGATGTCGATGCCCAGAGACAACACTCGTGCTCGCCGTGATGGTCATCAGTCCCGCTGCTTGGATGACTACTTGGTGAAGCTCTCGAGGCCTCATCTGCATCAAATACACGCACTCCATGACCAAGCCGTTAGAGTCAGCAGACACAGCTATGAAGACGTTTTAGCACCACCTGCTGGACAAACGTCATGCACAACCAGCTCCAACCACCAGCTTCGCTCCATCATCAGGACGACTCCACGTCGCAGACAGTGGGGTATCCAAGGCCAGTCTTCACATCTCTGACTTCTCGTCCACGCCGCTGCCAACCAGTCAGGCATTCATTCAGCCAGTGGATGACCTGCGAGGTGTGCCGTGGCTTGCGTCTCATCATTCTCCGCTGGTGGTCCAACCAGATGATGACACGTTCCCGCCACCACCTCCGCCAGTGTCATACCATGACATGGTCAGTGCGGCAGAGCAGAGATTGCCGTGTCAGGTGCCACGCCCACATCATCCACCTCAACAGCCTGTGGCTGTGCTGACTGACCATATGCGGAGCACGCATATCGGTCCAGGGCACAGCCTGTCTGCTCACGCACCGCCATTTGAGGTGCCAACGCTGCAGGATGAGGTGTCATCCATTCACTCCAGAGCACCGCTGGAAGAGCCACCTGACCGCCAGGGAGGCGTCAGGGCGAATCAGAGCCCAGCCGTGCATTCCACCACTGTCCTGCTTGGGTGTGACTCCCCTGTCAAGGCAGTCAAGCCCACCAAGACAGCACAGCACTCACCACGGAAGCCAGAGCAGCCACCGAAGTACTGTCCGTTCTGCAACAACAATCAGCGCTATTTCAATCAGTGCACAACATTCAAGCAGCTGACCAAGGATCAGAAGGTCAGCTGGATCAAGAAAGGGAAACGGTGCTGGAGGTGTGGAAGGGATCATCAAACAGTGCAGTGCTACCTCAAGGCCAGATGTCAGACATGCAATCTGACACATCTGGAAGTGCTGCATGAGTTGAACATCAGACCGGAGAAGCCAGCCCCCGCCATTCATCAGCCAGTGACGTACTACCTTGATCCTGCCAGGAGGGGTAGTAGTGTACTGCTGAAGCTGGTGAAGGTGTGCCTGTACAATGGCAACAGGAAGATGGAGACGTACGCCATCTTGGACGACGGTTCCGAGCGCACAATGCTGCTACACAGTGCAGCTCAGCAGCTGGGCCTTCAAGGACGGAAGGAGGATCTGGCACTCCGGACCATCCGTCAGGACGGCAAGTCTGTGCCAGGGAGGTCAGTTTCCTTTTCCGTGGCATCAGCCAGTCAACCTCAGAAGCGGTTCAGGATAGAGCAAGCTTTCACCGCATCGGAGCTTGGCCTCTCTACCCACTCATACCCGCTCAAAGCCCTGCAGAAGGCCTATCATCACCTCAGAGGTCTGCCCCTGCAGTCATTCAGTCAGGCCCAACCACTGCTCCTCATCGGGTCTGACTACCCTCATCTCATCACCCCAGTTGAGCGAGTGCACCTAGGCCCACCAGGTGGACCGGCTGCACTGAACACATGCCTGGGTTGGACACTGCAAGGCCCTTTCAAGGTACCCCTGCATCAGTCCTCCACCCCTCAGTGTCTACTCACTGGGACTCATCCTCCAACTGTTGAGCTGCTACGTCACATGGCTCAGCCCTGGCAGATGGATGTCCTGCCCTCCCCGAATGTGAAGCTCATCACACGGTCAAAGCAGGACATAGCCACTGTCAGGTCACAGGAGGAGAAGACAGTCAGAGTGGGGGTGGATCGCCTGCCTCATCAAGAACTCCAACAGTCCTTCCCTGGCCACCGGTGTGGCACTGGGAAACGGCTGCGTCAGGAGTCCATCCGTGCAGAGGCACGGAGCAGCAAAGACAGCAACGAGTCATCCTTCCACGAGCCTGCTGACCTGCGGAAGTCATTCTTCTGTGGTAACGTCTCTGTGACCTCTGCTCAGTCTCTTCCAGATCCCGGAGGTTTCAGCAGCTACCAAGAGCTGCTGGAGGCCTCTATCAGAGCATGTCATGGGGCGGCCACGCCCACAGACCCCGCAGCAGAGGACGTCAGGCAAGCTGAGCTTGCTCTCCTCCGGACAGTCCAGAGAGACTGCTTCCCGGAGGAATTCATTCTTCTTTCTACAGGGAAACCTGTCTCTGCATCCAGCAGACTGCACACGACTCAGGGGTCTAACTGATCCGCGTGGGGGGGGGGCGGCTCCGCAGGTGTGAGTCCCTGGAGGAGGACGCATTGCACCCCATAGTGCTGGATCCTCATCACCCCATCACCAAGCTCATTATCCAGGATGGTGACAGCCGGCTCATGCATCCAGGCCCGTACAGGGTGGTTGCTGAGCTAAGGCGACGGTTCTGGATCTTGAGGGGGAGACAGGCCATCAGGAAGCACCAGCACAGCTGTGCTGAGTGCCAAAGATGGCGCAGCAACTCAGTCATCCTCAGAATGGCTGACCTTTCACCCATCAGGTTCCAGGCCGCATTCTATTTCAACAGGTGTGGTTGCTTCGAACCATACCTCACCAGCACACGGACGGCGCAGATACAGGTCAAGGATCGGACCTACACGTGGCCCGTTGCCATCAGACTCCCATCATTCCTGCAGGATGCAACTGGCTCACTTCATGGAAAACAATTTTGCTACGCAAAGTTGGGGCGGCTGTTAAAAAGGGCTGTCTCACCAGTTGCATCCAGCTGTGCACCACGGGAGGTGGGGTCCAGGCAGAGGTCAGCCTATCAGTTGATCCCAGAATCCTGTGGGGCTCGTGCACAGTGGAATTTCACTGACCAGATGGTTAACCCCATGCTGGGTTTCTCAGAGCTAGCCTGGACTTGTTCTCACTCCCCCTCTCCACTATATAAGCTTGGGCCACCACTGGCCAGTTGTGGGTCAAGTAAGCAGTTGGAGTTGGAGAGGAGCATCAGCCATCGGGAGTTCATCAGTTCAATTCAGAGACATTCGCGATCATTCTTGCCGTGCGTCATTGAGAATGTGAGTGTTTGTGATATGTGTCATCTGTAGCGAGTCTGTTTCATGTCAGTGTAGATCATATATGTACGTTTATTTGTGTAGGAATCATTCACTGTCATATCTCATTCATGCTACTTTAAAGATTTACCGTTGGTAACGGAGATACTGGAATGTCCACCGTTACGCGGCACGGTATTAAAGGGACATTTCCGCATTTATAGCCGTAATATTCATCATGTAGGCTATACTATATTCATTCTTGTTGTTTATATACTTGTTAATATTTTTATATATTTGTTATTCATATCATTCATAGAAACCACGGATTCATGTGTGTTAGAAGTCCTTTACACGGATAATTCTTCCATTCATTCCACCGTTCAAATCACGGATAGTCAATCACCGTTCAAACACGGATCAGTACGGTCATTCAAGGATTCAAGTGTGGATATGAGTCCTTTACACGGATAATCATATTCACAGTTCATTATCATTCAATTCGAGTCTTGAGCGTGTGTGTACAATAAATACTTTGTTACATCCGTCATCATTGGGACATTGACATCATTCTTGTTCTAACCGGACAGACCTGTGGCAATTGTCACCTATTTCACAACCAGTAATACAGTCCTTTTGGGTTTCATTCAATTCAAATATCACCCTTTTTTTATAATCTTTGTGAACTAACTTACTCAAACTAAAGACTCAAGTATTGGTCACAGGTTCCCTGAAATGGGGCTTTGTTTCTGCACTAAGGGGTAGTTGGATCCAGCTGATCTGGACCAAGTGACTGCCTCCCTCATCTATTCCTGTGTCTACTGGTGCCTGGAGAGATAGCATGCCATAAATGTCTGTATACATTTTGTCCATGATGGTGAATCTTCCTTTCACCAATTGGCTGCTCACCTGAAGACATATTCTTCAAGTCCCACGTAGCACAAAAAGAGCGACAAAAAGAAATAACCTGTCTAGGCAACTCCTGAAGAACTGGAACATTGTCTCTCCGAGCCCGCCCTCATTTATCCAGCCGTTTCGGGGCATCATAATCGTGTAGGCAACCCCGTTGCCAAAAAAAGAGACATCTGCAGAGTGATTTTCAAGTCTTTGCGCGAGAGCGAGCGAGTGATGGAATATCTGGGTCTGCACTCTTCGCTGGCCTGTCATCCCTCATTATGGGCCGTGACTGTTTCCCGCCGTCTCCTCCCTGTCTTTTACAGCGGTAAAACAAGAGGGGGCTGGCAAGTGCCACAGGGGCGCGGCGTAGCTCCTGCGGCAGAGTGGCGGCTGAACGTTTCTCCCCCTCCGAACGATCTGATAACGAGGTCAGGAGGGTGCCTGCACCTGTGGATTCAATAGACACGCCAGATACGGGAGAGCTTCGGGAGGAAGGCGGCGCAAGTGCTGCTGGGAGTTCGCAGAGGTCAGTTTCCAGAGGGGCCATTTCAGTTGGCTTCTCCAGCAGCCGGTGGGCTCGTCCTTGGAGCTCCGAAGCCAAAGACCTGGAGAAATCGAACCCCAGTGGCAAGATGGGCTCGCGGATTACAGCCATCGTGCAGTGTGACCGCATTCTGCCTTTCAGCCTGATGTCTTTTGCTGTGCGCTGGCCCAACACTCCATGCTGGTGTTTCTCTCTCCCTCCCTCTGTTGATTTGCTAAGCTGGTGTACCATTTTCTTTGTGTGGTTCTGGTCTGAGAGGCCCTGCTGGGGAGGGGGTTGTCACGGCACATGACGTGCCATTGTTTTTAATTTGTGTAAACTTTAGACCCTGTGGGTAGAGGCCCAGTCAGACAGGGTGCTAGTGTCCTAACCTAAGGCCACACAGCTTAGTAGTCCCATTCAGAGCGCCGTCACTCCTGTCTAGTAGCGATCACAACATCTGCTGAGAATGTGGCATCGTGGGTATTTTGTGTAGTTTGGATTGAACCATGAGCACCTAGGGGCCATACGAACTCGATAGAGTGAGTGTGTGTGTGTGTGTGTGTGTGTGTGTGTGTGTGTGTGCCCGTGGGCGTGTGTGCTTCCAGTAGTGCATTTGAAGCTGCGAGTGTGTTGTAATAGCCGACGTCTTGTGTGTATATCATTTACAGAAATGCAGTTTTTTCAGCTGTAACAACAATGTGTCAAATTCAATCCATATATTATTTCTTAGAAATCTTATCTCGTATATCGTTCATATATCGCAGATGTTGATGAGGGAAATTCACATTCACTTGGTAAGCATAAACCAATATATTCATCCATTTTCCATATGTGTTTGCTTAATGGGAAAGCAGGACGGAGACCCTGGGGTGTCATTCCTCCTCTGATTGAGCGTTTTGCCTTCTGTGCTGCTCCGTGCTGAAGGGTGTAATTTATAGGTTGCGGGCGGCGACAAAGCGTCCTGTAAAAGCGCAGCACTGCTTTTTTCCGGGAGGTTCTGAGACCTTTAAACGGCCCAGTGTCAGCTCTCATTACTGTCAGGCCAGAGCGGCGGGCACAGAGTGCCAAACGCATTACACGCCAGGTCCGTCACACTCAAACACACACACTCACTCACACACACACACACAGATTCACTCATCCACTCACACACACATGTTGTCCCACACATATCTGCATGGACGTCTTACGTGTTAAACGCCTCCCTTATATGAGACACACACACACACACACACACACACAAAGAGCTCCGGGCTCCTTGCACCCAAACACCCGTATCATCAGCCCTTCCCCTGACATTTCCCCTATACTGTTTGTTTTGGGGAAGCGTGAATCTTGGCCCTGAGGAAGTTGTCTGTCATTTGTTTGGCACAGAGCAGAGAGACAGTCTGCGTCTCTGGCGTTTGGATCTCTGTCACTCTTTGTCCCTGTCCCCACCTCTCTATCACTGAGTTTGTTTGTGTGAAGGTCTGTGTGTGTGTGTCTGTCTGTCTGTGTGAAGGTCTCTGTGTGTGTGTGCGTGTGTGTTTCTGGCTTCCTTGCTCTTTTTTTATTTATGTCTGGGACTCACTCTCTGTCTTCATATCTGTCTCGCTCCCTCTCTCTACTCTGTTTTGTGCTCTCTCTCTCAGCCACCCACTTACCTCCCCTTCTATCAAGCCTGCACACTACACACTCTTCTATCAAGCCTGCACAGTACACACTCTTCTATCAAGCCTGCACACTACACACTCTTCTATCAAGCCTGCACAGGACACACTCTTCTGTTTCTGCTGGGACTTCCCAAGCTTGTCGATACAGCCTCCCTAATCATCAAAGATGCATATAGATTTATTTATTTCCGTACGTCATTTATTTCGTGCAAAACAAAACAATCGTCTCTTCCGACAAAGCCGGGTCTAATATTAAAATGGATTTACAGCAGTTTGCCTGACAGATACCAAAGTCCTGTCATGCCTCGTCCCCTGGCCGTCCTCAGCTTGAATGTGTGAGGGGTGGGGAAAGGAGCTCTTGGTGTGAAAAGGCGGGTAATAATTGGGTCATGAGGGACACGGTGTGATGGCATCCCATTCTCCAGCCCTGAGCAGTCAGGTCGATTTTTAGAATCGTTCATCGCCTCATTTACCCACGTAGTGGAAGACTCAACGGAAACGTGTCCGGGCGAGCAGTGTGTGTGTGTGTGTGTGTGTGTGTGTGTGTGTGTGTGTGTCCCCTTCCCCTGTACCCCACTCCCACCCCCCACACACCCCACACACACACCCCATGCCCCCTCCTCCCACAAGCGTTAATTGACAGATCGCTCGTTGGCGACGCGGGGCAGGAGAATCCCCCCTGAGAGGCCTGAAGTCTGGGGGACACTTTCACGGCCGATGATGATGAAGTGGTGGTGGCGGCAGCAGGAGGGGTGTGTGTCTTTGTGTGTGTCTGTGTGTGTGTGGGTGGAGGAGGAGACGGTGATTAAATTAAGAACGCAGTGGACCTGATGCTCTACTAATGAGGCCCTACAAAGAGATTGCCTCAGATGCTGATGGGGCTTTAATGTGTGTGTGTGTGTGTGTGTGTTTGTGAGTGTGCCAAAATGCCAAAAAGGACGTTTGATTAGCCCTCCAAAAAACGCATAGGTTCGAATCATTTGCATATCTGCTTTGGTGCTTTAGGTCCATAGGAAGGCAAACCAATACAACATAGGAAACAACACAACTACTTGTAGATTTATTTCAACATAAACATGTCTAGATCAAGATCTAGATCTGTCAAGATCTACTTACCTACACAAAACAAAATAGCTGGAATGATATGCTTACACAGCTTACATAGCGTCTATCAACCAAAATCCGTTGTATTTCCAAACAGGGCTTTTCAGATAGTGTGCAGGGCTGTGACACCTCTGCCATCGTTACCACAGAGTTTCAGCTTGGCCTACATTTACATTTTCAGCGGTCCAGGCAAGAACTTGCGACACTGATAGCGACAGTAGTGCTGCTTTATTTTCACAATCGGATATCGTTCGTTTAACATTTCGATTATATGATCTAATTTAGAATATTCGTTGATAGCCGTGTGTGTGTGTGTGTGTGTGTGTGTGTGTGTGTGTGTGTGTGTGTGTGTGTGTGTGTGTGTGTGTGTGTGTGTGTGTGTGTGTTTGGATGAAGATGGCTTTGAATATTTATGTAAAAAACAGGGATTTGTGTGGTAGCTTCAGGATGTGGATGAAGTAGTGTGTGTGTGTGTGTGTGTGTGTGTGTGTGTGTGGATGTGGATGAAACCTGCTTGAGTGTCTGTATGTGTGTGTTTTCCTGGGTAAGTGCGTGTGAGTAAGTGTGTCTCTGTGTCTCTTGTCACTCGAAGGAGATGAGAAGGTTCTTCACCGACTTCCCATCCCTGGCGCCTGATGTGTTTGCGCTTCAGTGCCCGTTGAGAGGCCATGAAAGAGAGAAAAGTGCTCAGCGGTGCATTGACTGAGAGGACTACGGGGAAATCAGCTGGGAGAGAGGCACCCCCTCTGTGTGCTTATCTGAAAGGGATGTGGATCGGCCCAGTTTTTTAATGGGCTGCTATGGGCTTTGGTGCCGCCAACGAGACCTGTTGTTTTTGCTGTTGCTGCTGCTGTTGTTGTTGTTGTTGAGGGAGAACAGGCTGTACCCCAGCCCAGACAAATGTGGGGGGGGGGGGGGGGGGGGGGTGGGGGGCTCGGCTCTCCCTTCACTGGTCAGACAGGAATCACACGTGGATGCTCATCAGGTTGTGAGGCCAGCCTTCAGTCTGTCAGCTCAGATGATTCACTTACTAACACATCGGGGGGATATAGTCATGGGGTGTCATTCTGTAGCAGAACTGGTCCAGGATCAGGCTGTTCCTCTCATTACCTCGGCTTCACTCATTATAAATTGAAAGGCAGCATTGATCCTTGGTCAGCCGATACACCTCAGAGTCTTGCTTGGTTGCTCCTCTTGAAGTTCCAGGCTCGAGTTCTATAAATGGGTGTGTGGGATATTTTTTATGTTTAGATGAACATGGATTAACTCATCAGTTTGAAAGTCTCACTCAGGAAGGGCAGACTAGGCGGGAAACAGTAACTCAGCCATAGACATGATTCACTGATCTTAAAGTCAGCACTAAAAGCACGACACAGACACATTCCAAGAAACCCCCGGTTAGGAGGGGGTTTCAAGGGGTCTCAGGGTCTCAGAGGATGTCAGGGAGTCTCAGGAGATCCAGACACCAACAGACACACACACACACACACACACACACACACACACACACACACACACACACACAGGAGTACTCAGGGGAGTTAGAGGAGAGGGAATAGTTAATTCTGATTGGTTTTGGCAAACAGCCAGATAGAACACACCCCACGATGTACAGGCCTTAAAATGGCATGCAAAACATTCATACAATGAGATCGAGCTAATCCATGGACCATCTCCTTATTGTAGCTTATTGATTACAATAATAAACCTCCAGATTTCTACATCCAGTCTCCGGTCTTCTGATTGAAAGAAAAGGTGTAGTGAGATCCCATTCTCGCCACAACAGGTGCATATTTAAATTCTGCTCCATCCTAATAATTGCCAGTGGTGGATAATGGCAAAATAACATGTCATATACAGTTACTTAGAACAGTGACTCTTCAACCCCTTTTGTGTATAGTAAAGTAGAGATCTCCTGTATGTAGCCCTCCTACACTATCAGCCCAGTGTTTTATCAGTCTGCAGCGGCCCTGCCAGCCTAATTAACTACTGGGTAGGCAAAATTGACATAGAGGTAATGTTAGGAGGCCCGGCCTCCAGAGAGTATTCAGACTCTTCCTGAGCGCAAAAGCTCATCGCTTTGAAGTCATGATTGGGTGTATTCACGTGTAGCCCACAGTCTAATTAGTACTGACTGAAATATGTATGTATGAAAAGTATGACAAAAACAGTGTAGAATGCCGTATTTTCACATGCCCTCAACCTTAATCTTTGTGTGAGTGTTACATTATACCATCTTGAGCTCTGGTATAATAAGCAATGTTTACAGTACCTGGCAGACAGCCATTTCTGTGTGTGTGTGTGTGTGTGTGTGTGTGTGTGTGTGTGTGTGTGTGTGTGTGTGTATGGGTGTGTGTGTGTGTATGGGTGTGTGTGTGTGTGTGTGTGTGTGTGTGCGTGTGTGTCTGCGTATATATACATGTGCCTGCAAGTGTGTGTGTTTCTGTTTCTGTGTATGTTTGCGACTGCAACTGATGATTTCCAGGAAGCCTCGGCAGGGTGTGTTCTCTGCACGATCTCCCGCATCCTCAAATGCTCTTATTGTTCTGTCGTTCTGTCGTTCTGGTCTCCTCCCTTAAATCTACCCCGGCAACATGAGCAAGATGCCCTGCCTGTCGCATCACAGGCCACGTTCTGCGGTTCAAAATGCCACAAGCTGCGGTTCACTCGGGCCCAAGGGAGATGCACAAAGATTGTGTTTCGCTCGCTGTTGTTATATTTACATAAGTAGAATAGGGTTTTTCTTTGAAAGTGGCGCCTCGGCTGTCTCCTGCTTTGTCTTTGATGGTGGAGTTGACCTGTGGTAAATATAGTATATTTATGCAGGCAAAGCGTGGCGAGACCAAAAATAAATAAACAAATCGACTCTGTAGGCTTCTTGTTGGCAGCTGGGAGCAAATTGATTGTTGTGATGTTTAATTCGCTTGTCCTCTGCGTTTGTAATTTGATAGTTATTATCTTTAATTGGATTCCTTTCTTGTTTGTGTTTATTTATAAAAATGCTGTCTGTCAAGCGCATGGGGTCCACAGCAAGGTGTTCTCGCTGAAAATGGATGCAAGGCGTCCCGGCAGGAGCAGGTAGAGCACGTGCGCAAAAATGGCAGATGTTCTGTCACAGCGAATTTATAGATGATCCTCCCACGGCGTCCCGCTGGGACTCAAACTTGTCGATAAAATTAGCCAAGTGATGTTTTAGCATCGGCCCAGATGCAGAGGTGTGTGTGCTTGGAAACCAGCAGCCGTAGTGCGCGCCCGGCATGAGCCCTGATTGCAGCGCTCTTTAAGTGAGCCACTGACAGTGGTGTTTGTGTGTTTTTCAATGCCGCAGGTGAAATTGCTGAAATGATGTCCATACGCTCCAAACACTGGTCTTTCCAGTCTCCTAGTGTGTGAGCTGTGGTATGTGAGGTGAACCCCTTCTGAGTTTGCTGTGCACCATGCCCTTTCCCCCTTCGTAATAACTACTTATCATTCAGAATATCATGTATGTGTGATGCAGATGGCAGGAATAGAACAACTATTTACTTTAATTTATTTCAGGGTGTTTTTTGATCATGCTTAATTACCTATAAGCCTGTCATGTCATAAATCAAAGACACACCCATGCCAGGAACACTCTCTCTCTGACACTCCCACGGTGTACACTGGACCACGTGTGATTACCCCTTGCTCCGCTAGGCTTTGCATGTGTCAATCACTGCGGCATCAAAAGATGAGGCAGTCAGTCTCTGTGAAGGTAGAGGAAACGAGGTATGGTCCACTGCTGACTCCTATATTCCTATATCAAAGGAGAAAAAAAAAAAAGTCTTTGAGTGCAAGGTTCATGTACGCTGTTAAACCGTGAAATACATCACAGAGGTTAAACCACACGTGAAAGGTTAAACAGGAGAGCCCTCAGGCATCTAGAAACATCCAGCGCTATCTCCCTGCTGTCGCTCATGTGTCTTTGATTTCTAGGCTCTGTGTTCAAGCCTCTGCAGTCCATTAAAGGTACAGTCCTTGATTCTGGCATGAGGTTGTTGATATTTGAGCTCCACAGTCAATCAAATTATACCCCTCCCTTTTGTGCTCCTGAAGCAACATGTTGATTGGCTGGCAAGGTGCATGGCTTGGTCTGAAGGACCAGAGTCTTTTGAGCACACGTACTAGACTGACAGCTTGAGGAACAAGAGGCAAATGCTGAATGTGACAAAGTCAAATGGGTTTTGATGAAGGACTTTCCACATGGTTCTCTTCTGCTCCAGGTACACCGTTTCGAGCGGGACAGGAGCGGGACCTCAAAGACGCCCTGCGGGAAACCGACCCCGGCATCCCGCTGGTGTTTGTCAGCGGCAACCACGACCTGGGCAACGCTCCCACGCCCGAAACTGTGGCCGAGTACTGCCGCGAGTGGGGCGACGACTACTTCGACTTCTGGGTGGGCGGCGTGCGTTGCCTAGTGCTCAACTCGCAGCTCTTCTTCGACGCCTCGGGCTGCCCGAGCCTCCGCGACGCCCAGGAGGCCTGGCTGGAGGAACAGCTTCAAAATGAGGCCCGCAACCCCTCGCACCACCTCCTGGTCTTCCAGCACATTCCGCTCTACCTGCGGCGGCCCGACGAGGAGGACGACTACTTCAACCTGCAGACAGCCGTCAGGGAGAGCCTCATCCAGAGGTTCAAGAAAGCAGGTAGGATCCACACAGATTCCTCAAGTTCTTTCTCTATTTGGAGATTTGTGGTCATTTGAATGCCTCTGTATGTACTCTGAATGTACTCTGACAGGGCCATGGAGAGAGACAGGTAAGGACTAGGAAAAGAGAGTGGGTGTGGAATCGAGAAAATAGTCTTCTTGTGGAACATACCTGTTTGGCCACAAACTCAACCTCTTCAGGGGTTTTATCCATGATCTAAAGAATCAGAATCAGAAAGGTTTTTAATGCCAAGTATGTTTACACCTAGCAGGAATTGTCTGTGGTACATTGGTGCAAACAATAAACTTACACAATAAATAATACACATATTAAGTACCTTTTTAAACATTACATAGGAAAAACGATATATAAAGCAGACCACTACCATGAAAACACATATGGTGTGCAAGCTTCATGAATTAATGCTATTCCATAAAGAGAAGAAAACCTTAGATCGAAAAAAAGAGCTTCTTAACCTCGTAAATTCCCTCCACAATATGTTGTTACTGATATTGTTTAGGTCTCAGCTCTCCACCTTTCTTGCAGAATCCGTACCGCTCCTTTCGTTTCGGCACACGTGGACCTGTCCCAAATGGGAACCTTTTGATCATTGCCACACTTCACAAGCCTGTTCCAGTGTGTTCACGCACGCGCGTCTTCAAAGCCTCACTCGCACCCTTCCTCTTTCAGGGAGCGGGAGTGAGCGTGACTGCAACACTCTCCTCTGCTTGGAAATCTTCACCAAAGAGGTGAAGAAGGAGAGCCTCATGAGGCAGACGCTCATAGCTTAATCCCAGATTCACTAGCACGTCAATCAGGATGCTTGCTTTAGAATGCTAATAATATGTATGTTTGGCTTGATAGCTGGCCGAGGGGATGTTTATAGCAGAGATCGTGTGAGCGACGTCTGCTGACACCCCCTAAATGGAGGTGGTGGGACGCTGAGCTCCCCCGAAAGTGCGTGATGGAGGGAGAGATAAGGCTGGTTTAAATCTCCTGGAGTGCAGAAGTAGGGTGAGTGACAGCTGTCAATCATCCACATGGGCTCCTCCCGAACTTTGTTTAGAAGACATCAGTTTGTGGAAGCCCTTCAGTGCGTGACACTCCTATTAGCGGCTCCAAAACCACTGATTGACCATGGGGGTTTGTTTTAGGCCCAATCATAACATTGCGTCTACACCTATATCTTTGCCCACTGTACCTCCCAGAAAGGCTTTAGTACATCAGCACCTTGGCATGGACAGGGTTCCTGCTGAGCATGAGCCTGTTGCCTTCATGTTAATGAGCTGCTGATTAATGTAACATCAGACATACAGGCCTACATTGTAGTCTTAGAATGTATAGGCCCTGGGTCTTTGTCATGTATGTAGCTTTTGAATAATGCCAACAGAACTTGGAACGTGATGTGATGGGGAAGGAGAGATTTTTTTTTTGTTGAAAGGCATGGGATGTCAACGTGATCTCTCCATTACCACACAGACCTCTCCTCTCTCTCTCTCTCTCTCCCTCTCCCTCTCCCTCTCCATCTCTCGCTCATCCATACACATGTTCACATGCTCTGCTATCAATCACAGACTACTGCGATATGGAAAGTATGCTCGGCATAACATCAATTATTGATCAAAAGCCGCATCCACTGGTGTCTAATTTAGCGAGACGCAACGTATATACATGCGCACACTCATGAACACACACACACACACACACACACACTCACTCTCTCTCTCACCCTCACTCTCACTCTCTCTCTCTCTCTCACACACACGCACATATGCGTTTACCCTGTCCTTAACCCCCACCATTTCTAATTAGTTTTCCCCCCCATTCTCTAAGGGTGAGGTGCAGGGGGAGTTGTGGGGGCTTTCTTGCCCCCTTGGCTCCAGTAGAGATGAAAGGTGTTGTGTGTGTGAGAGCTTGAGCTCAGGACTTCTCCTGAGATCTGATCTGTCTGTCTCTCTCTCCTCCACCTCCTTACATCCTCAGGGCCTTTAAACTTATGCTGATAACACGCCTGCAACGGCACGTTTTCGTATCTTTGGTCCCCCCAAACCCATGTGACAATGATCAAGGGGACTCCGTTCTTTTTTCCATGTAATATATATATATATATATATATATATACATAAAAGATATATATATATATATATATATATATATATATATATATATATATATATATATATATATATCTTTTAAACCAAGTGTGTTTTCAGATCAAACTAACCTGTGAAAGTGTACAGTGTCCTAGTTCTTGAGCTTCTCCCTCTCTTTTCTCTCGATATCAATGTGGGTGTGTGTGCCTGTTTGTACAGTAGGCGTGTGTGTGTGTGTGTGTGTTTTGAAGCATTTTAGACGCATGCGTGCATGTTTGTGTGACACCTCCAACTCTGCACTTTAGTTTTGGTTTCAGCTTTACTGTTTCAATTTCATGGCAGATTTCATGATGGCCAGAGGAGCTGTCAAAATCACACAAAGGGGAAAAAAAGAGAGTGAGAGAGAGAATCAGGGATAGAGAGAGAGAAAGAGATATGGAGAGTCAGGGACAGAGAGCAAGAGAGAGAAAGACAGAAAGAGAGAGAAAAGGGGAGAATTTGTGGGACAAAATAAGCTGGTTTCCTCATTCATCTCCAGAGGGCTTCAGTAGAAACAGGAGAACACGGCCTCCCGGCGAGGCAGCGCCGGCAAACTCATTTCCCCCCCAGTCTCCCGGAAAAGCCTCAGATCTAATATAATGCAGCAAATTTTATTCCTATGATTTAAGCCATATTTTCTACAGAGCGACCTGGGCTGAGAGACTCTCATCTATTCTGAGGCGTTGTGTCCCCCCCCCGGGTTAGGTGCTGATTGTGAAGGCTCTGTGCTAACACTGGGCACACCACAGGGCCTGTCATTCAGAATCATTAAGGTGATGCATTGCCCCCGGTGGCTCTGATAGTCAATCCTTTATGATCTTTTATCAAGCCCCACGTCATAGTTTGATTAATAGAAATCCTAAGGATATATTTGAATTGGAGACACACACACAAGAGACATGCAATGCAATTGTACATGCATGCAGTCATGCTCTCTCACACATATATGTATACACACACATACATGCCATATACGCATACACTGACTCATTTCTCCTCACCCATTTGTCCATCCAGATTATGAAAATACTCATGAAATGAGGCCCTTGAGGACATGTACGCATGCTGGGTAAAAAATATCTACAAGAAAACAAAGCTTTTCACAGAACAGAAAAAGCGTGTGAACAGAACAGGAAAAGAGTGAAAGCAAGAAAAACAAGAAAAAAAGACAGTCCACAAAAGGTGTGATGTGGTCTTTCATTTAATTCATTCTGGGGGAAGAAATGTACTGGACGGTAAAAAAGTACATTCTGTCCTCTGTGCACGTTTATTTTTCACATTTCCTCTTTCTCTATTGTAAGTTTGGTCGGTTGATTTAGATGAAATAACCTCACTCAGTGTTCTCTCACTCGTGTTCCCGTGAAGAGGCCACGAGCATTCATACCTTGAGTCACCGGTGCTCCTCTGGTAGAACCTGTCTTACACTCCTTCTCTTTACCTAATCAAAGTCAGCTTTCATTAATTAGTTATCATAATGGTATTCTTAAACGCGCGTCTCTATCAGCTTTTCTTGAGTTTGATGTTAAAGTCCTTTTTTGATAAATATGTAGTGTGAGAGGATTGATGTTATTTCACAAGGGCGGTTTGGTGTTAAATGTTCCCTCCTGTGTATACTTTAATGTTACTGTCCACCATTTTGTCTGCATATAACCTTAAGGAGCTATCTCTTTGTACCAGCCCTAAGAAGGCGATGATATAGTTAGACCTTATCACGTTATATAGTGCCTCTCGACATATCTCCACAAACATTTGACAAATAACTGTATTATGCATTATACATTCAACTGCGGTATTTGCCTTTAATGATAAATTAACTTGTTTGCTTGTCAGTTGGTTTAATCTGGGACCAATCTCTACGGTTAGAATTCCTCTGGAGTCGTCTTGAGAGAGGAATAATTTAACACCTGTACCTCAGCATGTAAGGCCACGCTCTTCAAAGGGCATTTCAAATTCCCACACGCCCTCTGGCGCAAACTTGTTCTTCACTAATTAACAACGATAAGCTAAGTGTACTCTCGCCACTATCTCAAGTGGCCTTGGGCTTTAATTCGCAGCCAGCTCATGTAAATCGGCGTAGGCCTCAGTCGACGAGGGGAGCATTTGTCATCTGCCGAGACTCGCAGATAAGCCGTCATGAACCGCATTGTTTTACCAAGGGAATGACGAATGGTAGCGCGCCGTAGACTTGGCGATGGAGACGATAATGTGATTGAGTGTGTGGTGCGTCTCGCATTTGTTGGGAACTCGCCGAGTGTCCTCGGGCATTCATATGTTCACAGGCTTTCTGGGGTCACGGGGCCTTATCAGAGGTGGTCATTAGTGCGTCGCGAGTTCATTTTCATGTGTTTGTTATGTTGTGAACGTAGCTGTTCACACACAAAATCCCATGTCGTCGAGGCTTTGTAGAAGATGTGCATACGGAGAGCATTATGCAGATCATTCGGTTTCGTGTGCAACAGTTTGCAATGATTGACCTTTCCGTGTCTAATTTGGCCAGACTTCTAGGTGTCTGTATGAACACACATAGTCTTCCACATACATGCACCGCGTTAAAGCACCAGGGATGGATAGAGAGTAATAATCGTGTGATATATGAGCCGCATAAGCTGTGTGTGTCGCTCAGAAGCTCATTCTCTCTCCTGTCATGAAAATTATCTGAGGGCAGGGCACAATCTGTGATTAATTACTCGCTGTGGTTTAATGACATCTTCACCACGTACACACACTCTTTCTCACACACACACACACACACACACACACACACACACACACACACACACACAGAGGCACACACACTCTTAATATCCCCATAATGTAAGCCTCATGTTCAATTTTGAGTTGTTTTGAAAGAGAGAGAGAGAGCTTGGGGATTTGCGTCGCCCAAATCTGGCAGCCCTGCCTCTTGTTTGCATAACGGTGTCAGGAACACTGGAGCTGTTTCAGCGCTCCCTCCAAAAAATCTGTGACTGGGACCTGGTCTACCTCACGCAGTTAGGCTTAAACCCGTTTTCATCACTTTGTCAGCGCAATCATAAATATTTTCCGGATTTGATCACTTCCCCAGGCAAACTTTGCCTCGCTCAGCTGTAATGCATTTTTTCCTCAATATTCTTATTTCACCGCAGTAATGGATTCAGTCATCTAGCTGGCAGTTAAATTGTCTTCTCTCCGAAAGACGCATCCAAGAGGTATGAAATTATAAGCAGGGAGACTGGCTTGCTCTTGTGCTCTGTATCTGCGGTGCTCAGCAGATTGGGTAAGCCTACATAATGCAGAAGCAACAACAAAGAAATCACCAGCACTTAACAAGCGGAGGAGGGCCGAGTGAAAAAAAACAGAGGCCGCCGTATGAAACTGAATTCAGCTTTGTCATTGTCTCTTTGTTGCAGGAGAAGAGTAGATTATGTGAATTCTGATTGGATCCAGGTTCTTTCATTGCCATGGATACCAAATTGATGCCTGACCACCTAACCATTGTACAATCAGCAGAGGAGAAAGTAATATCGGCCCTGACTGTTGTCGTGCAGTGTGTTTTTAAAGTTGTTTTGTTCTTATTAGTTTGCTTTGAAACAGGGTCCCTTTCATGTGCTTTTTCGAGTGCTTTTGTGGAGATGCACAAAACCCCAAATTGTTTAACATTCTGTCCTTTTACTCAAGCCTTCGCTTTTAAAAAAAAAAAAAATAATAATAATTCTGTGCATGGGAATTGGCTGTTTACTAAACCTCAGTAACCAAAATGAACAGTGAATCAACAGTAAACAGACAATTAGCATTGATTCACTTCACTATCAACATACACAGTTAAAGGTGATCGAAGGTGAGGGAGACACTGCCAGTTCTTGTCAGATAACAAGTTAGACGTGTGTGTGTGTGTGTGTGTGTGTGTGTGTGTTTTAGGGGGGGGGGATGGTATGGTCATTTGACCCTGTCTGAGGGTGTGCAGGAATGTTGCCTAATTGCTAAAGTGTACTTGCCTGGTTTATTCAAAGTGTGCAGTCATTAGCGGCGCGCTGCATGCCTAATTATCCGATGTGGTGGTGCCGTGCAGAGGTAGTCCTCCGAGTAAACGACTTGTTTAAGAAGTACTTTGATTTTCGGCCCCCCTCTGCCTCCCCCCCTCTGCTGTTACACATCTGACTTCTCTCAATAATTGGGCTGTCTTTTTTCCCCCTCCACTTATGTCATGCTTCAGTTGTTGATATTTAAAAAAATCTTTCCTAAGGGGTGGTTGAGAGGTTATGATACTGTGGAGTTGCTTAAAAATGTGCATAAAATCATAGTGGTTCCCTTTGAAATAGTTGTTAATGCGATTATGCTTCGTCCTCCTGTGATTAGATAGTAATCCCCGGCTGCCTTGGCTCTGTTTGTTTGTTCTTGTCTAATTGTGGAACTATTGTGTAATTCCTTGAGGGTCAAGGTATCCGTGGTTAAATGCAACTACAAGGCCGACTTGCACATCCCCCTTCTCCACGGTGCTGTTGGATAGGCACAAACATCCCCGATGAACAATTTCAGGGATTGTGAATTTTATAATTGTATAATATATTGAGTTACAAAAATTGTAATGTAAAGTGGTTTCAAAATGGAGTGGTTATGAACATTTCTGCCCTACAGTGGTCTGGTGTCAGTGCAAGAAGGCAGAAGCTCAACAGTAATGGTAGAACTAAGAATTCTTTCTCAGGGTTATGAGCGCGAATTAATTATCTATCAAGTCTGAATTTACCTGTGAAAAATAAATAGAACCAGATTTCCCTGGGACTTTGAGTGATTTTAATTACTATTGCATCCATGTTTTTTTTTTTTTTTTTAAGTGCTGGATGCAGCCTCCATAAAATTGTTCTGAGTGCCTTTTTTTTGGGGTCCGTGAGCATCTCTCGTATTAAATTTAATGTGTCCCTCTTCCTCGAGGCATCACTCTTAATCAGGCCTTCCTTCGCGGAGGACCTTCTCTTGTGTGCTGTTTCAGAAGGAGGATTTTAGGTGGCATTAAAGATGTCTGTGTGGGGAAACTCCAGTCACCCTACAGTCTATTTCAGTCAGGGGCCCTGTGCGTACGAGTGAGATAATGTAAGATATTTTCACATCTCCGTGACAGCGTAATAGCTTAAATATGAATGCCTGTTGTTAGCCCCCCCCACTCCCCCACTCCTAAAAGTGGGTTTTGCTCTCGGGCTCGAGGCTGGCTGTGTGGGCTGTGTGGAGGTGAGCCGCCAGTAGCCTTGAATGAGCGAGACAATGGAGCCGTTCCCATGCCTTTTTGCCTCAGAGACTGTGAGAACTCATTTTCACTTCTCGTTCCGTGCGACTTGTGTTTGGCCAGCCACAGTTGTGCAATCAGTTTTTGCCCATCTTGGACTCCTTAACAGCAACAAAGAGAAGGGAGAGAAAAAAAAAAGAGAACGACAGAATAGTGCTCGAGGGGAAAGAGAGAGTGAGTGGAAGCCATTTCAATAATTACATCAATCACAGTGGAGAGTGA
The DNA here is from genome assembly GCF_900700415.2 of Clupea harengus. Taxonomy (NCBI): domain Eukaryota; kingdom Metazoa; phylum Chordata; class Actinopteri; order Clupeiformes; family Clupeidae; genus Clupea; species Clupea harengus. The sequence continues at coordinate 11,196,905 of NC_045174.1, read as the reverse complement.
GAAAACAAAGATTCATGTGAGACGTGACAGAGTAAGCACTTACTCACACACATACACACCCACACACACACAAATAAATAAAATTAAATGAGAATTAAAAAAAAAAAACAAGGCCAAACCTATTCCTACTGCCACACATGGATGCTGAGTGATACCATTCATGCACAAAGAAAACTCATTTGGATTAGTTGGTTACAGTTGGGATGCACAGGATGATTTACATAACCTTTCTTTGCCATCCATTATAGCGGAATTATTTACAGTGCAGGATTGTTGCCTTTTTTTTAAGTGGCATCCTATTTGGGGCTTCTGAATTAGAAATGGCTTGGCACATTTGTCAGAATTCTGTCGTATTGAACTGCTGCGCTGCCTCAATACTTCCCCTGTGATGGATAGTGGCTTCTTGGAAGCACAACAGCCTCCAATATACAAGTGTCCCTCATCACGTTTGCCATTGTGTGTTTTGACAGGGCTTTGATTCTGATCACCAACCCACCCACTCAGTCCACCCTGTCTACAGATTTTGTCCATATTATACAAATTTGAATTACAATGAGGGGTCATGCAAAATTGATGTCTACCGAAGATGGAATATGCGTCAACCTCTCGAGCACAGAGAACTGTTTAATATTGTAATATAAAAGTGTGTGTGTGTGTGTGTGTGTGTGTGTGTGTGTGTGCGTGCTCACACTGGCCCATTTCAATAGCATGTCAGCCTCCACACACATACTCCTCCTGAAAAGAGCACAGGCTCCCTCAGCAGCACTGACCCAAATGACAGTGTGAAGAACACGGCCTTCAAGCCCGATCTGCCTAATGACAGTGTTATATCTTTTCTCCCCTCTTTCCCCTTTTTGTGTCAAGGCGTCAAGGCCGTCTTCTCCGGCCACTACCACCGCAACGCCGGGGGGTGCTTCGATGGCCTGGACATGGTGGTGAGCTCGGCCATTGGCTGCCAGCTAGGGGAGGATGCCCATGGAGTGAGGGTGGTGGTGGTGACCGCCGATCGGGTCGTCCATCGATACCACAGCCTGGACCAGCTGAACGACAGGGGCATGGATGAGGATCTGAAGCAACTACTGGCCTGATCTACCTGAAGAGGACTGGAGAAGGCTCCATTTTATAGAAGCTCAGGGGGGAAAAAAAATTAACCCTAGTTACCTGAGTGGTTTTTTGTATATTTGGTTTGACAGGATTAAGGAAGGAAGCTAGGGCCTAGGAGAATTGATTTGTTCTTTTTCAGTTTTTATTTTCTCTCTTTAGCTCAGATTTTCTCTGAACAAATGTGGGTGTTTCAGGGGCTCCTCGATCTAAAAGGTTAGCATGACCGTATTCTGTGTTAACCTCATATACTCTATACTGCCACGAACAGCCATCAAACTATTTGAGCGCTTGAGCGAAGAACATATAAACATATGACACTATAGCCCCAGAGATAGTAAGGCTAGTTATTTACTGAGAACAAACCTTTTTGGTTTTTGTTTTGTTTTTGTAATATAATTGCCAGTGTGTTTTGAATGCACTGACTGTTTTTCGAGTTGGACGAGTTCACCCCCGAGCATCTCTCTGCCCGCTCCACTCATCAGACCATAAGAGGCAGGAACAGGAATGGGGGGGGGGGGGGTTGCGTCGCCATGGAAACCATTGAGAAACACAGCCGTGATGCGATGACCAGGGCTGAGAGGCATGTTTGGTGGGTGGATTGTCAAAGACACTTGCGCTGATCTCATTTCACACGTTTAGTTTTGGCCTCCCTTTTTAGAGGCACTGTATTTCCATTGGGTGGGGGTAGGGGGGTGGGGGGGCCGACTGTGATGTGGCGAGGAAATATCCAAGCGCTCGTCAGTCTCCCCTCCTGTGACGTTTCGGGTCTTATTTTCCTCATGGCTTCATTTAGGCTGATATGACTCAGTGTTGTCACACATTGGGACCGAACCATTTTATCCTTTACATATGGACTATTTCCTGTCCAAAGTCACCCTAAACAACGTACAGTTCTTCATGTGAGTTTCATCCTGGATAAATCTGTATTTTTAATTACTAATTTAATTACAAAACGATGGCATTATTATAGCTTGGATTTTTTGAATGACCAAATGCAAGCATCTACTCTGTGAATTTCATTTGACCTTTATAAAGAAGTAATAAATATTATTACAAAAATGTTGTGTTGCACCAGTTGAATAATGTCCACTACTAAGCAGTTAGAGAGAACCACAGGGTACCTTAACGGACCATTTTGAAGCGGGCTACAGCCACTTTTTGACCCATCCATCACCATCTTCATCTGCAGATGATTATCACATCAGGCCCTGATGTTTCCACCCGTCTGCCTGTGCGCAGAGGAGCGTTAGCCTGTAGTGCTCTTTCAGGTTTCTGAACCCAGGAGTCCGGCGGATCACACTCAAATCCTCCCCAGTGGCCCCCGGATGAGAGCCAGCTGTTGCTGGATCGATGCGAGCTGCTCTTACCGCAGCTCTTCGCGGCTAACGATGCCCTGTCAGTGGACGTCATTTGCGGGTGTAACACTTTCAGCTGCTGAGGCTGCCACTTGCTCTGCCCAGATCGCCAGGAGAGGGGAGAGGGGAGAGGGGGGGCACAGTGTGTGTATGTATGTATGTATGTGTGTGTGTGTGTGTGTGTGTGTGTGTGTGTGTGTGGTGGGGGGGGGGGCTGACAATGTGTCACATGGGGCTTGCCTGTAAGTGCTGAAAAACTGATTCAGAGAACAGGCTGTCCCATCACCACCACCACCACGTCCCCTCGTTTCACCACATTCAGTCTCAGGGGCGCCCTGTCTGACATTAGTGTATTTCCTGGTTGTGGAGAGCGAGTGAGCAAGAGCAAGACATCAACAGGGGCAATTTAGCCAGTTTGTTCCTCGAGCTTGGCTAGTCTGCTGGGTGTTCCGGCCCCTCTTATGAGCTTGCCAAGCTGACACAATTTGAACATTTCACATCATCCACTTGGCACGCTTCAGTAACCAGATGTCCTCAGAGTTCGCTGTGGAAAAGGAGGTAAATAAGAGGGGAATGTTAGGCTGGGGCTCGTTGGAAGGGCGGAATTGGTTTACAGAAGGTTGGGCAGGAGTAAAATAAATAGAATTAGAAGATCTTCTGCATGACTGGACTCGTCTAGTCTACTCAATGCCCTCGGCTGTATTGATGGGCTTTTTTTTTATAATGGCCTTTGGGAGAGAGTCTCTATTGAAAAATCTATCACCAGTATCTGTATCTCGGTTGTTGTGAACACAGATTGACCCAATTAAATTATACGGTGTTCAGCTTCAATGATGGAAGGTTTAACTCAAAGCTCATGTCAAAGACACTGACACAAGAAGTTCCAATTTGTGCTACCCACACAGAAACTGGACTGAAAGTCTCACTTCCCTCACATCCACAGGACCACATTGAGGAAACAAAACAAACCAAAACTATTATAAAGCCATTATAATGCTATCAAACACGTGTCTGCTGTTGCATACCCTTTGTCAACATAATGCATTAGTAGAATTGGTTGGAGCAAAAAGACCCATATGAGGAAAGTATGAGGACTGAACTTATGAGTACTTGGTAACCTTGGAGAACTTCTCTAAAATCATCAGAACTATCATCAGACTGGTTCAAGAACTGTGAACCCCAGTGCACTCATCACAGACAACAATCCCACCGCCCACTCACCACTCCCACCAGAGTAAGAGGGTTCTGGAAATCGTCCTTGGGCTCTTATCTATCAGGGTCATCACTATCGCTATCAGGGTCTTCTTAGTTATTATTTTGTCCAAGATTGAGATGTTTGTCAGGCCCTTCCCACTGACCTAGTTATTCCACATAGGATGAACAAAGCCTTGTCTGCTGGAAAACGAATACACAACACAAATGCTTGACCTAAATACAGTAAGTGCCCTTCCTGAATGTCAGTGGGTAGAGAAAGTGACACATATTCATGATACTAATCTAAGCAGGCGAAAGGCTTCAACTCCTCAGTCTCCCAAACCAATAAATGAAAAGCAAAAACAGTGTAATTCTTTCTCTGCAAATGTTGGCTGTAACAACCTACAGCCAAGAGAACTGTTCAAAAGAGCAAAGACATAACCTTAGTCTTTCTGGCAAGGGAGTCAAATGCACTGGCATAAATGATAGTTCAAACAGAATAAACAACCAACTGTGTTGTAACAGTGCATGACGAAAATACATCCTTTAAACCAATTTGGACTGTAGCTTCAATGGCTGCTCTGGTCACCCCTATGGATTGCATACTGCCTTCCCCACTGTTAACAGTGCTGTAATTAGGAAGTAAATAATGATGAGTCTGGCACTCTGACTCATAATGGCTCATGACGTCAGGAGCAGGTCTTAAGTAAGAGCCAATTGTTGGTGGTTTGAATGGTGTTTAGCTCACACACACACTTGCATAACTACACACTCACACCTACACAGTAGTTCTCATACGACCGGAACACGTATATGTGTCATTCAGGGGGCAAAGGTGTTGGCTGTGCAATTAAAGCCCAGCCTCTCCACTCAGCTCTTGGCACTGCGATACTATTACTACCATAACCCTCCAGCCCCATCTGCTCACAGAGGGAGCGCCATCTGGGGTCCAGGGTCCTTATCTCAGCCCCCTCAGCCCACCCTCCAGGCCCGCGGCCAGCTATCAAAATGGCTGACAGGCGGTCTAATGTTTTCGTACAATCCCTCCTTCTTTCTCCGCTGTGTGTGCAGCTTCCCTGCGCCTACTCCAAAGCATGAGGACCGCAGGCGAAGTGAGAACGAATGTTCCCAACTGGTCATTCAGGCCCCTGTAAAGCTAATTGGCACGTCAGAGAGCAGCAACAGGTGGGTGAAAGTAATTTCGCGCCACAGGACTGTTCACAACAGCAACGTTTATCATACAAGAGAGAGAGAGAGAGCGTGAAGTGGAGTGTGTATAATTCACCTCGTTGGAAATGGTACATTTCCATGATTTTCTGTCAGCAGGTATGATGATGTGAAATCTTGTGAATAGGATCACAACTGTTACTAGAAGGCTATAAAATGTCAACAGTCGGCCATATTGCCACTGGTAAGCTAGCATGGCAGAGCTGTGCTTTGTTTACTGGGCGGATGGCTCATGGGCGTTGACAGAAGGACCAGTGACATTTACCAGGTTGCCATTCTTCACACAGCAGAACAGACTCCCACACTCACCCAGTCAGAAGCGCAGAGAATCAGCAGCTCAACTTTCGCCCAGGCTCAGCCACCCCATCTGCCAGCCAATAATGGCTTTTGTCTCAGTCCGCCTTTGCTTTTCTCTTTCTTCACTGTGTTTATCCCCCCCTACCAATCAGAAATCTAACTTTCCACCACATTCAAGTTTATTTACACCCAGCCATAACTTTGGAATTCCCAATGAGGCCTCCTCTGTCAAAAGAAAATGGCAATTTGCCAGACGGCTTTTTGAGCTGTCAATCATGACCTCCCCTCAAACTTTTGAACGATTGCCTGCTAGACAGCCCATCTGCATGCTATTATGGCGGGGGGATTCGACAGTAATGGAGCCATTTTCCAGAGTGCAGTGGAGCGGAGGAGACATTAGTGGAGATGTGGGGAACACTGTGAAAATGAAGAGCCACTGACATGCACCGTGTCATTAAGATGCCTCATTGGTATCCCAAATGACTCAACAAAAGAACACCTGAGAGAGAAAGACAGACAAAGCTCCTGTTATTTGTCATATGTTAAAAGCACCATTACTATGGGCCAGTTTACTGGTCACTGTAATCCATGTGTGTTATTTAGGAATTTCATAATGCATCATCTATGCAGCATTTGGGTTTTGACATTTGTGCTTCGGCAGGTGCTTTCACACAAAGTACAGGCAATTTTCGCTTAATGTATCAAGAAACTACACACATTAAGAGGGCAGTATGTTCTTAAATGTGTTTTGAATGTCTCCAAATGCCACAACAAAGAATACTTTCCACTTAGGTAGTATTTCAAAGGCTTTTCCTTCCTATATACCAAGTTAAGCTTTTGTAAGTAATGTGAAGTGCACTATAAGACTATAAGTTATATACTGAAACACACCACTATAGAGAACATATGGTAAACTCACTTAGATGCCTTTCAGAGTCATTAAGCGACCAGTAACAACACTAATTAATCCAGCTATCATTTTCACACACACTGGGATGGCCTTGGTTTACACTCTACCCATCCATAGATTTACATGTATAATATTAGTGTTTGAATTTAATTGGAATTACACAGGAAAGGCTAATGTTATAAATCCTCCTGGCTGCGAGTGCTTCATATCAGCAGCACAGCAGCCTCACAGGACCCAGCGTGAAGCTCTCTTTATGTTCCACTGAACATATAAACAGTTCTTCTGACGGGGGCTCTCATAAAGAAACGGCGCTCTTTGTCTCTCCAAATGTAACCTTAGAAAATCGGCGACATCCTGTCCTGTCAGGTTGTGTTTTTTATTCTACTCCAACTGGGCTAGGGGTGGGGTAGGGGTAGGGTAGGGGGGCAAGGAGCAGGAGTTTGTAATGAGAGGAATAGAAAACGAGGACATCGGGTTAATAAACGCCCCATAAAGTCCAGGGCCTCTGTCAGGTTGGACATTTTGGCCCCGTCTCTTTGTAAACTCGGCCAACGCGTGCTCATGCAAATCAAAAATGCATGGATCATTGTCAATATATTAATTTATTTAGGGAGTAAACCCAGAGCCATCTGTTCTGATCTCACTTGAAACCAAACTAGTCAGACAGCCGCTGAAAATAGCACTCGACGAATCAAAAGCATCCAACTTTCCACGAATTAGGTTGTAATAAAACTCATATATCTGGCCCCAACATATGTACACCTTTCAGAGCACAGGTGCCAAGAGAGCAACCACTCAGCTTTAATGAAAATGCAGCACAACCTAGAGAAGGGTGATGGGCTTGAGTGCAGTTTCTAAACTCATGTTTAGGTTCTCTAAGGGTGTTTACGTTGCAGCATATCCCAGAGGTTTTCTCTCACTGACTCACTGATATTAACTCGGTCAAACAGGGTGTACCTGTCACCTCCCCGACAGAACCCTCAGATATCCATTCACTGAGAACCGACAGGTCCTGGTAAATTATTAATCTGATATGTTTTCTGACAAGCTCTGTCTTTACCATTTCTGCTGAAGATGGCATTTGTTTTTTTCTTTTCATGTTTCTTTTTTTCGCAATCCTTCAACGAGGAATATTCTCTCTACTCCTTTTTATCCATTTCACCCATCCCTCGTCACAGTGATTTGCTAAAACGGATCTGACAGTTCAAGAGCCTTGTTCATGCTGCCAGGAAGACCATGTGTTCAGCTAAATAAGATGCGCCCCCCCCTATTCACTGTCCTGCTCTTTGGCCACAAAAACATTCCCAGCAGAGCTCTCAGTTCGTCACATTTCAATGGCTGAGACTGAAGCTCCCCAAAAACTAGGTCTCCTCTTTTCCAGCCCTCCGTTACACAATATTTTCAGAGAAAAAAGGAAAGATTAAAAACAACAACAACAAAAAAGGAGAGGGGGGGGGGGGGGGAGAGAGAGAGAGAGAGAAAAAAGCGACCTGCATTCTTGCTGTGAGGCTTTGCCAAGAAGCCAAGGTGCAATCTCCTTCATTCATATTTTAGCAAAGAGCAGCAAAAACTGAAATAAATTTCTAATGGCGGTGAAGAAAGCAACAGAGGAACACACTTACTCACATTAGGGAGTCCAGTTTCACATGACTCTCTGCTAGACAGTTTCAGCAGGTCTAAAGCCTGATCGCCACGCAACACAGCGAGCCCACAGTCTTTCTCACTTCCTGTCGGTATCAGATGATGGGTCATATAATTAGTGTGGTATTATGTGATTTGTATCTTTGCTTGTCAGCGCATTACTAATTAAAACCAAAGTGTAATTACGGAGATCCATGAAAGATGACCTACTTATTTTTCTAGTCACTCACGGCCGGTGATTACATGCAAATCGGCGTACAGTAGTTTTAGTGATGAGCACTATCTACTCTGTCTGATCAGGAACCAGAGTTTAATTTGCTCTGCCATATTACGTGGCGGTTCAGCACTGTGTGTGTGTGTCTGTGTGTGTCTGTGCTGTTACGTGGCGGTTCAGCAGTGTGTGTGTGTCTGTGTTGTTACGTGGTGTTTCAGCAGTGTGTGTGTGTGTCTGTGTTGTTACGTGGTGGTTCAGCAGTGGTTGTGTGTGTGTATTATTACGTGGTGTTTCAGCAGTGTGTGTGTGTGTGTGTGTGTCTGTGTTGCTACGTGGTGGTTCAGCAGTGGTTGTGTGTGTGTGTGTCTGTGTTGTTACGTGGTGGTTCAGCAGTGTGTGTGTGTGTGTGTGTCTGTGTTATTACGTGGTGTTTCAGCAGTGTGTGTGTGTCTCTTTGTTGTTACGTGGTGGCTCAAGTGTGTGTGTTTTCTGGTGATGGGATCCCGCACCATCTTCATCCTGACAAGCAGTCGAGCAGTTCAAAACCCTCAAGCAGTCTATAAATTTCAAGCTGTTCTCATCCCATTTAAAATCAAATCTCTAATGATGCTGGAGGACAGCACTGGTATGGGTTTTTAAATCTAAATTCTATCTGGTGTCTGCAGAGCTACACAAAAATGGCATCTATGAGTTATTAGATCCCCCCAGGTACTGAGGTGCTTTTAAATTTACAGAATAATGGAACTTGATCACAATTTCAGATCCATCTCTATTTCCAGTGAGGCTATTCTATGTAATATTCAGGACATGAAACCAGAAAAAAAACCTGTTTGCATACAGGTTGACAGATGTCATTAACTGTAAGTCAACACCGGTCTGATGTACAGAATGGCTGTTCTCAGCATGAGTAATTCTAGAGGACTGGAAACAAAGCTAATTACAAATCATACACCTCCCTATGTTTGCTGTGTGTCTTGATTGAATTGTATGCAAATCTTTGGCGGAAAAAAAGCTTGCTCTTCCTAAACTAGTCTTGTGCTGCTCTCTAGTGGAGTTATAGTTGAAAATGTGTCCGTGGATACAGACTCCAGTCTCACCGTCTGGATGGGAGTGGTGGATGCAGTCAGTCAAGGACCAAAAAGGTCCTGAAGGTGTCAGCATTTGATAAATTCATTGACTGCATATGTTTTCATTTTTTTTTTATCTGAATATTCCTGTGATAAATCTGTCAGACATTATTAGACCCTTTGAGTATATTGTGGAGGATTCTTAAGAGATTCCAAAGGCTATTGTTTGTAACAAGATGTTGTTATTGCATGTGCTATGAATCATTTGAAATAGATCAGGCATATGTAAGGTATGGACATATTTAGTTTGAGGCGGGTGGAAATACATAAAAAAAAAAATTATGTCACCTTTCAAAGTATGAAAGGTGACAACAGAACTCGCTATAATTCTTTCATTCAACAAAGAAAAGCCTTGTGTTATATTTGCACCATATAAAGAGCAAGAGAGGCAACAACAGTGGAGGCGCATGGTGGGGGGTTAATCTCCTCCTCTGCTCTTCCATTTACAAGTCTGTGCTATTCTGAGCTGTGGTTACACTCCTCTGTGTGGTGATTGAGCATCGGCGGTTCCGTGAAAGTGCACACACCTACAGAGCCCAGCCGAGCAGAATTGGCAGCACAAACAACACACTGTGTAACACAGTCTTAAGAAAATGGAATCCTCTTTTCCAAACTCTCTCAGTTGGCCCTTTTATACTAGGCCCTCTGTTCTGCTTAAGCTGTCTCAAGCATAAATAAAATGAGTGGCTACCAGCTGTCATGGAGTGCTGGCCATGGGCATGCAGCTTAGGACTGTCTTGTTTGGGTTTCATGCAATGGCGCTTTGTTGAATTTGTTTTTGTTTTTGATGTTTAATTTGTTTTTGTGTGCAATATACCAAGGATAACATGTCACTGAAGATGCATCATTAAGAGGTGTTTCAACTTATTTGTGCAAACCTGTGCAGATTATGGTTTTACGTGGTAGCAGGTAATTACAATTTAGCAATCGTTTGCTTTGGTACAGTGGCACTGGTTAATTTCTGGGTTTTCAAACCAACTTTAAATAAAGCTGCACTAGGCAATATGATATGTTTTGAATGGTCCACGTCGATAGAAGGCGCTAGTGGTGAAACGCTTGTTTGTATCAGGGGCGAGTCTGACGACAACATGACGTGATATCCGGTGACATGTTGCGTTCAAACGCCGCTGTTAACTTTATAACTAAAATAACTCAAATGAATGAGAGAGTTGGTCTTAAACATGGCTAGTCATAGTAAAGAATACAATTCGCATCTTGCCTACAGTAAAGATAGTAAATCTTAATTTTCAAGAACATACTGGCATCATCATACACACTGCATTGTTTTCTAACTCTAGCTTGCTAGCTAACGTTAGCCCTGTGAAGGTACATTGCATGGATGAGCTGTGCAGCCTTTTTGACAGGTAGTAGTAGAAGTAGAGGCCGGTTAGACGGTTCTCATAGACAGAGAAGTAATCATGAATTTAGGGTTACTCGTGTAGCAGAAAGTTGACCGTGGAAATCCTGAGAGAGTTTACAATGGCGGGTCCTTTGCTGGAGTATGAGACGGAGATGTTTTTGAGCCTCTTCACCACGGACGGATTGTTGGTGACAGCAGAGGGTCTGGGCATCGATCGCATTCTCTTACAGTTCCTCAGAGTGTATTCAGAGGAGGGCAGTCTGGTCCTCCTCCTGAACACAACCCTCCCTGAACAGGTAACCCAACGTTGACTACTGGCCATATTCGACAAAAGTTCATCACGGTGGTTTTGTGAATGCATTTTGCTTTGTTTTGCTGTGCATGTTCTAATCGTTATTTGATTTGGCGAGAAGCACTGACTTTACGAACACAACCAGAAGTATAACATTTTGAAATCTTGTGTAAAGACATTAGGCATTGCAGGAATCTGTGTTTTTGTTTTGAAAACTAATCAAGACAAATCAAACGTTGTCTGTAAATCTACACTGTGCCCTTAAAATACCGATAGTTATAACTTTATTTTTGCATGCACTCACCTTAAAACGTATAAGGTGCTCTTGTAACGATACCAATTCTTTTCAGGAATACTTCACGGAACAACTCCGTGCAGAGGGTGTGAGTCACCTTCCGCGAACCGTGACCAGTGAGGTGCAGGGCAGCGAACGATATGACGTTTATACGCAAGGTGGTGTGCTCTTCGTCACCAGTCGCATCTTGGTCGTGGATTTCCTCACAGAAAGGATACCTGCCCACCTCATATCAGGTTTGCAGCTCTTTGTGAATATATGTATGATATTTTTATCACGATATTTATGGTGTTATATCTATCATGTCAGTTCCTATTAGCCTATTTTATTTTACACTTACAGTAGCAAAAGCACTAAAAGTATGTATTTCCCAACTTTACAAACATTTCAAACTGTAAGAAGAAGTAGATTAAGTAAGATTAACGAATGAAATATAAACTATAAACACTATAAACATGTAAAGGACTGGAAGTGTTTCTCTAAATGAACAATTACAATAAAACTAAATTAGGTTCTGTATTTAATAGCCCACCACAAGAAATCTACCATATTTTCCTATGTATGACTGAAATAACAAAAACAAACAAACAAAAACAACAGGAAAAGTCATGAAAATAGACATTATCCCTCAAAATTCTCAACCAGGAACACCAGCCTTCTTGATGCCATGGTGCATGTCATGACATTTCCCCCTATGCTGAAAGCATGCTCAGGTGGTCTTCTAGTTGGAAGAATGTCATGCCAATCAATCAATCAATCAATCAATCAATTTGTTTATTTGATCAAGAGGGACAGTGTACATTCATGAACATTACAATGTAAATACACCCAATTATAGCCAACGGGCTAGTTTCCATTGGCAGTCCCCCTGCCAGAGTGAAAAAGGCTATACAACCTAAAAAAGGGTTAACGTATATCAAACATAACATTGACAATAAGTAAAAAAAAAAAAAAAAAAAGACAAACCGCTGACTAAATAGATGCCAAGCCCTTGGGTGACAAGTGCAGTTTGCTTTGAATGGAGTATGACGTGTTAAGACAATGGCACAGCAAGGCGAAAATATTTTTTTTTATTTTAAATCTGTATAGAGACTGTATTTTATTGTACCCAATATCTGTCTTCCAATACTTTTTGCAATACTAATTTGCAAATAAAGACTGTTTTGAGTTTTTGCACTGAACCGCTTTGTAGTTCATTACACTTTTCAAGATAAAACCTGAATCTCACATATTAATCTTTCATTGACATTATTACCTCTTTGCTTTATTTCATTGAAGTCACTGTAAATGATTATGGTACTGCCAAGAACAAATTATTTGTAAAGCTTAAATTGTTCATACTTATTTAGACATAGAAAACCCACCAGACTCGTAAATGAATATTTATTTATTTTGTGGCTTGGGTTATGGATTGCTAGTAACACCCAACTTCTTGACAATACTGTCAGAGGCATCTAATAATATTCTCCACTGCTTCCATCCTTCTATTGAAACCATCAGCAGCACTGTAATGTCTCCATTTTCGGGGAATTTAGTTTGTCTCATTGAAATGTCATTCTTTCAGTTATTAGGCCACCATTATGCTTTATTTCATGCTTTTAATATTGCGGTTTTTCAAAATTCATGTTGTGGCATAATGTAAACAACTACAAAACTACTGAAATACCACCCACCCCTACATCATGGCAAAAATTGATTCTTGACCATTCATGATTGCTATTACAATATTTCCACTACATATACCAACACGACTTGTGTTTACACAGGAATCTTGGTTTACCGAGCCCACAAGATCATTGAATCGTGTCAAGAGGCCTTCATTCTGAGGCTTTTCAGGCAGAAGAATAAGACGGGCTTCATCAAGGCTTTCACAGACAAGGCCACAGCCTTCTCCTTTGGCTTCTGTCTGGTTGAGCGCGTCATGAGGAACCTCTTCGTCAAGAAGCTCTTCCTGTGGCCCAGGTAAATGAGCAGGTGTGCGAAGGTTCTGCGTGTTCTTATTGCATCATATTGTTTCATTGTCCTCTGTCCTTCATAGCATTCATATCCTACCATGTCAGCTAAGGTTCAGATTAGTATGAATGACGCCGTGCTTATTCAGGAATGCAATATCCTTATCTTCCGGTGAAATTCACAGTTTTGATCTCAAAACAAGTCACTTATGCAACACCTTTTTTCAACCCCTGTTTGCATCCCTTTTATTTATGATTGTGTGTATTGCGTGCATGTGAATGTACACATTGAAAGTCTGGATGTAAGTGTGCATCCATGTGGGTATCAGATTCCAGGCATCTGTGGTCAGTGTGCTGGACCGACACAAGCCCGACGTGGTGGAGCTTCACGTGTCTCTGACGCCGGCCATGAGGGCCATCCAGAGCTCGGTGATGGACATCATGAACGCCTGTCTGAAGGAGCTGAAGCGCTACAACCCCACCCTGGAGGCTGAGGACCTTTCCCTGGAGAACTCACTGGGCACTGCGTTCGAGAAGGTGGGTGGTTGTACGAGGGATGTGCATGGACGTAGTTAAACAGAATGGTTGATTCAGAAATGATGCTGTTGTCAAATAGGGAGTAGACAGGGCCTGACCCTGTCAGACTTGTATGGAGCAAATGTAGGGTGTTATAAGTTCAGTGGCATGAAACTGTATATCGCTAACACCCACAATAGTCACTTGGGATGTGTTTCCTGAAAGGCTGGTTGAACAACTACTGTTGTTAAATGAGATTAATTTACTAATTTTGAACACTCTCTCTCTTAGCTACCATAGTGCTTGTGCGGAACTCTTTTGGGAAATGCAGTCCCGGGCAAGTTGCTCATATCATAAATAGACCTCTTTGTTGTCATTGCCTTAGCTTCATTTCAAAATCCACCATGTTGTTTCTCTCACAAGAGGTGGGTTTAAGGGCAAGGGTAAAAACCTGTGACTGTGTGTCATGTGACTGATCCAGCCTGTATGACTAAATGCGAGAATCGTAATAGTGTTTGATGGAGATCATTTCCAAACACTGTTAATGACTTAAGAATATAATAATCAAGTGCCTTGTATTATTAATTACCTTATATGAATCATGTACTTATGTAAGCAGGAACATGGCTTTTCTGTGTTTCTGCATGTGTGTAACTTAGAATATTAGGTGCCACTTAGTCTGCATATGTACAAGAGCATGTTCAGACCAGAGGTGATAAGAAGGGTCGAACTGTGCTTCTTCCGACCTTGCAAAACTTCTATCCTTGCCTCGGACGTCAGAAATCCACCACGTGGTTATCCCTGCTGAACACTCAACTTCTGTCTATATGAACCTTGTGCAATGTGTTTGTCATGGCTTCACTTTCAGCCTTGTGCTGGGAGTGAGCCCGATTGCAATTGTTGTTTGTCTAATAAATATACTTATATGCAGCTCCGGAGTCCTGAGGTAACTAGGGTGAATTTTCACCTATCAGTGTTACCTTTTGTTATTGGACAAATTGAAAATAATTGAGTACTAAAAGTAGATATACTTTAATGGAAAAATAAATTGAATTTCTGTTTTAGCAAGAGAAATATCTTCTTTTGAAGTCCATGGGGAATTTGTTAATATCAGCACAAGTCAATTCTGCATTCGCCCAGCAGGGAGACCCTTGCTGGACACTTCTAGCTAAACCTTGCCCTTCAGGGTTAAATAAGGTCATGGATGGGCACCAGATGCTTTAGAGTCAGTGGATTAGTTTGACAGAGTTGAACTAAACTGATTTAATGCTGGGCTTCAGTACTGTTTGACCCTGATGGTATGGACGTTTGATGCACTTGACACTTGGGTGTTTTCTTCAGACTATTCGTCATTATTTGGATCCCTTGTGGCACCAGCTGGGAGCCAAGACCAAGTCCCTGGTGCACGATCTGAAGATCCTGAGAACCCTCCTCCTGTATCTCACTCAGTACGACTGCGTGACCTTCCTCAACCTGCTGGAGTCCCTTCGCTCAAGCCAGAAGAACTTTGGAAGCAACTCAGGTACAGCTTTGTCATGAGGGGAAGGGGAGACCGTTACATATTTCCATAATCAGCCAGAAAGATGAAAGAGATGTTAGAGCTTGGCAATATGGCCTAAACTAAAAATATCATGATTTAATACCTTGGGGATGATAAATTCATTATAATTTCTCTTCAAAATACCACTTTAATGTATGCTTTTGGGACAGTAAGTTTCTGTGGCAAATATGATCTGTTTAAATCAGTACTGAAATTTGTATGTATGTTGTAATTTGTATATCATATGCTATATGTCCTTTATTCTTAATATAGTGTCACAATGTGACATACCTAGTATGTTCCGATAAATAATGTTTGGTAATGGTTGGTAAGAAGTTGTGGGTATCAGCACATTTCCGGTTAATGGTGCGGCCCCATATGACGGCCTTTTTTTATCTCAACAGGATGGCTTTTTCTGGACTCGAGCACCTCCATGTTTGTCAACTCTCGTCAACGTGTCTACCGCATCCCCGAGGCAAAGAAGAAGCTGAAGGTGGGAGGAGAGAAGGAACAGAAGAAGCCCACTCCCGGTACAGTGTTTGCCAGTTTCCTCACTGATCCATCTGTCTTTATCTTGTTTTCTGAAACCTCTGGCGTAAGCTCAAGGTAACTGTAGAAGTGATTAGTTAGCACTCTAGGCTTCTGCTCCCGGCAAAGCTGCTTTGATACGAGGTCTTTTGTCAGAAGCGATGCAAATGAAACTAAATGCATTTAAAAGTAGCTCAGTGGAAGCTGTAAGGAGAGGAAAAGGGCACTCTGAATGAAATAAGCAGTCTCTGAAGGCACAGACACTGTTTCATGTACCCCTGAAAGTCATGTCTATTTTCGGTTCATAGTCTCAGCATTGCCATTGTGTCTGTTCTCAGACAGATAGTGCTGACTGTCGTTTTTTGGATGCACTGTGTCACCTTTGAGTGATTTGTGTGTGTGTGTGTGTGTGTGTGTGTGTGTGTGTGTGTGTGTGTGTGTGTGTGTGTGTGTGTGTGTGTGTGTGTGTGTGTGTGTGTGTGTGTGTTTCTGCTTGACATGCTTTTATGTGTGTGTGTTTGTAGTGGAAGTAAAGAGACAAGTGGTGCTGGAGAGGAACCCAAAATGGGAGGCTCTGTCAGAGGTGATGCGGGAGATCGAGAAGGAGAACAGCAGCCGAGGGTATGCTGCAGGTCAGACACACAATCACAAAAAGATTACTGATAAACACTGATGTCTGTGTCTGTGTTTGGATGTGTGAGTGTGTTGTGATCTTTTACAAAGATCGGTTACGGTATAGATATGTTGGGTGCATGTATGTGTGTAGATGCATGTATTTAAAATGCAAGAAGTTCATGCCTTCATGTTTATGTGCGTGACTGTCATTCTCTATGTGTGTGTGTGTGTGTGTGTGACTGCATGGGTGTACACACTGTCGCTGCAGGCCGGGTTCTGATATGCGCCAGCGATGACCGCACATGTGCCCAACTGAGGGAGTACGTCCAGCGCGGGGCCGAGGCGCTGCTGACCCGCCTGTATCACCGCACCGTTGGGAAAGGGGAGGCCGTCTCCACTTCAGAGCTGGGCAGACAGAGCAAACGATGGGGCGCCAGGGAGCCCAGCAAGAACTCAAAGGGCAAAAGACCCAGAGCCAAGCAGGGAAAAGCTGGCGGCAAGGGCCCCAAAGCTGCCCTTTCCCGCGCCCAAATGGTGGGGAGAGAGGGAGAGGAGGATGCCATGCATAGCGGAGGAGAGGGAGAGGAAGGCATAGAGTACGATGATGAAGAACAAGAGGAGGAAGAAGAGTTGGATTTGAATCTGTCTTCGGACTCCTACTATGGAATTCTGAAAGAGCCATTAACGGTCATCCACCCACTGCGGGGCTGCAGTGACCCCTACGGTCTGACGCGGGTACTGCACGAGGTGGAGCCCACCTATGTGGTGCTGTACGATGCCGAGCTCAGCTTTGTGCGCCAGCTGGAGATTTACAAAGCCAGCCGGCCAGGAAAGCCTCTGAGGTATGTGCACAGGAGTCGTCTTGTCTGAAGCTCTTTAGTCTCTTTTCAGCTAAATCTCGTCTCCTGTTTCATGTACCACAATGAGTCACAGCCCCTAGTGTTAGGTGTCTGTGACATTTATATTTGTCTTGTTTGATTCGCTTGATGACTTCATCCTTGGTTCTGGACAGTCACATGTCTCTTTATACATTCTCTCTCACCTGCAGAATGTGTTTTTAAATGTTTTTATGGTGATGCAAGGCTATATCTTCACTGAACTAAAAATATATGAATTTAGAATTTAGAGACATAATATTTATACGTGTACAGTAAGCAGTAGTCTTAAACGTAAATGGATCAACACGCTCGTGGATGTGTCTGTGGGTGAAACATTGATGGCATTCATTCTGTCTGCATCTCTCTCTTTCAGGGTGTACTTCCTCATCTACACTGGCTCCACTGAGGAGCAGAGATACTTGACAGTCCTGCATAAAGAGAAAAAAGCATTTGAGCATCTTATCCGGTAAATAGTTGTGCACACATTCCACTCATTGTGTGTGGAGAATTAGAGGACGCTAATTTGATCAGGCCATCATGCCTCTAAAGTGCGTTCTGCATTGCATTGTACATTACATTAACATTACCTTTACCAGTTGGCAGCAAATTGAATGTACAAAGTTCTGAGGCTCAGATGTTTTTTTGTTTTGTTTATGTTGCCTAATCAAGTCTTGTGACTGCACACATAGGGAAAAAGCCACCATGGTAATACCTGAGGAGAGAGAGGGACGAGAGGACACAAATTTGGATCTGTCAAGAAGTCAGGAGCCAGCCAACGCCACCACCAACTCTCGCAAAGCAGGCATGCTATTTTACTTCTCCTTTTAGTTCTGGTCTTTATTGTTCCGCTGCAGCTCTGTTTTTTAACTGTTCTTTAAGCTACAGTAAGAATGGAGTTTTGGCATAATCCACAGTCACTGCCTTCATGCCAGACCGTAATACTCAAACTCGTAAAACTTTCTTGCTGTACTCATAAAACAAAACTGAGCGGGATATAGCACAATTTTTTGTAGCACAGCTACCCTCTAAGCCATTCTGCATGTCAGTGAAACATGTGCTCAAATAGCCATAGAGTAAGAGCGATGATGATGATGATGATGATATTTTTTAGTTACCCAGGTTTGACACTGGACCGCATACTGGAATTTTGTTCCCCCAAAAAATAAATAAATTAATGCAATGTTTTCGAGGCAAACACCCAAGTCCAATCCAAGTTCCTGTGTCACATTTGCCGGTGTCCAGCACCTGAGCCCAATTTGAGTTAGATGAGCACACTATCTTTTACGTGTCCTTCTGTACCTTGTGTGTTAATGCAACTGTGTGTTTCCTTCAGGGGGTCAGGAACAAGTGAAAGAGCCGAGCCGTGTGATCGTGGACATGCGCGAGTTCCGCAGCGAGCTCCCGTCCCTGCTGCACCGCCGCGGGCTGGACATCGAGCCGGTCACGCTGGAGGTGGGCGACTACATCCTGACGCCGGAGATGTGCGTGGAGCGCAAGAGCGTGAGCGACCTGATCGGCTCGCTGCAGAGCGGCCGCCTCTACTCGCAGTGCCTTGCCATGACGCGCTACTACCGCCGGCCCGTGTTGCTCATCGAGTTCGACCCGGCCAAGCCCTTCTCGCTGGTGGCGCGCGGCGAGCTGCGCGGCGAGATCTCGGCCAGCGACGTCACCTCACGCCTCACGCTCCTCACGCTTCACTTCCCTCGCCTGCGCCTCCTCTGGTGCCCCTCGCCCCACGCCACCGCCGAGCTCTTCGAGGACCTGAAGCACGGCCGGGCCGAGCCGGACGCTGCAGCCGCGCAGGCCGTCACCGCCGAGTCGGACACCGTTGCCGAGTCTGCCGACCTCTACAATCCCGGCCCGTACGACATGCTGCTGCGCATGCCTGGCGTCAGCACCAAGAACTGCCGGGCACTTATCAAGCATGTGAACAGCCTGGCAGACCTGGCCACCCACAGTCAAGAGAGGTTGGCAGAGATCCTGAGCAGTGGCAACAATGCCAGGCAGCTGTACGAATTCCTGCACTTCACTGCAGAGGTCAGTGTAGGGCAGAAAGGGAAGCGTACTTAAACAGGACTAATGACATTTCTCAGGGAGGTTGCTGCCATGAAGTGTTGAGGTTGCAAGTTGAGAGTAAAAATGGAGCTTTGGATGGTTACATGGGTTGGGATAGACAGGAAGTATTTTTTTTTAACAAAATTATTTGGAAATTCAAAGCCATGTTGAATTAATGCCTTAATGTCTTCAGGTTTTCTGAGGACTTTCTTAACTTAAAAGATATTCATTGTAAGGTGATGAAAATATTTCACACTGTGTTTTGTGGCCTGTATGCGGTATACAGTTTAAAAATGTGTAGTGATTTTGCTAAATTGTTATGTAAAAGTAAGTGTAGGATTCTTATGTCCTTAAACTATATATGAAATAGCGATGCTAAACTATTTTTTATATTTGATTGTAGAAATAAAATGTTGAAGCAGCATGAAATGAAAAGTACTCAGTACCACATTATTTGTTGTTTACCTGCATGAATGCATCTTTGACTCCGTAAAGAAAACAAATTGTAGATCAACAAATTGCAATCAACTGAGTTGAATGCTCTAACTCCCATTTGTTTGTAAACTTCTGTACTCACACTTGCGCCCCCCTCAGGTAATCCTGAAAATGAAGTGTCGAGTCAAAGCTCCCGATTGCGTCACTGGGGGCAGACGAACAGCAGCGGCCATTTTATTCCGCGTAAAACTTCAGCACTAAACAAAAAAAGGAAATTGAGTCCTGTTTATGTAATAGTCAAAGGTGGACCATTAAGCCAACGACTACGCTGATGTGGGCATTTACAAACACAAAGGCTAAAGGTAAGGCTGCTCATAGGTGAAAAAAAAAGCTATTTGTTTCATCCGCTTATGCTGTCTAACAGTTTGCTGACATTAGTATGAGACATCCGTCGCTCATGCAGTACTGTATAGTGCATGTAGGATGTGTGGGCTTGCCAGCCAGCTAGCTGCCCAGCTAACATTACAGGGCAGACAATTGTGTCCAGCCTTATTAACGTTCAACAGTTTCTTTGTAAAAAATAGTGTCAGTCATGCCGAGTTTTTCGGTTATCGGCAGAAAAATTGTCATTCCCTAACAGTAAAGGCAACACATGTGACATTCATTTTGGGAAAATACTAAGCCATTAAGATATAACGTTAACTTGGCTAGCAAGCTAGCCATATTCCTAGTTGGCTGGAATGGTTGTTTATCTTTCCAGACTCCCCTGACATTCGAGTATATTACAATACGATTGTCACACAGGACAGTCCCAAATTGTATTCACAAGGGCTAACAGAAGAGCAACCGTGATCGTAGCCTACTTTTATTATTTTTATAACCAAATCTCCTCACTGTGTCCTGTCAATAACAATGTATGGAAATGTCAACCATTGCGGCACTGAGAACTGATTGACACCCAGGGACATTTCTAAGCCAAATTGTTTTGAAAATGCAGACTATTCTATTCTTTGACATGCGGCATCTCTAATCACTTGCCGCATGCCTATCAATATTATCTAGTGTCCCAAAATTATACCTCGTACATTCTGTGAAGGTTATTTGTGGTGTACCGCTATTAGGATCTAGCGTTTATTCGTGAGCTCAAAACTGTCTGCGGTTATAAGCAGGTCTTCCTCTGAAGCTGATGAATGTCATTAGGTGCCTCCTGTGACACCACATCACCTGAAATCAGACATAGATATGAAAGGCGCAACGAAACACAACAATACATCAGTGGTGCAGGGAGAGACTGATGAAAGTGGCACTTTGTAGACAGTACGTGAGTCATTCACAGGTGTGCCAGTTCACCTTACATCCCAGACACCTACTCAGCTGCTGTCTCCAGCTAGATGTTTGTTAAACAAGGACCTTAGCATGTCATGGCAACAGATGTGATAGATGCTGTCTAATCTTGAAAAAGAGTTTGTTTCAAGTGCAATGTTAAATTAATCACACAGCCACAACCTTTTGTGGGGCAGATTACAGAAGAGAGCTGTGGTGGCATTCAATAAAACATGTTTTTCAACAAGCTTTTGTTCCCAAGCAGTGATTTGGGGAGGCATCACATTCCAGTGCTCTGTCCCATGAGATTCAGTGACACATTTCTCAGAAGTGACATCAGCACATGTTGTGGTGGGCCGACTCTCTCAGCTCCTCGGTCTTAACTTGCGGAAGAGAATCGAGGGCTGAATGATTTGGTTATTTTGGCACATATCGGTGTATATGCATATCACCAGCACACCACACGCCTGTTTGTTAATTCTTTCATAACCTGACATCATCCAGCGGTATGCTGCCCCCAGCAAGAATGTTTTCGGTGAGGCCTATTCGTGTTGTTTTTGTGATTGCTTGGTCATGTATGTCATATTTATGCCTTCTGTGATTTGTATGCTTTCATCTGTGCAATGTCCTGTGATTTTAAATGCCGGATAAAGGTCTGTTTGGTTCAGCTATTTCAAACACATCACCATTAATAAGCGTATTACAAACACATTTTTCTTCAGAAGCAATCTAGGGAAACATTTATTTTGGTGTCACTGCCTTGTAAGATTGAGGGGATTTTTCAGCCTTTGCCAGATCTTGATTTTGACTTAACAAGCTAGTTTTGCTTTGATGAGATCATCTCCCAAGTTCTCTCGAAGCGCTCACGGGAACCAAAACAGAGAGCTTGAGGTCAGAAAAGCAGAACCTCTTGCCAGAACCTTGACTCTTGTGGCCGCCTTTTGCATTTCTGTTGAACAGGCTCTCATTAACTCGTTACAAGTGCTTCTTATTTTGGTCGACAGCCTTGGCGCTAATGTGGCGCAGTCTTGATACAGGCGGACTGTTCCGAATTGGCCAGGAAATGCACTCAGCCTGATAGCCCTGGTCTCAAAGGGGAGATGTCGTTGCAGACCAGGGAGAGTGCTGTACTCCTCAACACTGACCAGGATGTGGGTTCAAGGGGTCTTATCTCCGGAAAGAGTGGTCGTTTTTTTTGGGACATTTTGTTCACGTTAGTCGGACAGGAGTCAGCTGTGGCTAGTGCGTTTGAAATTCTCTTGACCACTGGCCCAGTGGCTTCACTTTAAACCTGCCTTCGGGTATCCACATTTAGGATGCAGCTCTGAAATTCAGCCTTTTCACGGCACCTCTTACAATGTACAGTGTTCAATTTCTATTCAAAAATACACAATGTGTGTCGTACATTATAAGTTTATGTACACTGTGACGCCTTGCTTGAGTTTCTGTCTTGTTTGATTGTGTATTCATGTGAGTTAACAACATCCCTTGAGTATGAAAACAAACAGGAGCAGCGTCCAGTCCAGCTCTGTAGTGCAGACAAAGCCTGTGTGTGTTGTGGTGGAGTAGTAGGCTAGTCTCTGTGGGTTACTAGAGGCCCAGTCTGTGATAAAGGGAGGTGTGACTGATTGAGTGAGTATGTGTGTGTGTGTGCGTGTGTGTGTGTGTGTGTGTGTTTTTATAGTCCTCCTGGTTATTCCGACACACTCACTTGTGCCAGCAGGCTATTTTAAGACCAGCGCTGACGCCTCTCTGCTTTGTAGTGTTGAGGAAGAGGAGGCCTGGGCATTCGTGTGTGGGTTTGTTTGTTTGCCGCCGCCGCTGTTTGATATGATCCATTTGGACTGGACCATCTTGTTGATTGAGGATGCAGAGATGCGACTCCCCCAGGTCTTTGCACATGTGTTTCCTGCCTTTAAGCAGACACCGTGGCTTCCTCCTAAAGGTTAAGCCTACCGCCGCTCCGCTTAACTTGAGCTATCGCACAGCATGACATAAACCACACCATATGCCTCTCTCTGAAGACAGAGCTCTGTGTGTGTGTGTGTGTGTGTGTGTGCGTGTGTGTGTGTGTGTGTGTGTTTGTGTGTGTGTGTGTGTGTGTGTTTTGCGTGCACTGGGGCTGGACTGATAACATTGTCCGGAGAAAAAAAATAGCTAATTGATTCAACTCTTGTGCTGACAGCTTTCTGTTAGCCTCAGTGTATAGGGCTGTTTGGTCTGCAACCATCATCAACGCATGCACCGGTTAATATGTAACCGCCACCTTGCTTGGAATGCGAATACATCCATAAAAGGTTAACTCTCAAATCACGGACCTGAACTGTGCTATCGGTCCACACCATTTTGTTTTCTGTTTCAACCCACGCAGGTCCCACCTATATTCAGTTCTGTCCTGTTTGATACACACATGGCAGCAATTGGTCCCTGTTTGTGGCAGAACAAGCCCAGAGACCTGGCAGGTGGCCACGGCCCACTGATAGTTCACAGTGGGGCTTGATGTTTACCAGAGCGTGTTTAGTCATGGTTCAGGTGTAGCCCTGTGCCATCGTGTCCTCAGGAGACGGCACACAAGCGTGGCGAGCTCCGCTTTTTTTTTTTGTGCACTGTGATGTCTGCGAAAGGTGAAAGGGGACGTTGTGTTTTGTTGGTGAATAGAAACAGCTGGAGCCGTGGGCCAGAGCCGTCATTAACCATCATATCTGCTTCATCTGCTCCTCAGGACTTTCCAGGAATGAAAGATTTCATGAAATGAAAAGGTCTGGAGACCAACTTTCTTGTGTTTTAATACATGTTACAAACGAAACAGCAGTTTTATGTCTCTGTTATTTTTCTACTTATGACAAAACAATCAAATGATAGACTAAACCCAGCACTCTCTGAGAAGTGCAAGTCTGAATTGTAATGATTGAACACCTTTATATTAGGGATGGGCATTCGATTCAATTGTCTTAATCGATCGTCGGGAGAATTAACGATCGATTTTCGATTAATCATTAATATTTATATATAAAAATTCACTATTTATAGGCTATTTTAAAATGCGGTGAAAATTGAAAAAACACAGTGTGTTTCCTCATTGAGATCTTTATTACAAGATGAACAACTCTTGTGGCAGTTAAACTTACAAGATGGACAACTCTTGTGGCAGTTAAACGGGATCCGTTCAATGGTTACACTTGAAAATATGCGCTGCTGTACTCTTAAGCAGCGGAGCCGACAGCTAGAAGCCGGTGCTCATAAACACAACTGACCCTCGTTTTTTTTCTCTCTCTAACTAATTAATCTCACATTTTGAAATTCATTAATCTAGATTCATTGCGATTAAAAGTTTGTTTTTCTTCTGACTAAATCTTATAAATTAACGAGTGATAACTTCAGACAGCGTGTATTTTAGACCCTGTTGTTTAATTGTATTTTTTCCATGCTCTCGCGCCGTCATACAAGGAATGTATGCGAGACACAATGGTGTCTTGGTATGGTATTTTCCTAGAGAAGTCGTGGAGTGAACCTGGGACTGCTTTCTGTCGGGTGCTTTGCATTAAGGTGATAACTTAAAGACGAGCTGCTTCTGTGATAGCTACATTCAGCTTGACAAATGCTACATACAACTTTAGTTCTGTCGATTGTTCCGTCATTTTGCCTCTTAAACAGAAACTTTCCGCCCAACAATCCCTCAGCACTCTCCATCTTCCACTACCGTGTCGGTCTCTCCTATCTAACTGACTTCAGACACGTGGCGGTTTCGTGCCATGGGTCAACGCACACCGGAAGTAAACAACGTTGTGTTAACCGCGTTAAAATATTTTATTGCATTAATCTCGGCCACAATAATCTCATAGAATAGCGCATTAACTTTGACAGGCCTAAAATAAAGAAATTACAAGCACATTACGCAACAGAACATGCATTAGTTTTATCGATGAAAAAATAATGTCATCAAGGAAATTCTTAATGATCAATTAATCGATCGTCAATTAATTATGCCCATCCCTACTTTATATTAAAATGGCTTGAGACATACAGTGGGGAAAATAAGTATTTGAACCCCTGCCGATTTCGCAAGTTTGGCCACTTGCAAAGAAATGTGTGATCTATAATTGTAATGGTAGGTGTATTTTAACAGTGAGAAATAGAATATCAACAAACAAATCCAGAAAACTGCATTTTATAACATTTATGACTTTATTTGTATTTGATGCAGAAAATAAGTATTTGAACCCCCAAGCAAACAGCAAGAATTCTGGCTCCCAATGACCAGTTATGTGCCCAAGAAGCACACAGATTAGTCCTCATTAGGCCTAACAAGGTACACCTGATCTCAACTGGTGACGTGTATAAAAGAAACCTGTCCAAAGAATCATACTTCACACCTTCAACCTCACCACCCTAGGCAAGACCAAAGAGTTGACCAAGGACATCAGAGATAAGATTGTAGACCTGCACAAGGCTGGAATGGGTTACAAAACCATCGGCAAGCAGCTTGGTGAGAAGCAGACAACTATTGGTGCGTTTATTCGTTAATGGAAGCAACACCAAACAACTGTCAATCGCTCTAGGTCTGGGGCTCCATGCAAGATATCCCCTCGTGCGGTATCGGTGATCATCCGAAAGGTGCAGAATAACCCCAGAACTACACAGGGGGAGCTTGTGAATGATCTCAAGGCAGCTGGGACCACAGTCACCAAGAAAACCATTGGCAACACACTACGCCGTAATGGTTTGAAGTACTGCAGCACTCGCAAGGTCCCCCTGCTCAAGGAAGCACATGTACAGGGCCGTCTGAAGTTTGCCAATGAACACTTAAATGATTCTAAGGAGGATTGGGAGACAGGATGTGGTCTGATGAGACCAAAATCAAGCTCTTTAGCATCAACTCGACTTGCCGCGTTTGGAGGGGGAAGAATGCTGAATATGACACCATCCCCACCGTCAAGCATGGAGGTGGAAACATTATGCTTTGGGGCTGTTTCTCTGCCGAGGGTACAGGACGACTCCACTGCATCGAGGGGACTATGGATGGGGCCATGTAACGTGGAATATTGGGCTTGAACCTCATTCCCTCATTCCCTCCCATTGAAAACGCAACCTTAAGGATTTGGAGAGGATCTGCAAAGAGGAGTGGACCAAAATCCTTCCTGAGATGTGTGTAAACCTGGTGACCAACTACAAGAAAAGTCTGACGTCTGTGCTTGCCAACAAGGGTTATTCCACCAAGTACTAAGTCATGTTTTGCTAGGGGTTCAAATATTTATTTTCTGCATCAAATGCAAATTAAGTCATAAATGTTATAAAATGCAGTTTTCTGGATTTTTTTGTTGATATTCTGTTTCTCACTGTTAAAATACACCTACTATTACAGTTATAGATCACACCTTTCTTTGCAAGTGGTCAAACTTGCGAAATCGGCAGGGGTTCAAATACTTATTTTCCCCACTGTAGGTGTGTGTAAGATAAGATGTGTCTGCAGTTGCATGTGTTCCAACCTGCAGACACCAGAATTCTGGTGGTTTTCCTGTAAAATTTTGCTCCATAATAGTGCTTTAAATAAACGGATGGGTAATAGCCTATTCAGGCTATTTTGTTGGCACTAGCCATAGATTTATGAAATATGCAGACCAACAACATCATATACAGTAGACTATATCACAGTGTTCTACCTCATCATTGATTAAAAAGAATGCAGATGAGAGTTAGGAGTTTGTGAGATGGCAATGAGTAATAGTGCTGTAATATAATGACTATTAAGACTATATAATATAAAGACTAGAAATGTGTGGTATCAATGGCCATTCATTGAGTAAGAGAGACACTTGGACAAAATGTATGTTACTAGGGACAAAAACGGTCCATTATTGAGTTAGAATGCTATCACCGGCAACCGCAAAATGGCTATACAATGGAATCCTACGGAGCAAGCACAAACGCTTGTTTTAGCCACTGAGAGGCTCGTAAATGTTATTATATGGGTCTGACAACATGGAAAGGATCCCTACAGGATCCCTAGTAAAATTTTTGACCCAAAAAGCTCTGAAAATAGGGCCCAGGTTGAAAAATCCCAAAGTTTCCCTTTCCCTTTTTTGGTTGTTACTAATTTCTGCAACATATAGTAGGATACTGTATATTTTCAAAATAAAGTCTTGCATAGTCATGTCAGCTCCAAAAAATATTAAAACAAGACTTTCCTTCAAGTGTTATGCTCAAAAATAAATCTAACTAATCTAAAAAGATTGAACACTACTCAAAGTGAAAACTCACAACTCCTAGAAAACTAACAAAAAAGGACTCGTGATGCCTAATCATATGACTAATATGCCTTGTTTACAATTTATTTATTATTATTTATTATTGGACACATTTCACCCCCTATGCTGATAAACCCATCAATGTGAATGATCAGAACTCAATTAACTTTGTCTATTTCCTTGGCTAATATCTAAAAACTGGCTAGTGGCTTCGACCAAAAACTGAACCTGCCTCTGTATGGCTAATACTGTCTTCAGCACTTTGGTCAACGTGAGTTGTTTTTAAATGTGCTTTATAAATACATTTTACTTTGACTTTAATAAGCACCACTTCTTACCACTAACTTCATGAGTTTTCCAGGTTCATTCAGGACATGTCAGGAAGTCAATGTGCATATGTGACGCAGACGTGTTAGACTCTGGTAGCCTAGGTGTCAAAGAGCTTTTTTGCAAGCTTGATACATTTTGAAAACCTAGAAAGATTTTGTCAGGCTAGCTGTAGCAGACATGGGTAAGGCTTAGCATGTTAAATAGATTAGCTCACTGTAGCCTACCTTATCATTTGTTGTTTGACAGAATTTTGTGTGATGTTGATGTGTGATTTTCAGGCACCTGTGAAACTTTCGACAGCCGGGGAAATGGTAGCCTAGAAGTGTGTTTACTTCTCTTGGGAGTGATGACAGGGGTGACTTGCTGCACAACTTACCTACCGGTATGTTACCACTGAAGTATTTCAGAAACGATGATTCTAGCTAAAAAACGAATGCCAATATCAATATAGGACGTTTTACAACGCGGCACCCCTATGTGCACTTGTCCTTCAAGCAAGTTAACGTGATTTAACCTGTTCTGGACAATCAGACAAGCGCTAAGTTAGAACTGTGTCACGTCATGATGTTAGTAGGCAAATATCAGCTTGCTGAAGGAAATGTGTCCTCCTGGGGGATGGTCGCAACTGCCGAAATGGTCGTAAATTTAAAAGTTTAGGGGCCCTGTCTATCATTCTGTCATTCATAGTGGCAGTGGAAAACAGAAGGGTGAGAAAATACGCCTTCCGTCTCAGATGACGCAGGATATCGAAACGATCACCGAGGTTATCACTTTCCATTACAACACAAAGAATGTTCTCCAGTTATGCAGTGTTTTAAACCATCACTCTTCACTCTTGTCAGCACCTTCCTGATGCATTTGTAATGAGGAACCTTGACTGCTCTTCTACATGATAACATGTTGATCCTCACAGATATGCTTTATCACTCCTCCGTGTGCTGCCTACTCATTATGATAATTTTAGTTATTACCAAAACAGTGTCGGAGAATTCTTGGCCAGCATTACACTATGTCACTGGGCTTTGTCATTAAATTAGCAAACCCAGCAGGGGCAGTATAAATTCTGTCTGGAGTGAGACTGTGAACCTTTCAACAGGAGTGCATTCTAAAACTGGTTAAGTTAATTAAAAGGTTGCCCATCAATATTTAATTGCCTATTCAGAAGGATGGCCCCGAGCTGTGCATAGCCCCTTGCCATTAGGGCTCTGGGTCGCGTTCAGAAAGCCTCGCCAGCCTCTGAAGGAGCCCGAGATGCTATCGGCCCCTGCTCACCTTTGACAAAACACGACTCTTCTCATCGCGCATCTGCAGCCTCTGTCGCCAGAGAAACCGCACTCGGTTGCCATAGCAACCCCTTTAAGCCTTTCATGACACTCACACTCTCTCACACACACACACACACACACACACACACACACACACACTCACAAGTAGCGCTTCGATGTCTGCTCTTGAGAGCCGCACCATTTCGATTCCCCACATCACTCCTGCTGCACAGGTACACGTCTGCCACAAGTTTATCTGAGTTCACCCTCTTCATTGCCTCGGGCGAATGCTGTACTGCACTGTGCACGAAAGAACAGGCTCGTTTTCATTTTCATCCTAATTGAAATTCCTCCCTCTTTCTCTCCACAGGTTGGTCTCCATGGCTTAAAGAGTGAATACAAAGTCTTATCACCCTCCGTCTCTTCTTCCACTTCCCAGCATTAAGGTAAGCAAGTTGTTTGTCGATGATGTCAGTGGGGAAACATTTCTGATCACAGACTGACAGTACAACAGGGCCTACTCGCTCAAGAAGAGTAATCTGAAGGAAAATTGTATTTTTTTTTGTGTGTAAGCTGATAAGCTCAACAAAATGAAGTTGAATTATGCCTCTATCCATGTTGTTGTAACATTTTATGAGGAGAGAAGTATAAACGGTGACGTCTTTAGTAATAGAGTATTGAACAGGATGTCAGTGGAATTCAGGACGATAAAAGGTGAACGCCTAAGAGATGCTCTCTCGGGAAGGTTCCTTACCCCTGCAGTTAGCCAGGTATCATGCCAGCTCAAGCTTTCATCTTCTGCTCTCTAGGCGGCTTTACTACAGAGTCTTAATTTAGACCAGTGTCGCTGCCAATTCATTCACATCTAGACCGAAGTTGAATCCGGCTGAATGTTGGGGATGGAATGAGAGGCCATCAGCTGCTGTCCTGACACATTGTAGTATGCAGTCGTGAGGTTGCGCCGCAAGCTGTGAAGTTTCCCTGACGTGTTCTCACGCCAGCGGACACATCCTCTCGTCCATATTGCAAGTCTTTAATAGCTCACCAGTTGGTAGCTTTGTCCTACTTTTGACTTAGTCAGCACAGTTGTGTGGGGGAAGAACGTTTGTAAAATCCAGAAAAGAAAAGCTTATCAAAGAGATTGCCATCCACTTGTCATTGTACTCGGCCAAGTGAACTTGAAGGAAGGATATTAAACCTTCAAATGACAACAAACTATTAGCCGGAATCACAGGAATGAAATCCCCTGAAATGAAACCAAAAAGAGCCACACAGTGCAGGAGCTCTAGTGTGCTTTTATAGGCCTAGTCCTGAGACCAGAAACCAGCCAGGCGCTCCAGCTGAAGAGCGGACTGCACTGATATCGGCTCGTGTCTGTATGTTGATTGCCATAAGAGCGGCTGTATTTGTCTAACTTTGGGCTCTTTTTGAAGAGCGTGGTGTGTGAGAGCGGTGCTTGGAACAGCAGCGGCCTGGAGATGAAGTGGGCTTTAATTTAATTTCTGCCATGTTTTGACTGGCTCCTCATGTCATCTGCTCCTCATGGCTCTGAGTACTGCTGGATTGATAGCAGTTAGCCTTTGGCTGTATCCTAACCCCTGTGTTTTTCCCCCCTCCGCTCCGTGACGAGGGCAGGAGTTTCTCATAATAAAAATATTATGCCCTTTGGGTCTTGAGGCGTTTGGGTCTTTGGCTGTCCTGATATAAAGTGATTAAAAATATCACAGTGTTGGGTATTTGTTTAGTTATGGATGTGTAATCATGACCGTTATGGTTTTGAGGCCACGGCTATCTTGTTAGCGTGTTGAATTCCGCTAGAGGCCTAGATTCCTGGAACCTTATTAAATTAGTGCACTGTGCTCTAAAATATCAGTGTTATACCTCAGATTTGTGTTGACAGTTGGAGATAAGCTGTGTGTCACACATCCCTTTTTAGATTATTAATATTTGACCACTTTCCTGTCAGAGGGGATCCTGCTGTACAGTCGACAAATAACGATAGTGGTGAGTGTTGGCGCGTGTTGGGCCATTGGTCCTCCTGTTGGAGCGGATATGAAACCGATACCGGAGTGGAGTGGCGGACTGGATTTTGAAGTGAACCCAGGCGGGCACACACAGGATCCTGCCTCGGGAGCGCTTGCACAAGTTTATTTGTGGAGGTGGCAGCTGTGTCTCTTAGCAACTGCGATTGTCAAGGACAAGTAATGGAGTCGCATTCTCAGTAACGTGTGTGTGTGTGTGTGTGTGTGTGTGTGTGTGTGTGTGTGTGTGTGTGTGTGTGTGTGTGTGTGTGTGTGTGTGTGTGTTTGTGATAGCTGGGCATGCAGCCCTACACATATAAACAAACAAGAAGGCAGCCCCAGACCAGGAGTTGTGCTGGCAACAACAGTGAGAGATGATCGTGCCCTCAGTGCCCTCAGCTCTGCAGAACAACTGTTTTGAGAATAGCACTTTATCTAAACACGAATGGAATGGAATTAACCTGATGCTAAAGGCACCCACATACACAAGCACAGGGACCATCAGTCAACTCTAGGCACAGACAAACCTCCGAACAGCGGAGTGAAGAAGATGACTCCTGTTATTTTCATTCCGTGGCGTCGCCTCGTGTTTTGTTTTCACTGCCTCTCCCGTGCAGGTCGGCGCGACCGCAGCTCGTAATTATTGTCGATGCAACGAGTTTCCGTCTGTCGACATATCCTTGTTTCACGTCCCGATTACGTTAGTGACCACAGCATTTTTTGTAGCGTAGTTCTTTTTCAGCCCCAATGCATATTTCACGTTTGAATCCCAACCTCCCCCTTTGCCTTCCCAGGCTCTGTAGAGTTCCTGGAAGCTCAGCTGACTGTCGCAAGGGCCTGGTGGAGTGGGTGGTTAGTCTGAGAACATCTGGAGTCCTCGGCGAGCAGCTCTGTGTTATTTTTATAGCCCAGGAAATTTATGATTACAATTAAAAGTGTGTCCGTGGATGTGCTTGTATATGTGATGGAAAGGGAGGCAGGGTGTGTGTGTGTGTGTGTGTGTGTGTGTGTGTGTGTGTGTGTGTGTGTGTGTGTGTGTGTGTGTGTGTGTGTGTGTGTGTGTGTGTGTGTGTGTGATAGCGAGAGAAAGAAATGGAAAAGGAGGCTATTTGTGTGTGTACACTTAGGGGGGTGGGGTCAAGATTCCCTTTGAAGGTTGAACCTTGTGGCTCCCCTAAAGATGGAGGAAATGGCTAGTGGTGTTGCCCATCCCGAGGGAGGCGGGAGCCCACTGAGTCCTGGAGACTGCAGGACAGGCAGGGGGAAGGAGCGATGATAAAAGAGAGAGCTTGGCAGTAGGTTTGGCCCAGAGTCTGAGCAGTTTCATCCAACACACACAAAAGCACAAATCCCCACAGACACATACACACACGTATTTAAGCACAAACCCCCCCCCCACACACACACACACACACACACACACAGACACATGTGCGTGGAGAGATGGCTAGACTTCCCTTCAGCACGGCGGGCTTGCCCCACCCAAACAGAAACAAATCATGTTGCAGAGCATAATTAATGTCAGGGTTTAATTAGGCCTGAGATCCTGGGCTGCCTCTTTCTCTCTCATTTCCAGTGAAAGGGATCACACAGACAGCAATCACACGGTGTTCATTATTGTTATTTGTGTTCTGATGTGGGCTGACGTTCAGCGCAGATCATTATTCCGACTCTACCAGAACCCAAGTTGACTTAATCCAAATACCTCTCTCTGTCTTGATCTGTCTGCCTGTGTGTCGTGTTTGTCTCCAGCTCTCTCTCTCATTTGAACCACGATGGTTTAACAGGGTAGCTTGACCATATTTGTCATATCCATGGCATGAATGTTGATATATTTTTTTTTATAAATTCTCTTGCTTTTAGTTAAGGCTTATAATGGTTCACATAGGCTCACAGAATAGATAGAGGAGACTAGGAGTAGTTGGCTAAATTGAAAAACTGACTTCATTTGATCGCCACCCGAGATGTCTGGATGAAGAGCTTCTCTATACCAAGTGCTCCGTCATAGTGAGCAATGCATGTGGTTCATAGGAATTCAATCAAGGCAATCCATCTTTTTCGCCATTCCGAGTGCTGTTATGATTCCATGGTGAAAGCGGTACTTGCGCACCCACGTTTCCAAATGTTAAGCCTCACCGCAATGATGTAAACTTGAGATAATTATACGTTTGGAAAACACTGGGTCCGTTGTGCACAAGGTGGTTATGATTATTGGTTGACATTTCTTTGTGGATGCATAACTGTGTCGATTGTACTGTTGATGTCTCTTGGCTCTTTTCACCAACTGTTGCACTACAGTGATGCAGCTATAACTGTGTAGATTCCCACAAACCAGTAGCAGAAACGTCTAATAAAAAGAGTGTATGAGAATCCCAGACATTCCACTTCCTGCTTGGCGGAGAATCGTATAGTTTTCAGCAGGCTCACCCGTTTACAGTAAATCTGGTTAACCATTCTCTCAGCGTTTGTTAATATTAAATTACTGCTCGGTGCTTGATTGACCATGCCTAATGCTGTGGAATTGTAGCGGAAAGTTTATCCCCGGTCCTTCTCAGACGTGAGGCCAAACAGACTCAGTCAGGTGCCTGAAAAGTCTCTGAATGAAAGTGAATATCCAGGCCTCCCCCTCCTGTAGTGCTGAACCTCCTCAACCTCTTCTCCATCTCTCTTTCCCAGGGACCCACGTTGAGGACAGCGCCCAGACCGAACCCACTGCCACCCCCTCCCCCCTCCTCCACTGCTCCCCTCCTGCCTGCTGGTCGCCAGGGCGTCCCCCCCTGACCCCTCGGTAAGGAGATGGAGGCCCGGGGGGACTCTGGGCTGCCGGGGCTGCCGGCGCCCAGCCCGCAGAGCGAGGCGGTGGCCCACGAGCTGGAGGAGCTGACCCTGCAGCCCAGCAACAACCTGCCTCCTCTCAACGAGCGCAAGAACGGTAAGCACCACCTCCACCTCCACCTCCACCCCTTCTGCCTGGACTTTCAAGCAAGTCGTCATTTTTTTTTGTTTCCTCCTGCTTAGCCTCAAACCCAGCAGTGGTTAGCAGCGCCAACATGCCCCACTGTCTGTGTCCTTAGTCTTTGTGTCCGTGTCTCCTTTTTTCCCATTTCTGCTTTGTTCTCATGTCTGCAACATCAAAAGTTTTTAGTGTTGTGACATGCCTCACTTGTTCAGGTCCTTCTTTGGGGGACTGCCATTTTTTCCCCTCAGCTCGTGTCCTACCTGAGTTGGTGTACTCTGGCTGAGGTTCAGTAAGCATGAAAACCGTGAGCATCACCCTGCACTGCCCTGCTAACACACTCCCTCTTTGCTTTTTTTCGTTGACTCAGCAGTTCTTTTGTTTTCTTCTGTCCTCCTTGTTTCCTGATGTGGCCAGTCGGGTGGATGATGTATGTGTCTCACGGAGTCTGCTGGAAAGCTAATATCGGTGTGTTTTTGTTGAGTGGATGAATGACACAGCTGGGACACAAAGCAATGGGTTACACCCATTGTCCTCGAGAATCATCACTTTTAACTGGAGATGGTATATGGATTTGGGTTTCAATGGAAAGTTCAAAAAGACTTTCCCTTCTTCTTCTTGTTCTATAGGTCTTTACCCACCGTTGACTTAGACCTCCGTTGTCTCTCCTATTTCTATGGTGCAAGTAGAGCATTCCACCTGGGCGCATAGTATTTCATGTTCTGTTTGGGCTGCTTTGTTTGTGCTTCATATTTGTTGTGTTGTGTAAGCAGTGGCTTATTAGCCTGAGGTTGAAGAGTGTGCTGCTAGCATGTGTGCTAACCATTAGTCAGGCGGCTGGTGGTGTTTTTGGCAGCATGATTCGCCTCACTGTGACGGATGACTCTACCCACAGATGGGCAGAGATTTCGCTTTAAAGACTGATTTGGAATGGCCAATCTTTGCCAGTTGTTAATCATCGACCCGAATGGTATTTTTTTAAACGCTTTGGATGCACAAGCGGCGGTTATTAGCCAGATGTGCTGTTGTTGTTGCAGCAGCGCTCCCCTTGGTAGGGGGAGCCACAGATGTTAAGTTTTCAATAGCTGATACTTTGGCGGAGGGGTGGGGGCAGGGTCAGGGGCACGAACCAGTGTGTCAGTGACTTGGGAGATCTCACAGATTTCGGCCTCAGATTGTTATCCGTTCCTGTTTGGGCTGTTTTTCCCACTCCAATTTTCCCTCCTTCCTCTCACCCCAAACCCACCCCTCCACCTCCCACCGCCGCTTTTTTGGCAATTCTAGCATCTAGTTTTCGGGGAGGAGCAACATGTGAGTTCCCACCACACTGCCAGTACGGGGGCCTCTCCCTAGGGCTGCCGTCTGGGGCTCTGAGTGACATGTGAAGGGTCAAGGGGCCCCGGGAGCCTGGGGAGCCCAGCCGAGGCTCCCGGAGGGGGGGGGGGGCTGGGGGTCGGGGGGGATGTTTGGGGGGGTTGGGGGCAGACAGTCCGAGGCGAGTTGGCAATGGCCCACTATGCCCGGCACGCCGACATGCGAAATCCCACGGATCTGCGAAAAATCAACAGGCCAGCGGCCCCAGAGAGATGGCTGCTCACTGAATGACTCAGAAGCTGAAAGAGTGAGAGAGAGAGAGAGAGAGAGAGAGAGAGAGAGAGAGAGCGAGACACGCCTGAGAGAGAGAGAGAGAGAGTAACGCCAGAGAGAGAGAGAGTAAGACAGACAGAAAGAGAGAGAGAAAGAGAGAGAGCAAGACAGGCCTGAGAGAGAGAGAGTAAGACAGACAGACAGAAAGAGAGAGATAGAACAAGAGCATGGCGTTATTTTTTAGCTCGTAAATAATCCATGTTAAAAACGCCATTACCGTGGCCAAGAATGTTACTGTTAGCCAAGATATTGTACATGCGTCACCAATTGATGTCTGAGGCATTATATTTGCGTACGTTGTGTTTTGATTTTGTCATTTTGGCTAAGAGGCATGCTTTCACAGACCATGTGATTCAGTTTCTGCTTAATTTCAACAAACTCTGCACTTTAGGGGGCCTGAAAACGGTTGTCATTATATCGTAATTTTTTCCTTTTAGTCAGCTTGTTTTTTTGTATTGATTTCAGTGTGTGTGCAGAAGTTTAGTCTTGGGCTACTGTGTCGTTTTTAGCTCTCATTATAGTCTATCGAAGGCTCATTGCGATAGAGAGAGTGGGGAAATCTTTGGACAGAACGTGAGCCTGATGAAGAGAAAAAGTGTAAAAGAAAGGGATACGTGAGTAATAGGATGAATGTTGAGTGTAGACGACTAGATGATCTATGGCTGGTTGTGTTAGCGTGGGCTATCTGCTCATTCATAACTATGAGCAATTGGGGGAAGGAGCCACCTTCTTCCTCACAACTACGTCGTTTCAGTGATGTCACGTAGCGATATCACAACATGGCTCACTCTATGACTTTGCTGAGCTCTGAATTGTACTTTAAATCCAATCAACGCTGCCGCTCGTATGCCAAGAACCCTGTTTGAAGCAACAGAGTGCTGCTTCTCACGCTATTCAGGGACTATGAAGTGTATTTTTAGATCACTACATACACCAGATGCTTGGTGATGTCAGTCTGCACTACAACATGCCTTCGGCCCCTCAATGGCCGATCTATATTCAGCCTCCCAAACCCCTCACGGTTCAACACAGACTATTATTTAGGTTTTTTTTTAGGTTCCTGCAGCAGAAGCCAGTGGCAAACATCACAATAGGTTTGTGTATACATCGCATAGTATGAGAAAAAAATCATGGGTGCAGTGGAATGTCAGCTTGAAAAAAATGTAAAGTTCCACATTTATATCTAATCAAGTTATATCGTCAATAAGTCCGAAACTCATAACCTTATTCTTTTATAAGTGGCCATTAATTGCCTACAGACCACAGTCATAGGTGATGAGTCTGTGATGAGTCAGACCCCACAGTGTTTTTTCAAAGCAATGTCGATCATGTTGTCACCTCAAGCTGTGGAGGTCATGTGCTGAGAGTCTTTTAAACAGTGATCATGACATCAAAACAGACGAAAACATGAAAAAAAACAGAAAAACTTATTCACACAAACATTTACACATTTCACATTCTTTACCTAGGTGGTCTCCAGATGTTACAAGTGCTTTGAAAGAACTCTGCTTAAGTTCATCCAACAGTACCAGTACCTTGATCACCTAATTATCATGACCCTCTTTTAAAGACTTTGACCTTAACCTAATGGTCATACATCCATTTTTTTCGCTCTTGAAAATGCCACCACCTCTTTAGGCTCTGCACACCCTTGACTTTGCCTGACATATCTGAATTCTAGTTAGTCAATGGTAAAATAACGGCATTGCAAAATATTTGGTTGCTGGGGGTTTAGTCTTAGGAGGTGGTGTTGCAACAGCAGGTTGAGGTGAGGATGACGCACTTGGCTTGGAGCGATGTCACAGTCATTCCCTGACCTCAGCACGGGGTCACTGAGGCCAAGTCACCCAGGGGGTTAGCGCTCCCTCCAGCAGACCGGAAGCTCTCATACCCCACCCAGACAGTACACACACTCACACACACACACACACACACTATCTCTGTCTCTGTCTCTGTCTCTCCTCCCTCTCTCTGTCTCTCTGTCTCTCCCTTTCTCTCTCTCTCTCTCTCTCTCTCTCCACCCTTTCTCTGTTTCTCCTCTCTCTCTCATGAACACACATATACTCACCCACTCACTCTTACTCACTCATAAACACACACTCACACAGGCATAGATACACAAATGCAGTTTGACCCGCTCGACTGGACAGGGGCTCAGGTCACTGTGTCACCGGCTGGAAACTTTTCCGCCCTCTCCCCAGTGTCATCAGGCATGACTGCCCCCACCCCCACCCCTGGTTATGTTGTTTGTTGTTGTTTTCAGTGGTGTAGGTTTCTTTGGAATTGGGTGATAAGTTCTTCCGGCCAGAACAGTTTTGAGTGGTTTACATTCCGTCATAAAGTGTCTGTCTTTAACTTACAGTGCAATAATACAATCATCACTTTAAGTTTCAAAGACTAGGCTAAACCTACATTTTTGCTTCTTTGCTGTCCTGCCATAGAAGTAGTTTCATGCCTTTTTTTCATAGCTTTGTGAGACTTTTTTAAATGACCATAACCAAATAACAAAAGAGTTTTGATCAAATCTTTCAGTAAAATGAATCTCCTACGAGTACAAATGTCTCTTAGACATATGAATGCTTTTAAGATAACTGTTATTTATTTTGTGGAACTGGTTGTGTAAACCAGTCTTCACGAGCAAGGCTTTTGTTTGGTGTCTGTGCTGTGGTTTGCACTGTGCTTGGGAAGGTAAGGGTTAATGCTGCTGTGCTGTGTCTGTGTGTGTGAGTACTCCCTGCCTTCTCCTCCTCCTCCTCCTCCTCCTACTAGAGGGAAGTACTCACAACTTTGTTAGCAAC
The DNA here is from genome assembly GCF_900700415.2 of Clupea harengus. Lineage (NCBI taxonomy): Eukaryota > Metazoa > Chordata > Actinopteri > Clupeiformes > Clupeidae > Clupea > Clupea harengus. The sequence goes on along the minus strand of NC_045174.1, from coordinate 11,158,785 downwards.
CTCTCCCAGCGAGAGAGAGAGAGAGAGAGAGAGAGAGGGAGGAAGGGAGAAAGGGAAAGAGAAAAGACAGAGCATGGAGGAGGCCTGATTTAGTTAAGGCACACCAAGGAATGAGCTCCATCCAGGCCCCTTCTCTGCGTGGATGTGTGGTGGTGAGTGGAAGCTGAGCCGCAGCATCCAGACCCAGCACCGGGACGGGCCCAGGACAAGCATGGCCTGTCTAGGAGTGGAGACGCGTCCGATTTGCAGAGCCGCTTGCCCATCAGGTGCTTTTACTGACCACTGAGAGCTGTGCTGGGGTTGGGATGCTGTCTTTTATGTTCCTTCTTGAAGTACTGATTTTGTCGTAATGGGAAAGTGCTCAGACTGTATTTGTCAGACAGTTCATTGGTTTGGTTTGGTTTACGCTGCTTTACCTATTGGTGACTGTACATCTGCTTGCTGTTCTTGGAAATGAATGTATTTGTGTGTGTGCGTGTGTGTGTGTGTGTGTATTCGTGTGTGTTTATGCGTGCGTGCAGACACACTCACAGCATGCCGCTTTGATACCAGTAAATCCTGCCAGCCTTTCCTATTGTTGTGCATCTGCTCTGACATTCTCATCTGAAAACTGTCCGTTTCTCTCGCCCAATGATTAACCATAAGGAAACGTCCACAGCAGACCAAACAGGAAGCGGCTGGTGATTGTTCCCAGCTTTCTTAGTGCGGGGACTCACTGGAAGTCCAACCACATCTTGGATGAGTCAGCCCTGCCTAGCTTTAGCAGATTCACCGTGGAGGGGTGACCGTGCAACCAGACGGTTTTATCTGATAGCTGACTCATCTGTAGTTAGATATCAAAGGGGGTGAGATCGTCCTCACAGTTTCATTTCAGAAATCTTGAGGTGTCTTCGAAGGTCTGTGTGTGTCCTCAAGATTTCAGTTAGATTTGGAGGGTAAGATGTGGCGCCCTATTTAAAATATTTCTTGAACTTAAATATTGATATGGTTGATTTCCGAATGAAAAAAAAAAAGGATTCACTGTACTTACTTTGTTTGATGCTTCTATTGGTCTTAAGTAAGAATATGGAAGAAGGCTAGCCTTGACTATTTTGTGGGTGTGAGAGGTAGCCCAAGTTAAGAGGAGTTGTTTACAACATTCAGTCAGAATGCTGCCACTCTTGACTGGATTGAATTCAGTGACGTGATTTAAGTGTGTAGCCAAAGAAGGCACAACGCATGCCTGGCAGTCTAGTTATTATTTTGGCAAACTAATCTCTAAGATCTTTTTTTTTTCTTTTTTGCCGTTTTAGCACTTAATAGGTCTGTCAGCAGCAGAACAAACCATAATTATCTTTGCAGAAGTTGGCAGAGTTTGGCAGTCTCCTTCCAAGTCCAAAAACATCACGGCAGACATGAATTCTCACTGTCATACCACTTCATGTCAGCCAGGCTAATCTTGGCTCATCTATTTTGCGAACCGAGAAGATTGGACTTTCCCTGCGTGGGTCCAGCGTCTGCAGTGATGGCTGATCAGTGGCATTTGAGGACACTTCTAACTAGGACCTTATAACTCGAAGGCATTTTCCGGTATAAATATGTAACATTTTAACCAGCTTACGGTGCACACGATTCAGTTTGGATATAAATACTGCTTTGCGTTCAGCTGAAGTGAATTGAGTGGGCAGCTGGGTGATTTGTTGGAATGGCCTTGCGCTTTGAAACAGGAGTTCCTTATGGCCTTGTGGGCCTCCTCTTGCTCCCCTACCATTAAATCCTCTGACCCTTGGCTGACGTCATTAGCTCCAGGCAGACCGAGAGGCCTAGAAGTGATGGCCGGTGGTTTGGCCACTCTCAGCCACGTTCGCGGGCTCTCTCGTGGAGGCTGTTCAAACATTTTCAGTAGCAGTTACCCAGTCCACCAGGGGAAATGTTTTCCAAGAGGACGTTTTTTACGCAAGCAAAGGGAGTTATTCAAGGAACACTTAACTGGGTTATTCAGTGTCGACAGATTTAAGAAAATGTTCTGGACTGACCATCTTGGAATTGCATCAAGCTTATGTGTATGTAAATCATGTTGTCTTACACAACAACTAGTGTGCAAAATGTTTGGCTTGATATGGAGTTGGTTTCCCACAGACTGACCCAGCTGCCTTTTAAAAACCAACCAAAAGATTGCAATACAGCGGTCCAGTGCATACCATTATACTAATTATACAGAAACGTGGATTACCTCACGCTGGTAATACACTGGTTTTGGCAGAAACCTCCCAGTGCCTAACATTTAACCGACATATGGAATGGGACCCTTCACTGGGATACTGTTGAGCTGGTCATAAGTGAGGGGCAGTCATTTCTATGGGCGACAGGAGTAATTGTTTGTTCAAATGGGTGTTACGTAATGTGGCCTTGTCAGAGAGGAAGTGTGGGGGGTTTCTAAAGTGAGTCCAGCCTATGTGTGTGTGTGTGTGTGTGTGTGTGTGTGTGTGTGTGTTCAAGTATGTGCCTTGCTAAAAAAAAAGAGAGAGCATGCATACGTGTGTGTGTGTGTGTGTGTGTGTGTGTGTGTGTGTTCACAAGATCACATCCTGTGTGGAGATCATTGGGCAATTGTTTAACACTGAGGAAACTCATCCCATTCTCTGTCTCCCATCCCATCCTCTCCCTCCCTCTCTCTCTCTTCCTCTCTCTCTCCCATCCTAACCTCTCTCTCACTCTCTCTTCCTCTCTCTCTCCCATCCTATCCTCTCTCTCCCCCGCTCTCTCTCTCTTTCTCTCTCTCCCTCTCTCTCTCCCATCCTATCCTCTCTCTCCCATCCTATCCTCTTTCTCTCTCCCTCTCTCTCTCCCATCCCATCCTCTCCCTCTCTCTCTCTCTCAGTGCTCCAGTTGAGGCTCCAGCAGAGACGCACGCGGGAGCAGCTCGTAGACCAGGGCATCATGCCACGTGAGTACCAGCAGCGCTCCTCTGCCAGTGTGTGGAACGCAGCTCAGCTCAGCTCAGCTCCAGCTTCACGCCATTGGATTTCAGTTATGCTTCATGCAAAAGACATTAGCCCTTATTTGGCCGTACTCTTTCTCTACAAGAAACTGACACTGTTATTTTTCTATAAGGAATATAGGATAACTCCTTCATTTCATCCACTGATGGAACTCAGAGTTACTCAACTGGACATTTCTGTTCTGTTGGTCCAGTCTACTAATGGTCATTAGGATACTATTATATGCATGCATGGGCATTAGTATACTATTATATGCATACATGGTCATTAGGATACTATTATATGCAAGCATGGTCATTAGGATACTATTATATGCCTGGCTGTTATTGTGTTGCCACAGTATATCTACAGAAAGTGTTGGCTGGAATGCTTTTGACACCCCCTCAGGTGGAGAATAAGTACTCCCCAGTTCTTATTACTTTGAGCTCGTAAACATAGGCTGTGGCATTATCACGCTATGGCCAAAGCTAAATAAACACAAGCTGGCCAAAGGGGTGCTGCAACAACCTGAGTTGTCCAAAAGTATTCAACTAAAGTCATGGAGGTCATTGCCAGCTTAAGCTAGAGAGAATGTGTTTCTGTTTGTGTGTGTGTGTGTGTGTGCGTGTGCGCACTTGTGGGCTTGTGTGTTTCTGTGTGTGTGTGTGGGGGGGGGGGCTTGTATGCTTGCGTGTGTGTCTGTGTGTGTATTGTGTGTTTGCTTGCGAAGGTGCGTATGTCTTGCTGGCAGCTCTGTGAGTGTCTGGAGTGACGAATGGGTGCGGAGTGGGCAGGAGACTGCTCCCATCTGTCTTCATTATGAAGTGGAAACTGAGCCCGTGGAGAGATTGCGCAGATAGAGCTTAAGTCACTCAAGCAGCAGCCTCACTCACACGTCACAGTAGTAACAGTAGCCCCTCTCTACTCCTCTTGGAGTAATCCCAGAAATACTTCTCCCCAGCGCCTCTTCCTGTCTGCCGTGTGTGTGTCTGTGTGTGTGTGTCAGCTTCTGTTTGTGTGTGTGTGTGTGTGTGTGTGTGTGTGTGTGTGTGAGAGAGAGACCAAGTATGAGTGACTGTGTGTCAGACTCAAAATGTATCTCTCCTTGCAGCCCTGAAGAGCCCCGCAGCATTTCACGAACAGATCCGCAGCCTGGAGAGAGCCAGGGTAAGAGCCAGCCAGCCACCCATCCCTATCCACACACACACACACACACACACACACACACACACACAGCCACACACACACACACACACACACACACACACAGACACCCATCCATCCCCATCCCCAGCCTCTTTCCCTCCCATCTAGGCCTCCGTCAGCAGCATATCCCCACTAAACCCCAGTAGATCACGAAAAAGATCCAGGGCTTGGGCCTGTAATGTGACGCATATGGATCACAGTGATGGGAGATGGCAGTGTTGTCCCAGCGCCTATGAATGTGTTTATGGTTTGCCGGGCTTAAGAGTGTGTCTGTGAAGGGTCCTCTGAAGGACCCATAGGCTTCCTCCATCCCTTTTCAAGTGTGTCTGTGTAGGGTTCACTGAAGGCCACATAGGCCCCCTCCATGCCTTTTCTCAATGGATTATCTGTTGAATGGAGCATTATGGGTTTAGTGAGGGGCTGATCCTGTGTGTGTGTGAAGCCTTCATTCGCTTATCATGTAATTTGCCAAGCTTTCATGCCCGTCTTTGAAGGTTTGCTCCTTGTGTAGAGAGACACCCAACCCCCTTCTCTTCCACCTCCCTTTTTTGAATGGTGTATTTGTTGAATGGGGAGGTTTGAGCCTTTGATGTGTGTGTGTCTGACCGTTCACCCCCTGATTAACACATCTTCTCCCGCAGACGGAAAATTTCCTGAAGCACAAGATCCGCAGTCGGCCCCAGCGGTCGGAGCTGGTGCGCATGCACATCCTGCAGGGTGAGGTTCTCCTCTCCGCGCGCTGGACGTCTGGGTTTGATCTCGGCCCGGGGGACTCCAGCCCCTTTAGTGCAGGCAAATGAAGACAAATGCATCTGGTCCCCGAAAGACCAATAAATAACCACAGCACTTTAAACAGAAAGCCAAACCGTTATTAATTCTGTAATTGCCCGTGTTTTGTTCTGTCTTATTTGATTAATGGGGAACCCAGTGGTAGGAAAGGCAACCAAATATTTACTGAATTACGCCTTTCATTAAGATGCTTTCGTCCAGTTTTTCAGACGGCCTAACCTAACCTCCCTTATTCTTTTCTATGTATGCAAGTTAGGATTGTTTTTCTGCGTGCTGATTGGTCGGTTCTCCCCCCCCCCCCCCCCCCTCCTTCCCCCCTCCCCTCAGAGACGCTCGCTGAGCCCTCCCTGCAGGCCACGCAGCTGAAGCTCAAGCGGGCGCGCCTGGCCGACGACCTCAACGAGAAGCTCGCCCAGCGGCCCGGACCCTTGGAGTTGGTGGAGAAAAACATCCTGCCTGTGGATTCCACCCTCAAAGACGCCATTGTCGGTAATAGTCGTGCTTTACCGTCCACAATCCAGCAGGTCCGATAAGCGAAGGGAGGGAGTGAACGTGGGCCTACGGGGTAATAAACCCGCAGCTTAGCCGAAGAGCCGGGGATCGTTGATATGGCAGTCAGAGTGCATACTCAACCATAGAGATGGCACTTTGTCACAGCCCCCCCCCCCTAAATAGATGTGGGAAGATTAATCTGGGGGTTTGGAGAGAAATATTTGTCTGCCTTCATGTGCTGTGAGCTTTGGCCTTCAGGTGCAGAGCAGCTTTTGTCACTTCCCTGATAAGAGGAGTATTGATGGCGCTCTGCCACAGGATAGTGAAAGGAGGAATTCAGCAAATAGATCAGAGGGGACCGAATGCTTGTCAGCTGGATGAAAAAATGTGTTCTTGGTGTCAGCCGAGTATAAAAAATGTGCCTGTGTGGATGATTCATTAACACTTTCAGTTACACACACACACACATCAAACAAACAGTCATACCCACACAGACACACATGCGCACACACACACACACACACACAGACACACAGGCATGTTTCCAAAACAAACCTCCAGAGCCGTCCAGTTACAATCTCACCATTACCCTTTCTCTACCCCACCCCATTGATCCCCCAGAGGGGCAGATGCAGTACCCAAAGACGCTGGAAGCGTTCGACGAGGACAGCTGGGACGCCCTCTCCCCGGACCAGCCGGCCAGCCAGGACTCCCAGAGCTCGGCAGCTTCCCCCGGGGACACGCGGCCACCGGAGACACCCTCTCCTCTACCTATCACATCTATCACATTACAGGTGCACAACGCAACCACGCAACAGCCCACTGATCACTGCGGGTAGACTGCAGCACAGCTGAACCATACCAGTCAGAGCCAGAGTAGCCAGAGTGGACCATTGTCGCCACAGCCAGACAATACCACCGTCAGCTCAGTACAGACACTAGACCACAGCCAGACAGTATGTGACCACACCGCACCACATGTGAAACACACATCAGTAGGACAGATCGTACACACACACAGCACACACTGCATGGCTGTGCTGTGTGCCGTAATACAAAGATCGGAATCCCCGATATGATAATGAAGTCCACCTGGAGAGATGACTCATGGCATTCAGCACCACATCTGAAGCTGGCTTCATCATAAGGGCCTGTGGTGAACGTCTCGTCTGCTTTTTTTTGTTTTTGACAGCCGAGTCCCTCGGTTCCCCAGGCTGTGCCAGACTTCCTCAAGCCCTTCCCCAGCAGTGAGAAGCAGCTCCCGACTCCCCCCCCAGCGGTCGCTATCCCTCAGCCAATCAGCCCTGCTGCCCCGACAAAGCCTGCGCCCATGCTGGTCAAGGTGAGTCTACTACATCACAGACCCCCCCCCCCCCCCCCACACACACACACATACTAGGTGCCATCTGGAACAGTAAAACCCATCAATACTACTGTGAGAATCTCTTTAACCACAAACACCTCACGCGCCCATCTTCTCTTTCTCTCCGTCACTGCCCTCCTCTCTCCCTCTCTCTTTTCCTTCTGTCTTGCTCTCTTTCTCCTCACCACAGCAAAGCCAGCCCAAGATGCCAGGGGACAAGAGCCGCAGCAAGAAGAGCAAGGAGGCCAAGCCGCGCGTCAAGAAGCTCAAGTACCACCAGTACATTCCCCCGGACCAGAAGCAGGAGCCCAGCGAGGAGCCCATGGACTCGGCCTACGCCCGGCTCCTCCAGCAGCAGCAGCTCTTCCTGCAGCTGCAGATCATCAGTCAGCAGCAGCAGCAGCACTACAACTACCAGGCCATCCTGCCCGCGCCCCTGAAGTACGTCACACCTTCGCCCCTGCACATTGCTAGCGCAAGCACTATGGAGCAGCTGTGCTTGAACTACGAACAGAGCGATTGAGAGAGAGGAGAACAATAATAGTGAATAATTTGTATGTCTACCTAGTGTACTCCGTTGTCTCTGTTCATAGCCACTTTGAGTGCCATGAAAAAAATGTGTTTTAGGCAAATGTGTTGGCATAGGGTAATGGTGAATCTTTTTTTGTACAATGCAGAATGGACCGTATTGATGTATAGATGATAGATAGATAGATAGAGTTTAGTCTAGCAAAGCACACCATAACCACACACCAGCGAATGAAGTGTATTTGAGTTGTATGACGCTGATGACCAGGAATGGGGCTATTGTATAGATCGGTCTGCTTGGAGTTCTGTTTGACCACATGCAATCCGTCTGAAGGGAAGGGAGCTTCAGTATGGAGCAGCAGAAACCACATCCATAGACCCAGATGACTAAGCATAGGCCCACAAGGATCCTTTTGCATAATTGATATGCTGATATTTAAGGTCTGGGCCAGTTCATCAGTTGGGCACTATCTGCTTTGAATGCTATCTGACCTCAAGCGGAGCAATAGGCACCCACAGAAAATCTGACGGCCGGCTGTTCGGTTACCATTTTGGGCCATTTGGCGCCGTGTTTGTTACCAGATGTATAAAGGTTATGAATGTTATTCCAGCAGCAAAATGGCTTGAAACAAATGTTGTTTTTTCCAATTGCCCACAGGACAATTACCTAGTTTCCAATAACAAGTCCGGTTCGGGCATATCAATTAATTGACGGATGCGGGGGAGGGTCCAGTTTCCTGTTCCGCTTGTTGTACGCAAGCGGCACATGTGGTGCATTTATTTGGACTCCGGTTCTGGTTCTGCCTGTGCATTGTTTGAGCGTTTTAAGCGTTTGTTTATTGAATGAAAGAGGGACAAAGAAAGGGAGAGAAGCAGAACAGAACAGTGAGCGGAAGAGTTGTTTCCTCCGGTGCTTAATAATAACGCCCCCCCCCCCCCCCTTTTTCTTTCCCTCGCTCCATCACTCCTGCCTTCCCTTTATGCCTTTTTCTCCATTCCTCCTTCCCCCACATGTTCCCTTCTCTCAACAACCCATCCCTCCTTCCTTCTTTCCATCTCCATTTCCTTCTTTGCTTCCTCTTCTGTCTTTACTTTACTCCTTCATATCTCCCCATGTCTTACCTCCATCTCTCTCTTCTTCTTTCCACTTTTCTTTCTCTCCCTCCCATCTCTCTCCCTCCATCTCTCTCTCTCTCCTTCTTTCCACTTTTCTTTTTCTACCTATCGCCCTCCCTCTCTCTCTCTCTCCCTCTCTCCACTTTTCTTTCTCCATCTCTCTCTGCCTCTCTCCACAGGCCGGTGGTGGAAGGCCAGCCTCTGAACAGCACCAACAGTCTGCCCACCTCCATCGTCGTGTCGCTGCCCGCTGCTGCCCCTGCCGCGCCCACGGCGGCCCCCGCCAAGCCCAACAACACTGCCAGCAGCCGCAAGGTGGGCATGCTGCCCGCCAACCTGGAAGAGATGAAGGTGAGCAGCGATTAGGTCTAGTTAACGTTGGGACTGGGTAGAGTGTAGAGGTAAGGGGAATGTATACATCGCATCTGAAATGATAAGCCTGCAGTTGCTTATTGTGGTGCTGTATTGCTTGAGTGTTAGCCTGGATACCAGACCGAACTTAGCCCCGCCCATAACATTTGAAGTCGGGAAGTTCGGTCTGGCGTCGCTCCATTAGGGAGAAATTATCTGCGAACAGAAATGGTCTGTCAAGACGGGCTTTATACGATGATGGACAGATGATCAACAGTAACGTAATCAACCACGTCAGCAACACACGGGTTGAATTCGTTTTCAACAAACATGGCTGCCGCTGGAGAGCTAAAATGTATAGATTCGAGTCCATTTAGACATTGACAGTGCATTCATTTTGAAAGAGGAACAGAGAAACGCGATCAAGGCATTTGTCAATCGAAAAGATGTTTTTGCCTTCCTTCCTACGGGATCCGGTAAAAGTTTAATTTATCAGCTGGCCCTGGTCACATACTACGTTAGTCTGATTGGTTGTAGGTAACCAATTGAGCGAAGGGGCATTTTTTCTCCTGGTTCGGTTGAAACACGCCCCATAATCACAGCCCAATGGAGTGGTATCAGACTCATATTCTGACTAGAATTATGAGTATGACATCGTCAGGCTACTTGAGTGTATCTTTTAAGGTCAAACTTGATATTTTGTTTTCTCTTGCTTTGATTTTGTTTTCATTCTTTGTCTAGTCTTTTCAAAAGACCCAAGAAGCTCAACGACTAGATTCTAAAAAAGTTTTGGCCCAAACTCTCTGTGTTTGTGTCCATATTTCCCCAAAGCTCGCAGTGTGCGCAGTCGTGTGATCTTGAGGGATAACGGGTCGTTGTTTTCCCAGGTGGCTGAGCTGAAGATGGAGCTGAAGCTGCGTGGCCTCCCCGTGTCCGGCACCAAAACCGACCTCATCGAGCGCCTCAAGCCCTACCAGGACAGCCCTGCAGCCCCTGTGCATGCCAGCACCACACCCCACCAGCTCTCCACCAACACCACCACCACCTCCACAACACCCATGGAGGTCTCCATCTCGTTGGCCTCTTTATCTCCCAGCCAACAGCCTCCTGTGGTGGAGAACATGACTGCCTCACCCCCTGTCTCCCCCATGCCCACGGACCCCACAAAGGAAGACGCAGGAAGGGTCCTGGAGAGCCACAGGGAGGCCCTGATGGCCATGCTCAACGGGCCCCGGGTGCCCGAGGAGCGTGATCGACAGCTCCACGAGAAGGAGCGCCAGATCAAGGAGCTCCTGCGCAAGCTGGAGCACGAGCAGCGCCTGGTGGAGGAGCTGAAGATGCAGTTGGAGGTGGAGAAGAGGAGCGGCATCAGTAGCACCAACCAGGCGATGGTGCCGTCTCCTCCACCCCCGCCTCCTACACTACCCTTGACGTTCTGCGAAAGCAGCCCCCGCAGCCCCGTATTTGCCGTGTCCCCGGTAAAGACTGAGCACCGGGCCCCCACGAACTGCACCATGGGGGTGCAGGGCTCTCCCCAGATGGTGAAGCTGGAGGAGGCTCATGCTGCCCAGGTGAACAGTGCTGCCGCACCGCTGCTACCCCAGTTCCTCATCAGCCACGCGGGCATGCCTCAGGTGCTGACCCATCCCCAGACCACCATCATCACCACCCAGCACGCCGGCACGCCCATCGTGCTGCCCGTCTCCCTGCCCAACAACACGGGCACCATCCAGCTGCCCACTGTCACGGGTGTCAAACTACAGGTACCATACTACCCATCCTCCACTCTCTCCTGCAGCCAACACAGCAGATTAGTATTTAGTATTAGTATTTATTTAGTGTATTTCAAACATTTCCAATTCAATATTTGAATAGATATTATAAATCCTGCACTCTTAATCTATTAGCTCCTCTATCCATGGAAAACACTTTGCTAAGAGACAGTAGCCACTCTATATTTCAACAAATAACCTTTATAACAGTATTATTATTGCACAAAATGGCTGCTCTGGTTCAGGAGTCCCAGCCCTTTCCTTCAGTACGGAAATGTTTCCTTTGACTGTTGCAGCCCTTCCCTGACACACCTAACCATTTGGCTTGGGATTATTTGGATAAGGTGTGTCTGTGTCAGGCTGCAGCAGATGGGAGGAAATGTCGGTGCTCCCTGAGGAACTGAACAGAAACAGTGGGGAACTCCTAAATGGTTCTGAAAGGACTGGGTCGATGGGACATGAGCTTGTTGGCAAGTTCTGCTCCTAATGGATGGTTCCATTAGTGTCTTTGGACTTAAGTAGATGTGCTGTTAGTGTGTACACTGCTGTGCTGTAGAGTACTGAAGACTGAGAGGTATTGGTATTCTGGGACGAGCCAGTGAAAGGCGGCAGCAATGCCATCACAATTTGGAATTAAGCTTCTGCTCCACTAAGAATGATTTGAAGTGCATTTCTTTTTGAAGTTATGCCATTTCACAGATGATCATGAAATGGCATAGAAGCGATTTTATCCGACATTATTTTCTGTTTGACGTCCGTTCCTTTCTTCCCCTCTGTCCCAGCCTGTCCTCCATGCGGCGGTCTCGCCCCAAGGCCCCGGCCTGATCCAGGCCCCTGTGCCCCAGCTCCGGCCCGGCAAACCCGAGAGCCCCTCAGCTCAGCAGCTCTCCAGCCACAACCACTTAGTACAGGTCAGTCTGTTCCCTGCACACTAACCATCCATCACTCGGGTGACATAGATATGTTTCTCAGACTTCTTCTCCCTCCTTATTTATTTATTTATTTATTTTTCGTTGTTGTGAAGGGAACATAAATCCTGCGCTGGTTCACTCCTCGCAGATGTTTATTTTAAATGTTTTTTATTGTAGACCAAATAAATCTATCCTGCCTTGTTTCTGAAGGTCCATAGCTATGCTGTTGCCGTCAGAAGTCCATCCAGCCCATATTTTTCAGCGAGATAAGCCTGTGACACATTTTTCCACACGCGCACACACACACACTCGTTCACTCATCCACACACGAATGGGAGTGATTGAAGAAGTCTGGATATCGAATGTCCTCGAGGAATCCGAGTAACAAACGTAGATCATTGTCTGGGAGGCCGATCAAAGCACACCGGCAAGAGCCTTATTGGGTTACTCTGGGATTGTCTTGTCGGGTCTGTGGTCATGTGACGCCATCCATCATGGCAGTGTTCTGGTCTCGCCTCAGTGCCCTTACTTTCCCTCAACTACAAAACAGTACTTTTGATTGACAGCCCACGAACCCTATCTGTATCATTGGCTTGCACAGTTTAGCAGCATACATCAGATGGAACTTATCAGTAGCTTCATTCTGGTGTAATTGTAGCTTTGTCAGTGGCTCCATGTGGCAGCCATTCTGGAGCCCCCATACCTCCAGGCTAGCAGGCGAGTAGGCAGTATCACAGGACATGTGAGGGGAGGGCAGGTGAGGACAGGTGAGGGCTGAAGAGGATCCAGGTGTTGGCTGCCGTCTCGGGCCTGAGGAGCCTGGCACGGGGCCGAGGAGGGGAGCTGGCTGCAGGCCCACAGGAACCCAAGCTCGGGGGTGGGGGGGAGGGAAAGCGATGAGCCGATAGCACTCTCACTGAAAGATGGCAGCCCGGAGCGTTGGAGCCCTGCCAGCCACCCGGTCCTACCCTGCATGCCCTCACCTGACCCAGGCCACACTCACACTGGCCCACACACACACAGTACACGGGCAGGGGGAGACGGAATAACTAACAGGATTAGCCTGAGCTGTACTGCTCATTAGGGAGGCATCATAGTGGTTGATCAAATCGCTGACTCATTAGGGAGGCATCATGGTGGTTGTTAAAAGCGCCGACTCATTTGTTACAGGATTGGGTGGGGTGGGGTGAGATCGGGTGCATGTTGTAATGGTTTGAGGTGACTTTCACTACTTTTGGTTGAGACTTCTTTGTGGTTTGTTTTTGTTGTATTGACTTTTGTTTAGTTTTAGTTTGGGTTTATTTTGGTTTGGTTTGTGATGTTTTGGGTAAATGTTCGTCTTTGTTTGGTCTAGGTTTGCATTTAGGTCAGGCCGTGTGATGTCAGGCGGGGCCTCTGTTTTTTTTTGTTTTCAAGTGGTGTACATTTGGTGAAGTGTTTGTGACCCCCTGCTTGTTTGTCTGATAGACACTGCCTGTGTGCACCCCTGCTGGCTTCCAGCACCGCCTAACTGAGAACCAGGTAGGCCCAGAGGGGCACCAGTGTTTCCTGAGCAGCTCCCCAGACAACAGGCTCTCTCCCCGGGCATCACCTGGGCATACCGTCTCCAATGGCCCCCTGAACAAGGTACCACCATTATAATGCATGTGTCTGTATTCCTAAAATTCCTAGAATGTTTATCCTAAACTTCTACTTGCTATATTTTATCTGCCGTAGACTGTTTTATAGACGGTATCGTATTGTGTTGGCGGTGTGATATTGTGTTAAATCAACTTATGTTTTGTACTCCAATACTTCCTGTCTCCCTCCAGTCCCCGTCCCATCCCCAGCCCACCTTCATCCTGCATCCCACCACCTTCACCAGCATCCCCAAGAGCAAAGAGCCGCCGCGCTACGAGGATGCGGTCAAACAGAGCCGCAGCATGCAGAATGCTGCTCTCGCACAGGTACAGACACCTGCACTCACACACACACACACACACACACACACACACCTGCACACACGCACACGCTTACACACACACACTCACGCACACACACACAGAAATGCCTCCACCACCAGTGCGTGCATGGTAAATTTGTAATGAAACCGACCCTCAGCAGTCTCCTAACACATGGTAGCCACACACTTATTAGGGGTGGATATTGTTAAGTAACTTGCATTTCTTTAATATGACAGTGTTTTTACGCTTAATAGCGATAACATCAAGCAATGAATCAGCTCAGCCTAAAACAAATCTAAACTATGTCCTACAGAGTGTGAAAATATATATATATATATTATCAAATATCAAAATTATATCCAAAGGCTGTTTTCCAAAACAAAAGTTTCACATGCTATGTAGATCAACTGCATTATCCACTTCCACTTTACTCATCTGAAAGGACAGAATGTACAGCCAAGTGCATGATGCTTTAAACTCTTTTCACTGGGGGTGTTATTAGTATGATTAGCACCACCCTGAGGAGTCATGAAGAAGTGACACCCTCTCAAGTTCAGATGGTGTCATCCGGCTGATTGCCGGTTTTAGCAGTCTAACTCAATACTGGACTGATTTCAATCATTTTTGTCCCCTGTAAAAAGAGTGGACCCGAAAAAGATCTAAAAATAGGGCAGAGGTTGTAAAATGCCTATGTTTACCCTTAATGTGGACAAATCCATTGAAAGGATATCTACTTACCTTTTATTGATACTTAAAAGCAGCATGTGTTGATCATTTTTCACAAGATAGTATACTGTATACTGTAGTATACTGTGATATTTTTCAGTCTTTTTGTCCCCAACACGAGCTCACACACTGATACTACATCTTTTCAATAAATGTGCTGAGTGCTCTGAAGCACTCGAGAAGACGCTCGCCTCTCACAGCAAACAACTCGCTCCTTCACTCAACCCCTCACACTTAGCCGTGCTATTCTTGTGCCCCAGGTTCCCACGGCAACCAGCCAGCAAATGGACGACCTGTTCGACATCCTGATCGAGAGTGGAGGTAAGAGCCTGAGCGAGAGCGGTAGCGACTCTCCGTCTCAGAGCAGCACACGCCTCGTCTGGTTAGGCTGTCGGCACTCTGTCCTCCTCTTCCTCATCTTCCTCCCTGGGGAGCCATGAGGAGTGAAGAGCATCAGGGAGAGTCAGTCAGTTTCAGGGCAGAACTGATAAGAGATCAGCACTCAAAGGGATTCAAATGAATGCAGACACCGCTTTTCGGGATGCCCACCCACAATTCACAAGTAGCTGGAGTACATCACTTCCCCTGCTTTTCTGTCTTTTTAGACAGTAGTCTGCAAATGGGCCCATTAGAGTTTAAGGATTTATTAATACAGGCTGAAACTTCAAACCTTACTATGGTGTGTGCTCTTTCCTCTTACCCCCTTGGTTTTTGAGGGCATAGCTACAGTACAGTACAGTACGTAGTATTTCTGTGCCAATTCAGCATGATCTTTCATGCGGCAGCCACAGTGTAACTGAAGCCCCTCTTCCCTCACCCCCTTTACAGAGATCACGCCCTTCAGTCCTCACGAGCCCTCCACGCCAAAGCTGATGCCCGTCACGGCCAGCGTCACCACGCTGCCCATCAACACGGCCCTCTCCCGGCCGCCCGCCCACGTGCAGCTGGCGCCGCCTCCGGTCCTGGGCGTAGACACGCTGCCCAGCCTGGCCTCGCTGGCCACCGACAACCAGCTGGAGGCGCTGCTGGACGGGGCGCTGGAGGCCGAGCCGCGGCTGCTGGAGGACCTGCACGCGCAGCTCCTGGCCGACTCCCAGCACTCGGCGCACTCCCCCATGGACACGACGGACCTGGGCTTCAGCGAGACTGGTGGCCTGGGCCCCTCCAGCTCGTCCTCGTCCTTCAGCCTGCAGGAGGCCGGCCTGGACAGCATGGAGTGGCTGGACCTTACCATGCCAGGGACCATGGGCACCCTCAACCCGCTGGGCATGGCCACGGACTTCCTGGACACGCACGATCTGCAGATGCCCTGGGACTGAGGGCTTCGCCCTCTCTCTTTCTCCATCTCTCTCTTTTTTCATCTCTCTCTCTCTGTCAATCTCTCCTTTTTTATTTCTCTCCCTCACCTACATCCTTGTCTAGCTTTGAGGATGGTGCTGGGTTTGTACTCGAGAGGGTAGTTGGATGGTTGTGTATGAAGTGTGTGCGCGTCTCCCAAGTGACCATGCTGATCTTCATACCTCAAGAGTCCCACCCACATTTTTTAGCGGCCTGCCTCTGCCAACCTTCACACACACACACACACACACACACACACACACACACACACACACACACACCCACACTGATCACTACTCTACACACATGCGGAGCCTGAGGATATGTCAGCACCCCTGTATCGCCCCTCTCTGTTGGGCCTATCATGGCCCGGGTCCCTCACTGGGGCAGGAGTGCACTCAGCCCTCACGGATCACCTTGCAGTCTGACAACACTTAATAATTCATTCATTCTCTGATAAGGGAGGGCTTCTCATTTCCTTCAGACAGTGGGCTGAATGTGAGGGAGGGACACAGACCGGGCAGTCTGTTCAGGAGGCCGGCAGGGCATGCGCCGCTTTTTGACCACTCGACAGTAATCAGCTTCTAATTAAGACTAGAGAAGCTCAGTGATCGGAGTAGTACCAACAACCAAACCCAACACCTGAGTATTAAAGACTCCATAGTTCAGATGTTAGAGTCTCTAGGCATCATCTCCCTGATGCATCCATCCAGTGGTGCGTTTCAGATCAAGATGAACGACCAAATGTGGTTTCAGGAGAGAAATCGGGAGAGGTCTCAGATGAATGTTCTAGACTGTGTTTCAATAGTGAGAGGCAGCCATTTAGCTGTACTGATAGGAGAGCGCTAGATTTGCGGCACAGACCTTTTGAGGGTCGTTTACGATGAACACATTGAGGGGAAAAAATGGAAATGCTTGCCAACATGCAAAGATGAGGGAATGTCCCTCTGATGAAGGACTTTCTGATGGGGTGGTTTGGACTGTCCGTGCCATACAGAACAAGACCGATTCTCAGCTAGATGGAGTCTGTCAGCGTCTCAGTTATTAAGGAGAGGGTTCCAGAACTGTGACTGCTGTTCACTCAGCTGTGGGATTTGAAGTTGGTCTTCACAGGAACCACAGAAGTGAATCATGGACACATGACACGTGTGTTGGCACATGGAATTAACCATATTTTCACACACACACACACACACACACACACACACACACACACACACATTCTCCACTGGTGAGTTTTCCATACATCACAGTGTCTCAAGTCACTTGGCTTTGGAGAAACTTTCCATTTCTTCTCTTTGTGTTTAATTTGTTTCTGAGTTGATGGACTGATTTTCAAAGCTCACCGTCTTCAGCTGGAGCCCACGTGTAGAGAGGACAGTTACATGGCAACACCGCTTCATCCTTTCATCACTAAAACTCGACACACACATACTTCACGCCTTTTTTAATGTGTGTGTGTGTGTGGACAGTCAGAAAACTCATTTCACCTGCGTTATAGAGTAGGCGGGACTGAATGTGAGGCAGATCATGTGACACTGCATACCTCAACCACTAAACCTTCACTGAGCTGGCAAGAGCACACAGGGCATGAACCATCTATCTCTTTAGTTTCCGATTGTTAGTTTGTTTGTTTGTTTGTTTGTTTGTTTTTGTAGTTTAACTGACTCCACAGGAGGATTGTTTCAGCTGCTGTAAGACAATGGCAATTGGAGGACTAAATACAGGCAGGCTTCATGGAGGTCAAATTCGCTTTTAGTGTGTGTGTGTGTGTGTGTGTGTGTGTGTGTGTGTGTGTGTGTGTGTGCAGGTGCGCAAGCGCGCGCGTGTGTGTGTTGTCTGCACCAATCTGAGTCTCTAGAGGATGGACAGATGCATCATAGTTTGGGAGGGATGTTTATTCCTAATGACAAGAAATTGCAGTCTGTGTGCTGCCATAGCATTTATAGTGTCATGTCAGTTGTTTAGTCTTTCAGTCAATCAGTCAATTCATTTGAGTCAATCAAACCTGAGACAAAATCGTGTCTCAAAGGTTCATACATCTGAATGGATGTTTAGGCGTCACTTTATAGAATTGATGTTTTGAAACACTAAAGACATTGGCTTGCTACCTCCCAGATGTATAACTCAAAACATCTGGGAGTTTCTGACACTTTCCTCTTAGTGTGTTATTGGTCACATCTAGGGTGATGACCGACATTCTGCTGGTTACCCGTGGCAACGTCATGAGTGTGTGCGATAGGAAACGCCACTCCGTCTGGGGTAATGTGACCACTCAACTGCGTTACTTCAGTGTTCACACACCTGTCCCATGAGTCACAGAGTCCTCCCTTCTGGAAGTGGTCAAATTCATGTTACCTGCGCCTCTGTGTCTGGTTGGATGCATGGATACTTCTTCGTGTGTGTGTGTGTCTGTGCATGTGTAACTTTGTATTGCTATTACCCAAGATTTACCTGCTCCTTCCCCCAGCACTTTCATCATAGTCACTATTTTTAGTTAAAGACAATGATGTGCTAATTAACTGGCAAGAATTTGGCAAGAAAGTCCTTTCTGCTAAAGGTCTTCTCATGTAGAACTAAAGGTCTTTGTGTCTGTTAGGAC
This sequence comes from Clupea harengus, assembly GCF_900700415.2. Taxonomy (NCBI): domain Eukaryota; kingdom Metazoa; phylum Chordata; class Actinopteri; order Clupeiformes; family Clupeidae; genus Clupea; species Clupea harengus. Next base: position 11,140,688 of record NC_045174.1, on the reverse strand, counting down.
GAGTGTCAAAACAGCAGGCCGTAGAAAACATTTTAAAGATACTATCTTTATTATAAGATGATGATTAGTTAGCAATATCACTAAATGATGTCTGTCTTGCCACCTTATACTTGTGCAGGAGAAGAAAAGCTCTTCAGGTTGGACTTCTTGAAATCAGACGAGTCAGAAAAGATCACCTCTAGCAAATATCATACTCCCATTAAAAGAAACCGTAATAACAATATGTAACAGGCTTTTGGGTCGAGTATTGATTCATCTTCATTACTCAATTCAGCTCCTGAAGTTTAAGCATTTGTGTTAACAGTCAGTAGCTAATTCTAAGCGCTTCGACACTGATTGTGAGTATATACTCGTGAGTATATATTGTCTATACTCGTGCATTAAAAGCATGCGCGTAGACGTCTCGTCCTCGACACGACCCCCGCCACAGGCACCACTAACCCAACAGACATCCCGGCAGTCGCGCTTACCTCATCTCCATTCAGAAGCAATACTTGACACAGTCACCTGAGAGCTATACTTGTACTCCTGTCATTCGATGGCAGTTGACCTCAGTCCCTGCATGGCTTTGATGGACGGTCACGCAGGCTGTCCCAGACTACAAGCACTTTTTTGCTGCAACAATCATGGAAAAAAAAAGCAAGCACCTTTAGTATTGATGTCATTTTTGTCAAGGTCTTGTCTGTTTGTCTGTCTTTTGGAAGAGGTGTCAAATGTATATGTGTGTGTGTCTGTATATGTGTGTGCATGACTACGTGTGCGAGTGCGTTCCTTGTGATTTGTTCTGTTTTTCGCTAAAGCTTGCGGTTATCACAGTTTTGGGTTTAGTCGTGTTCGGCTTGTGGCGATGGCTCTGTACTGTTTACCCGATGCATTGGCAAAGTCATGCCCTCGAAAGCTGAGGTCTAAAGCTGGTATGATGCCAAATAAACGCTTGTTACAAGTCCAGCCTATAGCTCATATCCAGATTGAATGACCCCATTGATGGGTCTGAGATCATGAAAGATAATACCTAGAGAGGCCTTCCCCGATGACACGCTAGCCCTGCCATAGTGCAGTTTGGAGGGATTGCCGTGCATGTGTGTTACTTATAACGCTACAAGGTAAAAAAAAACTAAAGAAAAAGAGCCCTAGTTGCCAAACAGAAACATTGGAAAATATTATAGGATGGTCAATGATGATCTTTTTAAAAAATCATTGTAAGAACACTTTTTTAAAAAGAAAAAAATATCATAATGAATGGTTTTATGGTATTCGTAATGGATGATGTTTATCCTTTTTTTTAGACGTATGAAAATATTTCAGAATAGTGGTTTGGCTTCAAGCTGGTCCGAAACGGAAACGCAAAAAGGGAAAGCAGCAACGTCAAGTCGAAGCAATCGTCTCCACGAGGCGAGCGAAGCAATACGTTTTTACACCGTGCGGCACTTGCTGCACTGTTCCCCCGGCTTCATATCATGACACTGCCTTTATCTCCCTTTAGAGCCACGCAAACAAAAAGCCTAGTCTTGTTTTGTCCGGTTAAACGGCCAGAGGAGCTCCACTCCTCTCGTCTGTGTTCAGCCTCTCTCCTCCCTGCCGCTTGGACCACTAGGAGTCACGGGGAACCCCTACCCCCCTCCCCCACCCCATTTTACACGTTTATTATGAAATATAAATACTGTTATGGTTTGTTGATATTTTTTTTTTTTATCTGCCATCTCTGTCCTGCTTTCAGTCCTCTTCTAGCCTTCTGTAGTTGGTCTGTGATGCTGTGTGTTTCTGTAGCAGAGGTGGAGAAAGGGAGTGAGGGAGGAGAGAGAGAGAGAGAGGCATCCCTCCCCTCTGAGAGGCTGAATCATCTGTATGCCATACGTTTTGCACATTGTGTACATATTTTAATGGATGTGCTGTAATGCATATTTTTATACATGTTTACGCATCCATGAGCTCTTCTGTGTAAATAGTTCTAAGGGATGGAAAGAAAAACAAAATGAAACAAACAAAAAAAAGATCTATATATGCTGTTATGTGTCAATAAAATTTGATGTACTGTGAACGTGATGTCTGAGGCAATGTTTTTATCTCTGTTTGAGAAGTCAAAGAGGGAATCACTTCAAAATACAAGGTTTGGTAATGACCTCTAGTGCTGAAACTAAAACGTTACTGGCTATACCTACAAATATCAATGTTCAAAGGGATGTACATGGTTTGTTTTCCAGATTATAACAAGTATTGACATTGTAGATTAAATTCCAGAGATTTCTGTTCTGCTAGTCCGTTACAAGCAGAAGCCCACAGTGGAAAGTTCAATTTAATTTTATTTTATTTGTATTTATTTGTATAGCACCAAAACAATTAAATTGTCTCAAGGCGCTTTAAAGTAAGAAAAGTGCACGGAAAGGTGCACATTGACACAAGCGAAACTTAATTTCCCTATTTTATTACAGCTTGTTTCCATACTGTGCAGATATTAAGGTAATTCCAGCGCTTGGGCAGCTGCATAGCCAACTCTCCTTGTCCAATAGAAACATCGGTCATTCAGGCGTTTACCGTGCAGAATATTGGGTCTTCCAGTCACAAATGCCTATCAGCCTTGTCATATTAAGTACATTTGAGCTTCCTGGTTGTTGATGTGATCCAAACATTGTCTCCTTCTCAGGTCATTGAGTTCTCATAGACACTGGTCAGTTGCGTTCACTGTCCTTGGGTCAGTTGATCAGTCAGGCTCAGGCAAACTTCCAGAAATCTCTGGATCGACTTAGATCGCTTCAGCATTCAGCCCACTTCCTCTTCTCTGATCAGAATCGGCGCAGCTACCATCTCAAATTCTTGATATCCTGCGAATCTTTGCGTTACAGTTGGGACAATAATGGCTGACGTCCTTAAAATAGTGTAGGAAGAAAGGGATAAGGCAGCACCCACACACACACCTGCAGAGAAAACAAACCAAGCCTTCTAGTTCTCATCACTGCAAACAAACAAGAAGTCCTTATATTCTGTATGTATTGTATTATTTTTCTATGTATGGATTATATACTCCTTATATTCATCTAATTCGATCTTTGAAAGGAAGTGTGAAACCAGAGAGAAACTGAATTTGGATCTGTAACACTATGACAAGAGAAATTTAACCACTCCAGTAGTGCCTGGAGTCGTGGTCATGATAGTCACAGAATGATCACAGTCATCCTCTACCTACCAGCCGCTATGTAGGATACGTACCCAAACACAGACAACATGCAGCACAGAAGCCAACTGTTCTCAGACACTGTGTGCTTCACGACTGTGTGGACGACCCCTAAGCAAGAAGAGCACGTGACCCAGTCAGGATCCCGACGAAGTTTGTCCTCTGGCACCACCGGCCTGGGAGCTGCACAACAACAGACAAGAAAGCGACAGACGTCAGTTGACCCCCAGACTGGCTCAGTCAGACCCCTCCTCCCCAGCAATGTGTGTCTGCTCCAAAAGAAACTCTTCACCATTAGAGTGAGTAGTGAGCAGTTCTTTACGTTATTACATAAAAGTTTTTACATAAATGCTTTTACGATAAAGTCATGTAGCAATTCCTTTCTATCTCTATCTGTGGAGTCACAAACTGTTTAGAATACATATGTTAGAATATTATGTTGCCACAATATTTCATACTAAGGTACATGAGTATTTGGGCCAGTTTGCATTTAGTGTGTGGATCCTCTCTATTACTACACACTTGTTTTTCCTTTGAAAGCCCGACCACTCTCATCATTGAAACGATGGACAGGCATCTCCACAGCAGTAATATCACATGTGAAGACAAAATCTCACAATAACTCATCCCTTTATGGGTGATGTTTTCCTCATGACATTATTCACTGTCTAAAGATAATAATCTGCAAACGACAAGCTTAAGCACAAGTTCACTGCTGAATGTTTCCTTAAATGAGGAAAAGTCTGTTTGACCTGGCGAATCTACCTTTATTCCATGACTAAAAGCTTGATGATAACACTCCTACCAACAAGCCTCTATGGAAATGACAACACTACCGGAGGGGGAAATGCAAACAAAGCCTTCAGATAGTATCAGAAAGTAACCAATCACCAGGCAGAGAGGTGAAATATTAACTATGTTTACTGTTTTCTGGTGGCTCGGGTTGGCTGGAGGGTTCCTCAGGCATATCGTAGTCTGGCTCTGGAATATAGTTCAGTCGGAGAAAACTGTTTCTGAATCAAGTAGTACTGGTATATGAATTTAGAATGAAGCAATGGATTCGCTTTGCTGTATTTAGATTCACGCTGTCTTACCTGGAAATTTCAGCAAATCGTAGTCTGGCTCTGAAAAATAGTTCAGTCGGAGAAAACTGTTTCTGAATCAAGTAGTACTGGTATATGAATTTAGAATGAAGCAATGGAAAGTCTTTGCTGTATTTACATTCACGCTGTCTTACCTGGAAATGTCAGCATATCGTAGTCTGGCTCTGAAAAATAGTTCAGTCGGAGAAAACTGTTTCTAAATCAAGTAGTACTGGTATATGAATTTAAAATGAAGCAATGGAATGTCTTTGCTGTATTTGCATTCACGCTGTCTTACCTGGAACTATCAGCTCTCCAAATAATCGCACATCTGAGAAAGAGACGTCTGATAATATACATAGGATAATAGAACGATGAATTACCACATAGTCTATTTAGAGAATGTGTATTATGTGCAACATATTTTACCGTAAGGATCCTTTTGGAGACTTCCACTTTTGAGCAGTCGTTCCTCTCGCCTGGACATTTCTTCAAGTTCTGCTTCAATGGACTCCAGCTCTGGTAGTCCACAGATTTAGGCACATTTAGGCACAGTTTAAGTTCTCCTAAATTCTCTTAACCTAAAATCCATTATATTGCCTGTTGATGTTTCCTGAGTATTTTCTCTTTTATAGCTGTCCAAACCCTACCTTGTATTTTCTTTGATGGATCAATGAACTGTTTATCATTTTACATGGGACTGTCTATCAGTCTCTCTCATCAGATGAAAAGACTGGCAGCCAGTAGGGTGTGATGTAGGAGCTGACCTGAGGCGTTGATGTTCTCCTCGGGTGGCTCTGAACTGACCCCACCCCGGCAGCTGACCTCCCGGGCTTTGAGCACCAGGAGGCGCCGGTGCTGCAGATGCTGCCGCCTGAAGGCCAGCAGCCACAGGGCCTTACAGGACGGGTCCACCTCCGGCTCCTCTCCAGCGGCAGACATGCTGCAGGGAGGAGGGAGGATAACATGGCGATAACATGGTTTATAACATGGTTTATAACATGGCGATGATCGCCAGGATGGTAGAGATGGTGGTGGCGATGTGGAAGAACATGGTAGGCAGTTTCACGTCATGAAAGAGAGGGCAATATGTAAGGGCCGTAGTCCAAAGCCATCAAGCCATGCAAATGAATAATCAAACTTATCGAATAGCTAGGAGCCAAGTTAAGCCTACTTTTTATTAGTATCATGACACCTGTTTAGAAGTCTTTGCTTACACACATCTAGTGTACTTTTGATCAGATCGTGACAAAATATATGCTCTTTCCAGTAATTCAAACAATTATAAATCTGATGTTGTATGGGGCTTTCCAAAAGCAAAAGAGAGGAGGCAGCTGCCAACTAATGTCAAAACAAGCAACGCAAACCAAGCGGTTGCCACATTGGCTACAGTCATACAAAATTTCTGAAGATAATTAGGAATAGTAGACTTACAGTAGAGAATATGAAACAGAAGAGGAAATGGTAAACCTTCTCTGTCTCTGTCTATTTCTAAGAATTGCACGCAAGATTACCTTTCGAGGCTGAAATTCTGGTACGGCTCTGCAGATTCAGCTTCCTATGTAGATCTGCTCCAAGCACTGGGAAAAAGAAGTGTGATGATGCGCAATAGTATTCTTGGTGGGTCACAGTCGGGAAACTGTAACTTGTCTGTTTACCCTATTCGCAGGAAGTACTCTAGTCCCTTGTGTGCATTGCCATGGCAGTCCACAGTTATCAGCATTCACTGCAACCAAATCAATAAAACATTTGCATGTTATGATTATTGCCAAACAGGACAAAACAGTGCATTGTTATTGTATGGTGCAGTTTTGTTATGACTGCAGATGGTGCCCAGTAAAGAAATATAGGAACAATGTTAATTCTGGAATATTCCTTCACTGTGTGTTATTTTTCTCCATCTGTATTACATGTTGTTTATCTTCACTAAAAATATATTCCACTCACACGTGAATACTTCCATAAAATGTGTGGTGGTTTGCGTGCTTGCTGAAGTTTTGAAGAGTGTTTTATATAACTTTTTTCCTTTAATCGATAGGACTGTGAAGGTTTGGACAGGAAATGAGATGGAGAAAGGAGGTGGGGAGTGGGAGTGGGAAATGACAGCGGGTCAGATTCAAACCCGTGTCCCTGTGGGCATTCAAGCCCGTATATCGTCGGGGCTACTGCTTGCGCCACAGTGCCCCCCAAGTTTAGGATAGTTGGATGGAAGCATTGCCCCAAGCCAAGTGTTGTCAGTCACATTTTGAATGTGTCAAGTTTTCATAACCTAAAAGCTCTACAAGGGATCTAAATCAGATTAGTAGGCCATGTTCTCCCCTCGGCTGTCTGTTCATATCTTGATGTGTTTCGTTGTTAATGCATATATCTAAACTCTCATTTTTTATTTATATATATATATAGTGGCAATAACTACTGAAATGGTCTCAAGGTGCTTTATAGAGCCCAGAGCCTGATACACCTAGAGCAAGCACTTAGGCAACGATGGCAAGAAAAACCATCCTCTTAACATGAAGAAACATTGAGCAGAACCCAGATGATAGGGGGGTTGCTATCTGCTTGTGCCTGGTCGGGTCCTGATATAGAAAGATGGGGTGGCAGAAGGGAAGGAGGTGAAGACAGAATCAGAAGCAAGCAGATTAATTCACACAAGCATCGGTCAGGATAAAACATATTAGGATACTCGCGGAGACACACAATATTAAAAGTGGATACAAATGGAGGGAGTAACCAGCATTCAATGTATTGTTAGACACTAGGTTGATCAGTCTGAGGCCTTCAATGAGTGATTATGGTTGCAGGTGTTAACATGGACAACTTAACTACCACCACTGTGAGTCAGCACCCAGGAACAACCAAGATTAAGTTGCCTTGGGACATCAGACTAAAAGACAGTTGAGTTATTACATGATTAACGATGGCCTGTATGTGAAATTCAGTCTGTGTATATCTCACTTTGAGCATATGAAGAAATCACCACAAAACAAAACTGTGTGCAGCCTTTGCCAGCAGGTGGCGACCTTCTACACAGAGAAGCCCACAGGCTGTAGAGCACGTCAGAGTGCACTGGCATTTGTTAACTGTTACCATATTGCAGAGCAGACTGTCCAAATGCTCTGAATGAAATATTAACCAACGCACACAGTGATGGAGGAGAGTTAGAGCATGTATATGCCCTGATTCTATGATGCACAGGATAGCACCGGCCTTTGTGTGGTCTGTAAGCCTGTTTGAGTTTTTACATTTTGTGTACGTTTGTGTTACGTGTGTGTGTGTGTGTGTGTGTGTGTGTGTGTGTGTGTGTGTGTGTGTGTGTGTGTGTGTGTGTGTGTGTGTGTATGTGTGAGACAATTGACACATGGGAAGCTGAGATGTTCACCATGTGCTCATCTCTATTCCCTCCCCCTTGTCCACACTCCTCCAGCTTCCTTCCGTGTTGTTCTCTTCCGCCCTCTCTCCCTCCTTCATGACATATCCTAACATTCTTTCCCTCCTCTAAGCTCTGCATTATCCCTCTGTCTGTCCTGCCCATTCTACATCTCCCCCTTCCCCCCCTGCACACACATACACACACACACACACACACACACACACACACTCGCACACACACTCGCACACACACACACACACACACATACACACACTATCTCTATCTAAATTGAATCAATTCAACTCAATGTGTTTCATTGACTCTGCAAAATCTGTAGTCATATCTGCATGGCATCACCACATGACAGAGAGCACTTGAAAGGAACACGCAGAGCATTCCAGAATGTTCTGATCAAAGAGTCAGGACATAAGACTGTTTCACGTCAAACACATAAAGAAAATTGTTCTCCCCTCCCTTTTTCTGTTCCTCATTTTTCCCCAGTCACCCCCCCCCCCTCCCATCCCCCTCCCATCCCCCCCTCCCTTTCAGTAGTGTGGGACACATGTCTTGAACGTGACACCCGAATGATGATGTCACAGAGGGGAGGGGGGGGGCCTGACTGAGCTGAGTGGACCCTGCTGCCGTGGTGGTCGTTCGGTGGGCGGGGCCCCACGTCATAAACACTCAGCTCATTTCATATTAATGAGCGCTCGGTTCACTCTCCCTCTGCGCCGGCCTGAGCGTGTGCAGTTTGCAGGCTTGTGTTTAGTGATATAGTGCACTGGCAGCTGTTTCACTGCATCTACAGAACATGGCTGTGTGGAGGCTAAAATGGCTCCTCCGTGCCGTCCTCCTGGGTGAGCAGCCGCCAACTCAGCCTTCGGCTTCAGCTCCACAGGCCTCCACGCTGGTTGGAAAGACAAACAGACATTTTTTTTTTTTACTTATAAGAAACTACTATTCTCTGGTGTAAAACACTCCACTACAGCTATATTGATTATCGCTAAGCTCTATTGGATTTTTACCCTGCTTACTGCTTATTATTTTATATCATTATAATTGGTTTCATCTTCTCTCACACATTATGTAAACATCCCATTGCACATCTTTTTTAAATCTCTTTGGGTGACTATTGTATTTTCTCTATGTTTTTATTTTAATATTTCCTTTGTCTCCCTTCCCTGTCCCTGCGTTTCGCTGCGGTGTGCTAAATGCATGTTTGGCGGAGTGAGTGATGTTTCATAATGGATGGCGCTGTCGCAGGGGCCTCTGAGGCGCAGCGCTCTGCAGTGGGGGCTGATGGGAGAGCAGAGGTGTGCTGCATTCTCTCTCACACACACACACACACACACACACACACACACAGACACTCATCCCTAGCACAGTCGTCACATTTGTCTGCTCTGTTTGAGTGTGTGTGCGTGCGTGTGAGGATCAAGCTGTGATTTTTTTCCACGGCGTGCTCAGTCTGATGAGCTCTGACGTAATGGGAATCAGCTTTGATTTAGGACACAATCATACATACACACACACACACACACACACACACACACACACACACATAGGCCTACAGGGACTTTCTTATGTGCAAGGGTTGGGGGCAGATATGAACGCATTACGGCTGGAATATGTGTGATACAAGGGGGTGGAGATTGTGAGAGATCTGTGAGTGTGGATTTGTATCTATGTGTATGTGTAAGCTACAGTCATCACCCCCTTTGACCTGATTTTAGCAGTCTAGACACACACACACACACACACACACACACACACACATACACACTCACTCACTTAAATGTTCCTGCATCATAAAAGCAAGTCAATCCCAGTGGCTCTTTCCCAGCACACACACTAAGTGTTCTGTATGCATCCTGTAGATTAGGTAGAGCAACGGGGCGCTAATGAAACACTAGCTTTGTATAAGACCTGGGAATGGCACTATGGCAACCGTGACAAAACTTTAAGCATTCATCTCCATTTACTCACTCTCTCTCTCTCTCTCTCTCTCTTTCTTTGTGTGTTTGTGTGTCCTTGTGTTTGTGGGTGTGTATGTGTGTTTTTGTGTTGTGTGTTTATGTTCGTGAGTGTTTTGTGTGAGTGTCTTTGTGTGTGTGTGTATGTTTGCAAGTGTGTACAACTGCGTGTGTGTGTGTTTTTGTTTGCAAGTGTATGTATTTAAGTTGTGAATGTGTGTGTATGTTTCTGAGTGTGTGTGTGTATTTGTGTATTTGCGCTTGTGCTTGTAAGCGTGTCTGTGTGTGTGTGTGTGTGTCTGTCTGTCTGTGTGTGTGTGTGTGTGTGCGCACATTTATTTTGAGCCCTCTTATTAGGCTGCCAGTGCTGCTGGTCTGGCCTTTTGGGATAATTACATTTGTTTTGTAAACGTTCATTCGCTGCTTGTTGGCACAGGTGCAAAAGGGAAACTCTCAGCTCTCTCTCTCTCTCTCTGTCTCTCTCTCTTTCTCTCTCTCTCTCTCTGTCTCTCTCTCTGTCTCTCTCTCTCTCTGTCTCTCTCTCTGTCTCTGAAGTAAAGAAAACCAGGATACCTCCGTGTGAAAACTCATCTTAATTTAATTTCTTTTTCTTTTTCTCTCACCCACGTGATCCGTTTGACTTGTTTTATATCAGATGAATATGCACACTTTCTCTTTCTTCGCTCACACCCATCAGTAACTGATGGTTTGCTTTTCCTTTCCCCCTCTGTGGTGTGTTCTCAGTGACAACGCCGTCACCCACCCAGTCTTACTTTAAATACCACCCTGAGACATACAGACATACTGACATCAAAAGCAGTGAAACAAATCATCCAATCTGTTCACTAATATCTAATACTTTTCTGTTGCCTTTCTGCTATTTAAAAAAAAATAATCAAAATACAGAAATGGGGACATCGAAGGAGGGAGTAGAACGTTGGTTGTTTTAAGGCAAACGAAGTCGAATAAGTGTGTTCCATTTGCGGCCTGAAAGAAGAAGGGTGCGCTGTGCATCATTCCCGACCCATCAGATCAGACAAGATCAGACTGCGTCAGCAGTCCTCCAGCGGTTGTCCTCCGCTCTCTATCTCTACATGAACACGGCGTTTCAGAACAGACACAACTCGCCTTGTACTCAACTGGACTGCAAACTGTATGAGCTGCTACATGGTATCTTGCTTGTATGGTATGGGTGTAACGTGCTTGACAACGGTATGTGGACGATTTTGGCAAAGTCAACTCCTGGAGTTAAAAAAACTGTTTCAGGCTTGTATCCTGCAACTTGTGACTTGCACACACACACACACACACAGACACAGCCGCACACACAAAGTCTTCCCACTGCGTCTCAGGCTGGGTTTGTAGTGAAGTGGAAACACTGGCGTACACCAGCAGGCATCTCCGTCTTACGTAACCACCACGAGAGCCCTGCTCTGCCACACAAGTCCCCGCTGCGTAGCCGCTACCCTTGCAGTGGTGCTACCGGTGTATTCCTGGAGCCTCAGGCTGGGTGTGTGGGTTGGGGCAGACGCAGGAAAAGAGCTTTGTTGAGTCAGGTCACCAGAGGCGAGAGCGATCCGGGTCCACCTGGCAAAGGTCGGGGAGCAGACGTGTGCCAGGCCCTGGCCACGGAGAGAGGCTGCCAAGCTGGCAAGGCCCTGGTTACCAAGTCACGCCCTGAAAAACACATAAACACACACACACACATCCCTCTGTACCACACACATAAACACACACACACCCTCTGTACCACACACAGTGAAGTGACTGTGCAGAGAGAGAGAGAGAGAGAGAGGGTGGAGACGAATAGACAATCCCTGCTATTTTTTTTATCTCTTTCCCCTCTTTTCTCTCTCTCTTGTTCTCTCACCCCTCCCTGGGGAGCTGAACCAGAGTTGAACCGAGGACAGCTTTGTGGGGAACTCCCTGACACAGGTTCAAACCTCTTTCGGCATGTCTAACCGGGCACATTTTTGTTCGGGTCCAGTCATGTGGAGACAGCTGTGTTTGTTTATGTTTACACAAATCCTTCTTACTCTCATTCTTTTCAGGGAGATAAGTGCCAATGAGCAGGAGCTCTGGCGCCTCCCAACACCTTCTCTCTATCCTTCTATCCTCTCCTCCGGTCATCCTTTCTTCCTGAGCGTCCCCATACCACTGACCTTGCCCTGCTTTTGGGCTCTGCATTGAAGTCTTGACCCTGTGGTGAAATAGGCCAGTGAGAGCCAGAGGCATTTCACTGCCTGCATCTTTATATTAAGAATATGGCCGTGTGATTAATCACCCGTGGCTAATGCAATAGGGTGTGATACTGGCACCGTACATTATTCCTCTCGAAGGGGGTGGCTTCTCTGAAGGCCAAACAGTGAAGTGCCAGTCAGCCAGAAGTCTGATGCTCCTGTCGTCGATGTGAAACACACACACACACTGATCCTGGGCCAGTACACACAAGAGGAGATCTGTTCTGAGATCAGGTTTGTCATCTGAAGGATAAAAGGGATAAATAATCCTGATCCTGGGTCACTGGCTGATTGGAAATACACCAATGGTAATAGGAGTTGAGATTCACAGCCGCACAGATATCAGACAGGTCTTTTTTTTATGTCAATCGAGCATTACGTCATCTCAACATAAATCCCATGGCAACAGTGGTGCCACGCGGAGCGAGAAAACTAGGACAGGTCAGTAAGCACACATCTCTATATTAGAATTCTAAAATGGCACTTTATCATTTCATGGCTTCAGACAGGCAGTTGCGTCAGGGGGGGACAAGTGAATGGACATGGCTTAGAACATACAATATTTATTTAGGAACACAAACAATGATAACTTAATTATCAGGTAGTCCACAAATATTGTGGGAATGGTATCAATACAGTCATACAGGGGGAAAACATACATGAAAAAAAGGTTTAGAAATAGGTGATCCCGAAACATCTTGATTAAAAAACTGTGCAAAATGGAAAGTAAACCACAAAAGAAAAGAATTATCTGAAGTCAAATTTTATGATGGGTTAAAGTACGTATCACCATGTAAATGATTTGTAGTTCTCATCTTTACAGAAAAGGTTGACCAACGATAAAAACATTAATTTTTTCTGCTTTTGTCCTTTTCAAATAAACAGACCCTATAAAAGAGATGAGTCCTACCCTGAACTTGAGAGTTAATGGATGTCATTCTCTCCTCCTCTCTACACTGATGGCTCAGCATTTGTGAGGGTGAGACAAAAAAGAAATTGATCTTGGACTTGAATTTAAAAGGAATAAAATATACAGGTCATGTAGAATTCCCCAAAAAAGCGACAAACTACAAAAGATGGTAGGTATGCATTTGCGTACGTCATGCAAAGTGGCAAGTCTGCTTACAAACATTTCTTATTATAGTAGTCAGGTTTTGTGTAGCTTTATTTTTTTCTGTTTAAAAAAAAATGTTTAAAAACGTAGCGGCCTCAGTTGTTTTTTCAAAACAGTCTTAACACCCGTCTTACTATCCAACAGCTGTCCCAGTCTTCATGAAAACCTTAAAACAAAACACTAACAAGACCCGACTTTCCCCACAAAATACCCAAATCTTTAAATCTATTCAGGGATGGGGTGTTTGCTGTCCAACTCTGTGTGTCTTTGCCCAACGTAAAATCCAGAGATGTTACTATGAAGATGTGTACCAATGATGTCTGAATAAAATGTATCTGGTGTAATTAAAAAAATGTCCATTGTTACGAACAATTGAGATTCCCTGATTGGTTGAAGAAAGTCAGGTGACCAGCGAGGTAAGCGGAGTCCAGAATCCCATCATCCAATGGGACAAGAAAAAAAAAATCCTGGTTTCTTCTACTAACACTAGTTGTGTCTGTTGTTGTGAGTGTGTGTGTGTTTTATGTGGTTGTTGCACACTGTTCACATGTATGTATTTAAAAAAAAAATACTAAATCAAAAAGACTAATATGACGGATTCCAATTCTTCATGCAACGCAAACTGTTGACAGGTCTCTCACACATATAAGACACCAGATGACAGAAGAAAAAAGCGGAAACAGGTGCTGCCTTATAGTTGTCCATATTTTAGAGAGTATCAGAAATCCTTGGGCATGACGAGTTTAGTTCCATATATATATATATTTTTAAAACTATGCTTTCTTTAAAATGAACAAAAAACTAAGAGCATTTTTTCACTTGCTTTCTTATTCGGTAATATGATGTGCGTTTTTTAAATGTATTTATTTATTATTATCATTATTATTATTATTATTTCATCAACCTTGCATTGTTTTCCTCTCCCCTTCTTTAAATTGTCTGTGTTGCTTGGTGTTGTTTTCTCTTAGTTGTGTAGCTCCTTCCTCTACCCATAGCCAATGAGAAAGCAGAGTGCCCCCGCCCCTCTGCCCATAGCCAATGAGAGGGCAGAGTGCCCCCCCACCCCTTGTATTTCCCCACCCCTCCCCTCCCAGGGCTATGCAGGAGTAAAAACAGAGAGGGGAGCGTCAGGTGGGGGGGGGGGGCGGGGGGGTCAACATCCTAGACACAGTCCGGCCGCTCATCTCTCGGCCTCCATGGCGACGCTGGCCTTCTGCTCTGCGGCTGCTTGCTGGTTGACCGCCGACGGCCAGCCGTGGGGTTGGTGCGGTTGGTGAGGGTGCAGGGGGTGCGCGTGGGCCTGCGTGGGCGGGGGCGGGCCCTGAGTCCATAGGCCCTGCTGGCCAGGCACTGGCGGGGTGATCCCCCAGCCCATGGGGGGCAGCGGCGGGGGGGAAGTGGCCATGGAGCCCATGGAGCCCATGGAGCCCATGCCGGGGCTGCCGCTGCTGCTGAAGCTTTCCGAGGCCTTTAGGCGGGAGAACATGGTGAGAGCGTCAGGGAAGTTGGGTGGCGTGGCTGGTGTGTTGGCCGGTGTGCACATCTACAGGGAGAGAGAGAGAGAGAGAGAGAGAGAGAGATGGAGCAGAGTGAAGGTCAGTTAATGATGTGTGTATTTGAGAGTCATTAACTTTGTATGGAGAAACGAGCAAACCATGGAACCCAAGTTCCTAGCATCGTGCAATGGCACAACGTTCAGAAGTCATTACACAATTGCTTCAAATGTCTGGCTGGCACGCACAACAGCTGGCAAAGAGTGGCATGCAACACTTCGAAGGCAATCCTTCCGGCTGCCCAGCTGTCATCTCCCACTGCAAGATTGAGTCGTGCCAGGCAGGATTTCGCCCGATCCCTCAGCATTCCCTGCCAGCATTCCCTCCACGCCATTCCTCATCTTCCTCAAGCCCTGCAATATCCCTGCCATTTGTTTGGACTCTGCCCTTTGTCTCCTCTCCTACCACCACCATTTCCTGTTCCAAACCCCACTCTACCCAACACACACACACACACACACACACACCACACACACACACACACACACACACACACACACACACACGTATCGACTTTCACTCCATCCCTTCCTACAGGCCCATGACCTTTGATGACCCCTCCTTTGTCCTCTGAGCACTGACACCCATATTCCCCCCCTACACACACCCAGGCCAACAAATCCCAGCCAAAAGACTTACACAATGGGCCCCCCCCCCCCCCAAACGTCCCACAATCCACCAGGCTCGTCGCGCCACGGCCAAAATCAACATCAGCCTGTGGATCGTTATAAGGCCCCTGGTGTGGATGTTATCTGTACCCACTAGACATAAACAAAACTTTGGCAGGGAAAGGGGGGGGGGGGGACGTAATCTCCGCTTAAATTGCGCTTTGTTCTGAAGCTATCCTCTGGGCGGGGTTTCAACAACGCTGGTATAAATAGAGTGGTCACATGATGATGTGGCTGCGTGTGGAACTCACTCTGGGAGTGTGGAGTAAGGTATGGCTGGAGAGATGCCCGGTTTATGTGTATGTGGGTGGGGAGGATCGGGGGGGTTGATCTCTGATGCATGCTTGCAACTTCCTACCCCTCAAATATACACCCCCCCCCCCCCCCCCCCCCCCCCAAGTTCCCTACTCATAAACCCTTCCTGCCCCCCCCCTCTCTCTCTCTGACCCTGTGCAGGTATGTCAGATTGTCTTACTGCTGTAGCCAAACAACTGCTGTGCTCACTCAAACCGTTCTCTCTCTTTCAGGTCTTTGGTGTCTCTCTCTTTCTCTCTCTCTCTCTTTCTCTCTCTCTCTTCCGCTCTCTCTCTCTCTCTGTCACCTTCATTCTGGGTATAGCACGATATAGCACTCTCCCGGAGGGTATTGATCCTCGCTGTAAGCGAATCCCCAGAGCTGCGAGAGAACGACGGAAAGAGACGGAGAGAGAGAAACAAAGAGAGAGAAAAAGAGAGCGCTGCCCGTGGGCCTCTCTGTGCGCGGTCAGGAGTTGGGTATGTTTGGGACTGGAGCTGAACCCGCTGACCCTGTCTGTGCCGTGGCCGTGACTGTGACGGAGCTGAGGACGGAGGGCGCTGGTCATTCATGCGCTCCCATTAAGCCCCGAAAGCATGAAGGGTGCTGGGAGGGTGGCTATGCGGGCGCATTACAGCGGCTCAGCCTTTGTCAACATGCCTGTGTGTGTGTGTGTGTGTGTGTGTCTGTGTCTGTGTGTGAGAGAGAGAGAGTGAATGAGTGTGTTTGTGGTAGGACGCGTGTGAGAGAGTTATTTTTGTGAGATTGCATCTTTTTTGTAAAGGTCACAGATACAGATGTGCTAATATGTTAGCATCCATTTAAAGGCGTAATTTCATCGCAACGTGCACCTAACCACACGGCAAGATGAGTGCAAACAGTCCGCACATGGCTAAAACTGCATTCTGCATGCTGCTGGAGGAGCACAGAATGCGGAGTTGCACTTTCATATGCATATGCATTTGTGGAAGGGTTGTGGGAAAAGTAGGACTAAATTCCACTGACCCATTCCACTGTTTGTGTGAAAACTGCAGGGGACAGCGCACAGCTATTTTGCGGTGAAAATCTCCCACCCTTTAAAAGCAGGTACAATCCAGATCGAGCGTTAGATGCATGAATTAGAGAAACCTCTCAAAACAATGGAATCAGGATTCTGAGCAGCAGTTGTGCTCATTTGTACCATGATAAAAGCAATCTTTACTTTTGTTTGCCTTTTTATGTCTTGCCCTCACTTTTTCACTTCATCCACTTCACTACATGTAGATGCTTTACCATTGAATTTGTTTATTTGTATAATTTGCTACAGCTGCCCAAATAGCCAAGATATTTTATTAGGTGATGTAGAATGACTGCCCAGTATTATCTTTCTGTTTGAGGACACCTTATTAGCATGTATATCAATTTTCTAATCGCTAAAATTTGTATTTTTCTTTTAAATGTTGGTCGGCGGTTCCATGATTGAATGATACTGTTCGGTTGTGGGGGTGGCAGATTATGGTTAGAGGGCGGTGACGTGCATTGATTAGGCGATCAGCCGCAGGTTTAGTACACTCAATGTGAAAAGAAAAGGAACAGCGTGCGCTTTCTGCGGACCAGTCAGGTTGCTGTTTACGCTGCGCTCTGTAACGTACGCACATCTGTCCCACTGCGTCTGGATGTTTATGTGTATAAATACAAGCCATAAAAAGAGAGAGAGAGAGGGTGTGTGTGTGTGTGTGTGTGCGTGCACAAATGGGAGAAAATATCTGTGCGTGTGAGTTGTGTGTTTTTTTGTGTGTGTTTTGCTGTGATCTCTACACGCTCACTCCAAAGCTGCAAACACTGCAGGGGTCTGTACACAACAGGGGTGGGGTGGGAGGAGACGGAGCATCATTTTTCACGCCGGCATTCAGAGAGGCCAACATTACCATGCGGCTCTCTAAACACTGAGGGGAATATTTACATTCTTTGTCAACTGTGGCAGAAACAAAGTCAAACCGCTGAATTAAGTAACTAGCCAACTCGCGTCCGCTCACTGCAAACCCACAGCTGGGTTGCTATGGAAATATTTTTAGCGAGGACAAATCTGGTTCCGCCAGAAAGAGGGAGAGAGGCAACACGAAATGGGGTCAGGGGAAGCTTAGGCCGACAGAAACCTTCTGCACGGACCACGCACTGTTTAGTAAATCATATTTTGGAGACAGGAGATTTGGATTTTGTATGAGCTTTTGTTTGCTAAGTCGTCTTCCAAGACGTAGGAGCATTTTTTTTCCCTTCGCCTTTCGCTTTGAAGTAAATCATCTCTGTGGGGACGCGGATGTCATCGGCACCGGTTGGTTGCAGAACTTGCAGCGTGTGCGCCGTGTGCGGCGTGCTTGGCCGCGCGACTGCGTGTTCGGCGAGCCATGCGCTTTGTGTGGTTGCTGTGTTCCTACACAAAGACAAATTGGAGGCCATTTCATGTGCAACCAGCGCGGCCAGCGGGCACTCATTCTTCCACAACCAGTTGTCCGTGGGCTGGATTTGCATAGGATTTATAAACAAAATGAGACGTGGTTTTTGGTTTAAAGAAGGACATGGAGTCATACTCATCCCCCTCACACACACACACAAAAAAAAGAGGGAGAGAGAAAGATAGAGGGCTAGTAATCCGGTGCAATTCTTTTTTTCTTTTTTTTTTACCACTGGGGCCGTTTTCCGGCATATTCCAGGGTGTAATGTTTGAACGGCCTTTCAAGTCCCCACTTGCAGGCCAATTAGAATTCCGAGAAGATCATAAGGAATTACACATCCCAGTCCGGACCTCCACAAAGCCTCCACTGAGCAGCTGACGACTGTTTGACTCATTGGGGGGAAAACCAGAGGTGGGGGGGGCTCTCTCTGGTGGATTTATTGCTTTTTGCAAATGCACTCCAAAACTGCCCCTTCTTCCCTGCACTCCTGGAATGTGTGTGGCAAAGAATGGGGGATTGTTTTCAAATTCAAAATTCCATTCATTCAGAGAGAGAGAGAGAGAGAGAGTGAGAGAGAGGACACAAAGTTGTTCTTCAAGGCCTCTGAATGAATGACCAGGAGAGCTGTAGTGAGGTGGTATTTTTCTGGTCTCTTTTTCACTTTCACTCTCGTTTTTTGGGGCGAACATGTCCGAGCCATTTGTTCACCCCGAGGGCCGGGATGTGGGAGAGCGCTTGCATGCCACAGAAGGCCTGTAGTTAATATAATGATCGGGTTGGTAATGGAATAATTTATGGGGCTTCTGCGGTAGCGGCGGGCCTGTGATGTGCCCAGGGACGCGTCAGACAACAGACGCAGACGCAGCCCTCATCCAGCTCCAGCCTGCTCTGCTCTGCTCTGCTCCGGTCTGTCTGAGTGGGCAGACTGATGGATGGGGAGCGGGAGAGAGAGAGAAATGAGAGAGAGAGAGAGAAATGGGGAGAAAGAGAGAGAAATGGGAAGAAAGAAAGAGACAGGGAGAAGACAGAAGGGGGGAAAAAGAGAGAGAAAGACAGACAGACGGCTAGAGAAAGAAGGTGTAAGAGAGAGAGAGAGAGAGAGAGAGAGAGAGAGGCAGTGAGCAAGAACTAGAGGGATAAACAATAAAAGGCAGTTATAACTGCCGGGCATTTATCAAACACATACTCGTTTTTGATCAAAAATTACATGCCTGTAATTGCATAGAAGTGTTATCACTGCCGTGCACAAGGCAATGTTCTTCTGTGTGTGTGTGTCTATTTTTTATGTGTGTGTGTGTGTGTGTGCGCGTGTTTGTGAGGGTACTTTTGTGATTGTATTGTGTGTGTGTGTGTGTGTGTGTGTGTGTGTGTGTGTGTGTGTTTACAGGGTAAACAATCAGTCATTGCCTGGCTTGATTATTAACCTGGCTGTGGTCAGCGTTCAGAAGAAAACAAAGGGAACACTGGGCCCACTTTTGAGACCAACGGGTTAAACTAACACGCCGAGTAAATAATAATTTCTCAACACAGAGAGTGCTAGCTCATTAGCTAAAGAGGTGCGAACGGCTAATGGCTACACGGTCCCTGGACAAGCCACCCCTGTGGCAGAGTCTGGCCAGCAAGCTGGGGCTGAGGTAGCTGGGTAGGGGAGGACAGGGGGGCCATCCATGCAACTTGTATTTTAAGCTAAACTTTACTGGTTTTACAAACCCAGCACTTGTGCTGCATATCTGTCGTCGACATCTATCAGCTAAGCAACACATAAAACTAGGACAAAAACAGGCCTTTCAGATACAGTTGTGTGAATGTGTGTGTGTGTGTGTGTGTGTGTGTGTGTGTGTGTGTGTGTGTGTGTGTATGTGTGTACAAGGCAACTGCGGGGAAGACCAATGCTCGTTAACACATCTGCTCTTCACACTCTCTGATATCACTCCTGCAGCCAAAGCACCCAATGTTCCGGGAAACCGTGCAACCAGAAACACACACACACACACACAAACACACACACACACACACACACACTCATAAAGCAACACAGAGGCCCAGCAACTTCAGATGTGGCTCACCCTCTGGCACTGTGTCACACAGAATGCATGGCATGAGCACATGTTCGACCTCAAAGCTCTGCTTACACACACACGTACACAAACACACACACATACACACATACACACACACACATACACACAAACACACACACACACACACACACACACACACACATACACACAAACACACACACACACACACACAGTGTGACTCCAGTGGAAAAAAACTTGTCTGTCTACAAGGCACTGATCTCTAAGAATTTTTTGGGAAGTAGAAGATTACGTCATAACAGAGTGTACAATATAACAGAGTGTAAGAATCTGTACTGTCAGTACAACTTATCTCATGTCAGCTTAGAACTATTATCTTCATTATCTTATTACTCTTAATCCACAGCTATCAGTTCATAGCCTCCTTTCCTGATGACCGAGTTCCCAGTCACCCACATAACACAGCACACAGCTGCAACGTACTTGAATTAAATGAATAGCCGCAGCAATGACTGGAGCGTTGTGGGATGTTATTATGTCTCTGACAGTAAATGCTCCATAAAAGAGGCGATAAAAATACATCCAAACAGACTGAATTTGAGGGCCAGGTCATGGCTGTGACATTGAGACTTCAAAACAATGTCAGAATCTGGCCTTGCATGCCAGCAGGTTCTTTAACCCCACCCTGAGACATTTAAAGTTACGAGAACCCCCCCCCCCCCCCCCCCCCCCGCCCCCAAAATACTTAGTCACCTCTGCCTGGAAAGGGACTTGTTTAACTTAATTTTTTTATGATCCTTCAATCCGCTTTTAATGACCTAAAACCAGGAGCCAACTGTGAATGTAACCACTGTTCCATTTCCTTCGGTGGAATAACAAAGGAAAAAGAAGCCAATGGACCTTTGTGGTGGAGTTTGCGGGTTTGTTTACTGGTAACGCTAAGGAGGCTGACGGGGTTGGCCATGTTGCCTTTGGCTCTGGAGAGTTAGCCTACGTGCTACATGCTAACCTCGGACATGAGCGGTATTCAAGATGACGATGAGAGGGGGGCCTTCAGAGCAGCTGTTCATCCCTGCGTTAGCTTGCGAATCTCTGTGTGTATTTGTG
Organism: Clupea harengus; assembly: GCF_900700415.2. Taxonomy (NCBI): domain Eukaryota; kingdom Metazoa; phylum Chordata; class Actinopteri; order Clupeiformes; family Clupeidae; genus Clupea; species Clupea harengus. The sequence goes on along the minus strand of NC_045174.1, from coordinate 11,119,647 downwards.
TGTGTGTGTGTGTGTGTGTGTGTGCACATGTCTGAGGAGTGGCCTCACTTTCAATCCCCCGCCCCTTTCCCAGTACAAGAAGCCATCTATGTACCAATGCTCAGGCAACTTTTCAAGTCCTTCCTTCCCAAACAGCGAGCGCAGCGTCAGAGGCCACTGTTTGCGCTGTGGGATGCGGACACTAAAGCAGTCTCTGAAGAACGCACACACACACACACGCACACACCCTCCCATCCCCAAACACGGACGTCTCTTAGGCCTCGCTCAGGGACTGTGTGTGCCTCCCTCTTGTTTGGCCTGAAAGGGCCCATTCTGGACATGGCGCAGGCCCTACTTCCTGTCTGAGCCCACAGCAGCGTCTGTGTTTGTGTGGGCAGCCGCTCCCCAGCTGGCCTGGTGCACCTAAGGCTGAGGACGGAGCCCTGGACATGCTGAGGCTGCACTTCAGTTAAAGCTACATGCTAAATGCTAATAGCCATTCTTGTGCACGCTTTGGGACTTGAGAGCTCTGTGCTTTGTAGGTTGATATCCTATAAGAACGAGAGAAATTTAAACAAACTGAATGCTAGTCCTTTAGCGATTGCAGCCCAGCAGAGAGCAAGGAAGTGTGTGCTATTATACGAACAAATAGCCTGTGCAACAGTGAATTAGGTTTCTGCTGACTGGTGAACTCTACACCACACTTCTTTGAATTGTGTATACTGTTCGCAAAAGAAAAACAGCTGAATCCAAATCCCTGCCTCCAACAACATTATGCAAACTGAAGTAGAGACATTAGTGTGTGAGAGAAAAAATAATGTTAATTTAGTGTTAATGTAGTGTTGCCTCAGCATTATGATGCTAACATTTGGGTGAATCAGACACCATAACATTATGACTATTAAAATCACAAATGACCTACATAGAAATGCACATAAAAAAGATGAATCTAATACTGATGCCAGAATAAAATGTGCTATGCTTGCTTCAGGTCCTCTTACTAACAGCTGACTTCAAACGGTGTACAAATTTAAATCTCACCAGCTGAACAACACTGCACCCTAGAAGTCCAAGCAGTTCCGGGCAAAAGGCACCTCTCCAAAAACTACAAATGATATTTTGTGTAGCAAGAGCCCCAATTACCCCGGGGAGCCCTCGCGGCCTCGGCTCTGTCAATCAGAGTAAGTGTGTCAGTGCGTGGAAATTCTAGAGCAAAGTGGATTAGGCCTCACTGGCCAGGCAACACTGATAAGCTGGAGGGGGGTTGGCTGCTATGCAGGAAGGAGAAGGCCTCTGCACTGTGTACAATTAACTGAATAGACCCACATTAGACAATACTGCGCAGGCTGCTCTGCATTCACGGTTGAACTCTGGCGCATAGATGCCCTTGGAATGGCCCAACACATAACAGAGGGCTCATTCTCCCTATGTTAGCAAGACCACAAGCTGGGCTGCTGCCATAATAGCAGAAAGACTTTGAGTTGGTATCTATATAGTATATGTTTAAAAACCGCGGCGCTTCCTATTCCCCTCACACGTCATGCTTTTATATACACAGTTCAATATGTGCTCTGCTGAGATGTTAAATTCTGAAAAGGGTTCAATTCAGAGAGACAGCAGCAAATATGCCACAAATGTTGACATGTTGGGGGAAAAAGAGATCTTATTTGTGGGCTACATTGTGCTTTAAGAAAAATATTTCACACATGGAGAAGTAGGCCTGCACCCATGTGTTCACTGCACAGAGCCAATTGACTGGCAGCGTTACCAGTGTGTTAAGGGCTTGGCTGCCTGAAGTTTCCCCGGAGGGCTATGTGACATGTTCTGGAGCACAGCACACTTGTCACTGAATGATGTTGCCCAGTCTATAGTGAACCAAAACAAAGTCCCCTGCCGTACTGAAGCTATTCACTCAGTCCTTTTAAAAATAATTTAGGCTACATTATATGTCAACAGTGTCTGCATAACCAAACAGATAGCATGGGAACGCGGTGACGTTACACAATAACAAACACCCAAATAATGCTTGCACTGAACCAATCATATCTCTACAGCAATATACAGTGACATCATCTGAGGTGTAGCCTGCAAACTCAATACGCCGTCCTACCTTCGAAAGACATATTTCCGTATAACTATATAACCCTTTCGAGGTGAAATATAATACTACTAATAATAATAAGGCAACAAACTATAAAAAACGATTCATTTGTAATAAATAGGAAATAACACACGTATACACATTTGCCTACGCTATAGCCTGCGATACAAAACTGATGCAGTTTGATTTAAAAACATGAAATGTCATCCCAATCATTAATCTACTGGGATAACATACTAAAGTGTATGCCTATAACCTTTTTGTTTTGCTTTTATATTTAATATTCAGGAACTCACATTCAATCAGACAACGAGCCAAATAATTCGTTAAAAATAGAACCTTTTACATCCCACCAAAATCATTTTTATATTCCTTGGGCAATTCCTTCATGAAATCTTCGAATGTCCAATGTTAACATTTTCAACAGAACTTGTTACACGACACTGTTCTGCGCACCATGTTCCCAAGTTTTCGTGAGGACACTGACCCTTCGTGGCAACAGCACAAAAAGGGGCACATGTAGTTTTTTTTACCATGCAGAGTAAATTACAGACACGGTTACTCAAAGAAAGCACCTTTAGAAAATGCACGTCGCTTTAAAGTCACCGCATAAGAAAACACCGAACGTGGCCGACCGTGTTTATTTCTGGAAGCCTAGCAGTGTCTCCGCAACATGGCCGACAAATACATTGTTATTGTTAGTTGATCAGAATTCTTTGCACTTCGCCTGCCAGCCAGTGCGGTGGAAACAATGAAATCAATTGTAGATATAATGTATCAGATGAAACAAAATGTTATTAGACCGACTTTGCAAGAATGCAGACATGAGAATATGATATAAATCTTTAATATACTCACCATTTGATGGTGGTGGCCGTATGGAATATTAGTCTCTTGAAAGAAGGCACTGAGCGCCGTCTAAAATAAAGACACACATTTGCATGTTTGTGAGATTCCGCTGAACACACAGATATCAAATGTATTTACGGATAATAGTGCATGCAGCCACATGGTGTCATGGATTTATAGACAAGGCTACGTTAACAAGCAATGTTTACATTATGTTTTCACCAAATAAAAAGCAGCTTGCCAAGCAAAACAATTGATCCAATTGATAGATTTTGTTACCAGATCGATAGACAAACAAAAGCATCAAAGGGACATTTTTTTGCTGTTAGCTGCATGGCTTGCAGTCTGGTTAGTCCACGCAAACCAGCGGTCATCTTCATTGCATAATAGCATTTGCTAGCCCTGCTAGCTTGTGCTGTGTGTCATGAGGAAGGATTATAGTATTTAATCTAGAGTAAATTCTAATTGGATATTCGACTGGTCAAGCTTTTGCTTGGTTCAAACTGGCCATTTGAAATTCCTTTGCTAAATGTGTGGTAATGTGGCAAACCTTAGCAAATATACGCTATATGCTTCTTCTGAATTAATATACTTTACCAAAAATCACCATGTAATAATAATAGGTTTTGATTGTTAAAACTGATAGATAGACTTCACCCAAAACCGTAATGCATCACATTTCCAGACTGCATTAACATGGCAGTCAAAGCAAGGCGAGTAGTACAATAGACTTCACAGTCAGACATAAACATAACGTTAACTGCCGAGCCTGAAATCCCTTACCTCGAATTGCCAATGTGCCGCTTGCAATAGTTGTTTCGCCTGATCGGCTGCGCATCCAGCTGTCAGGACGAACTGGTTTATCATGACTTGATGTTTAAGTTCATCCATATTTGCCGGAGCTTATTTGCGAGCCGTGGGGTGTAGTGTTTGGTTCGTGATTCAGTTTTTGAGGTTTTACTTCTCTCGTTCCCCGTTCAGTCGTCCACCATTACAGCCGGCTGAGCAAACACAAATATTTACCTACTGTAGGAGCGATAGAGTAGGGGAGACTGTAGATTGACATCACACGGCAGCCAATAGGAGCGTTGGAGACATCGTGGGAGTTGTATGCCGCAAATAGTTGCTGTGGAAGTCGTGCTGAATATGACAACATTTCATTATATATGTTTTACACAGGCCAAAAACTACGACTCTAAAACACGTTGAAATGAACAATTCTATCTTTTCTGATGCGATGTGGTAATGCAAAGCGAAACAATTAAATGAAAGCAAGACAAGACGCTTTAGTACTATGGAGTTTGGACTACAACTCCCGTCGCTACTCGCTTTGTTTGTAAGGCTGTAGAAGGCAACAAATTATGAATGACAGCAGCTCCCGTCCAATTCCCATCAGCGCTGTGCCACTATCTTGCCAAATATGGTAAACAAACGTTCTAACACCAATTACATTGCAGAATGCTACCATAGAGAGCAGCATGGAACACATAGACACTCTTGGGAGTACTGAAAAGCATGGGCCTACTCCCCGCTCTTCACTTCGCCTCCTCCTCAATTTTCCCTTTGCATTGCGCTTTTTCTTTCTTTCTTTCTTTTTTCCGTATGCATTACGCTTCTGCAAAGCCAACTGTACTCGCTAACGTCATTCATTCTAAATTAAGCACAAGTCTGCCCTGCAGCTGCCCACATCAAATGTGACATGGGGAAGACATTTCATGAAAGCACATAGATAGATAGATAGATAGATAGATAGATAGATAGATAGATCGATTACTTTATTGATCCCCAAAGGGAAATTGCAGTGTTGCAGTAGGAATTCACATAAATCACAAAACACACGTAACCTACACAAAAACACACATAACTTACATAAAAACAAACACTAAGGTAGAGGAAAACAGTATTGACAAGTTTGTGTATATATATACAAACTACTACACTACTAAAGTTACTGAGTTATAGCTGTAACTGCAAATTAAAAGTAGGGTGTGCATTGTGCATGGCCACTCAGAGGATATGCCTCCTCTCCCGATACAGAGGGGAGTCAATATATATATTGCTATTGTGGTGGGCAGGAATGACTGAAAACACTAAGTACAAACCTACAACTACAGACTACTAAACAAATTCTCCCAGGATAAAAATGGTGTTCAGCTTAGTCCTGGTCCTCTTAACATCCTCGCCCGTCTCCTTAATCTTGGCCACATCTAAGAGGAGGTGATTGTTCCTACACCACGTCACAAAGTGGTCCATCAGTTCCCTGAATACAGTCTCCGGTCCACTATTGTATTCTTAGGTGTTTCTTAGGTGACAACTGCAGAGTAATCTGAAAATGTCTATAGATGACAGGATTCCAAATTATATTGGAAGTCTGAGGTGTACAGGGTGAAGAGGAAAGGTGAGAGTACAGCCCCCTGCTGTGCTCATGTGCTGCTTACCACCTGCTCAGACACTCATCCCTTCAGTTGCACAAACTGTAGTTTGTCTGTCAAGTACTCAATAATCCAGAAGGTTGTGGAGGCTTTTGGAGTTTCCCTTGCAGCAGAAAAGGCTGGATTGTGTTACAGGCGCATGAGAAATCAAAGAACTTGGTCTTGTTCAGCGCTGCCGGCTTTGTCGAGGTGAGACTGGGCTCGCTGAAGCAGGTAGATGATAGCATCCTCAACTCCAACCTCAGGGCAGTAGGCAAACTGCTGTTGGTCCAGAGAGGTGGTCACCTGATGTCTGAGGCTTTCCTCCTCCCACATTAGTTTGGATAACATATTTCTCAGTCTTTTTTTATATGCAGTAGGCATGTGTTCAAAGGCAATTGTTAAAATATAAATGTTGACATTTCATTTTGACATTTTAAAGTGTAATATTTTATGGGATCACATTTGAATGTTAACAAGGAACAATTGGGTAATATAAAAGTTGTCATTATGATCAGTTGCCATTAGGGATTCATGAATTTCATGTTGTTTGTGTGTTTTCACACTTGAGTTCCTCCCTGGGCTACACATCAAAGAAGGCTGTACAAAGGCTGTTTTTGGGTTAAAAAAATTGTTAGAAGGTGTCAATCTTTTTGTTCACCACATGCCGTTAAACTTAAAGAGTTATCTTGTAATGAGTGGACACAGGCCTATGTTGACAGTCTTGCCACAATACCAATTCAATTTTACTATTAGGCCTACTGTTACAATTTTCCACTTTTGCTGCCTAGACCTTGTCAGCATAATGATTGATACGAGACTTGTGGCCCGAATAATGCCTTGGTCCTAAGTGCACTCTGTCTTGACCGAATAGTTCATCATATCTGTGAAAGTGTCTTATTTAGCATGTTCTTTATAGCGATTAACAACTTCAGTTGGTACTCGGTGTTGGTGTTTTGGGAAGTTGGGATGGGTTGGTAGCCTACGCATCCCGCAGTGCACCTCTCATGTTCTCCCAAGTAGCGAATCTCGCGCGAGTTCCTGTTTCCTGAACAAGGAATAACAACACTCAACTCAGTTGTTTCGTCGTTTATCTTTGGTAGATTATCTATCAACGATTCATTGGTTTAAAGAGCAGTCATAGTCCTAGTTTTGTTTTTAAGTATTTACTTTTCTTATAATTTGAGGAAAGGCATATATTTGGTCTCCCAACGGGAGTCTTTCCAGACATTAAAACAACCGAGGATGGGAGGCTGAATTTCACAACACAAAATTGGATTGGCACACATTACTTTAAAATATATCAATAAAACGAGGGTGTACATTTGTTATAAAATGGGTTCAATACTCAGTCGTAGAATTGCTGGTGTTGAAGACATTGATATCCAGGCTAATTCGGCTTATCGATATCCACCGAAATCAGGTAAGTACATTCAGTAGTTTTCTATAATGAACAACGTTTTGTGTCGATTTTGTTGCAATAGGAGAACATCGGGTCTCTTCTAGACAATGAGGGGTTTCCCCACAGCTCTTTTACAGTATTCCAAATGTAATTGTGGCACACTTCCCCCAAACCTTTCTGTAGCACATAATGTTTGGTTGGACAAGATAAACTTATATCTGTAAACGAACAAGTTTTCAAAACTTTGGTTAAACATTGACTCTACCCCTGGCCTGTGGTATGGATTGTTGTTCTCCTTTCCTTAAGGAACAGATGACAACTGTGAAACAACTTCTGCAACCAACTATTAAACATTCCAGTCGGTATTATACGCAGCCCCTAAAGTTCCGATGAGTGAAATGTTTTTCAATCTTGTGAGCACAAGTTACTATAATCATCTTGCATGCACAAGTTATAGTTATTTTGTGCGCACAAGATAAAACATGTCACTTTACGGAATTGAAGGGTCTCCGTATAAATGAATGAGCCGTTAATTTGTATTCCCTTGCGAATACAAATCAATGAGTAACATCTAGCCCACAGTCATCCTTACTTTGTATTGATTGATTTGCTTAGTAATTCTTGTTGACGTTCTTTCTAATAATGATTACCTGTGCTCCCATCTAAGTCATGCCCGTCATACTCATCTCAGGCATGGTCAAAATTACATGAATGACAGTAATCGATGCCAGAAACATGGATTCAGCCTTATGTAGGAAGGTTTCTCTTAGATTAAGTCATAAGAGATGGTTTGGGAAACACACGTAGAAAAGTAAACAATTACTCTGAGCATCACTCACATATAATTCTTTTTCAGGCAATTACTTCACCAGCCATTTCTTTATGGGAGGGGAGAAGTTTGATACACCACAGCCAGAAGGATACCTGTTTGGTGAAAACATGGATTTAAATTTCCTAGGCAACAGACCTGTGCAGGTAAAGCATGTCAATACACTCTGTAGACTGTGATGAGATCAGAATGTGTTTCTATTTATTGTTTCTTAGGTGATACTCACCCCTCAAGATGATGAGATTTAATAATCCAGTAATCCATCATCTATTATAGATATCTAATCCAGCCTCCCCAAAAGTAATTTTTGTATCTGACAGATATTCACTGGAGCAAACACGCAAACAGCAATTGTATTAGGTTCAGTGGGGAACACCATGGGGAAATACCACGTCCCACATTGAATAAAAATGTGTGCTGACAGTGACATTTTTTTCAAATAGTCCCTGTAGAGATGAAACATTTAATCTTCTGACCCACACAATTGTAACACTGCCTGGTACTCTTTGTGACAAACATGAGACAAACTACTGTTTTCCCTACGTGCTTTCTGAATTGATTTTTGAGTATTGCCTGGATCCAGTCCTTCTGTGGGCTTCTCTATGGATTGATTAGTTCACAACTATCCCCCACTGGCAGGTTCTTCTGAACAATAAAGAGTATCGATTTCCCACTTTAGTTTGTGGGTAAAACAAATTGAGGATGATGTCAGAAAGAGAATTGGAAGTGACAGTATATTGTGTAATGTGTATGTATAAAGCTCAAGCCTGCTGTCTTAATCTGTGAATCTGAACGTTTCAGTTCCCCTACGTTACCCCAGCGCCACATGAACCGGTGAAGACTCTGAGGAGTTTGGTGAACATCAGGAAAGACTCTCTCCGACTGGTCAGGTACAACAATTGAGCCCAGTGTATGGAATTCCAAATCCACTGATTGGAAATTACCTTGATTTCATTTGTAAGTAGTGCTGCCACAACTGAAATGAATGTCTGAGTGAAAGTTACACAAATTGGCATGTAGCTCATTGGAAAGCCTTTGACTCAGACTTGGTAGCAGTTGCATCAGACAGTGTAGGGTTGAAAGAAATCTCTGGCTTTGTTTAGAGAGAAAGCCTCCCCATATTTTACCTATTTATTAATATATATTGGTTGGTTGTGTTTTACAGGTACAAAGAGGATGCTGATAGCCCAGCAGATGAGACTGGGAGCCCAAGAGTGCTCTATGGTGTGGAGTTCAGCTTTGATGCAGATGCTCGAGTTGCCATCACAATATACTGCCAAGCCTTTGAGGAGTTTGCCAATGGAATGGCCATGTAAGGTTTTATGATAGTTACAACACCTACATATTCGCATACAGTACATTTTACGACAGTGGGCCTAATGATGCTTTTGTTGTTTAAAGATACTGACATTAGGGGGAGTATGGATCTTACTTTGTCTTTAAATTCTCTTCGATTGAACATATGAATGTTAGACTGTCCCAAGGGGTTTCTGCTGGGGTGGTTCACATTTCATGGGTGACGTGATGCCACAGAAACACAACACACAGGCAGCTCGAAAACTGAACCCCTGGCAACCAGGAGCTCATGGGAGTTGGAGTGTCGATAGCAATGAGACTTCATCTCTTCTAGTGGGATTATTATTTACACAACGCCACTGTTTACAGTGGATGATGACAGCTCCTGGCCACTGTAATAGCACTGTCTATGCACTAGTGGCTGACCTCTGCTCCTGCAATAACAATGACCATTCGCTCTATGTAGATACAGCCCCAAAAGTCCCTGGCTTGCATCAGAAACTGTCCACTACAAGAGAGGGATAAACCAGCACTACTCCCTGCCCTCCTTCAAGATTGATTTCACCAAGTGGAAGCCAGAGGAGGTGAGCAGTTTCCCAGTGTTATGACACACCTACAGTATTGAGTGGGTGGATATGGCTCTGTTTGATAGTCATGACCACTAGACTGGGGGGTGGGGGTGCCTCATCACAGGGTGAAGGGAAATATTATTATATTATGTTATGGATAATATGCCATAGGGTTAGTTTATAACAGGGTGAGAAAGTATGTTGACTAAATACTTTCTTTGAGTTCTTTGTTTACATTCAATAATGGGGAAACAACAACCTTTTTAAAACGTAGTGGGTTTTCAACTGATAACAAAAACCAAATAGACGATCATTGAAAAGCTATGTTGAAACCGTGTTTGTCTTGTAATTTGACATAAACAAATACCTGTGTTTGTCCTAGCTGAACTTTGACCTAGACCGAGGGGTCTTTCCGATGGTGATCCAGGCCGTGGTGGATGAAGGGGAGGGCAGGGCTCCTGGTAAGGTTCCCCCCCCAAATAACATTATCATTACTGCACCAGGCAGCCCTCATGATCTGTCATTATTCTGAGCAGAGTTTGTCCCGGTAATGCCTTTCTTTCTCTCTCTCTTGTGTGACTCACAGACTTATCCGGACATGCACATGTGCTCCTGGCAGCCTTTGAAAGGGTATGTTGGTCTGGTGCATGTTCATACAGTGCCTGTTAAAGCTGATGGTCTTGAGACAGCGGACACGGAATAGCAAAGGGGATCCAACAGCCCCCATAAATGTGTTTTTTCAGCAGTGAATATCTGTAATATAACATGTTAATCTCTGTCTTATTGATGTAGAACGAACGTTAAGGAAAGCCATAAATACTGGAGTTGTCATTAACATTAATTGATCATATGTTGCTTGCTGGAATATCCTATATAGCATGCTGCACACCGAAGAACTCATGCCAGTGGCTGAGCGCGGAAGCATATTTGTTTCTGGGTTACATCTTTCATCACATTAAGAATTGGTTCTTCAAATGTCTTATCTAAGTATTTTCCCACCACAGTATTTTCCCACAACATTTGGGCATGCTTATTTATGGCTATCTTTGTTGCCTTATTTGGATTTGTGGCTCTCAAAAAAAGCAATGTTCTCTTTCAGTGGTGTAGTGGTAGGAGGGATTTGATGCAGGCAGCCATTACATCCACTGATCAAGTCTGGATCTCATTTCCTCTTTCGGGGAACAGAGAATTGTTTGTAATGCTTTGGCAGTGAGCTACATTTTCTTAACAACAGAACTCAACCCTGATGCTGAAAAACTCTTGTTAGTGTTAAGAGTAAAAAAAAAAGCCTTCAGTTGATAGGCAAATGTACTCATTGACAGAGATGTAAAGATAAGATACAAGCAGATAGGTGACTTCCTTAAAAGCATGGAGTGGCCTTTATCTTACAGTCACCATTTCTGGTGTTGCATGTAGAGATTGGAAACGTGATAGTCTGTGAATAGAAAACTAGTAAAAAGTAAAGAAGTAAAAGTAAATGCCATGTTTTTACACGTCAGCTCAGTACTATTCTTACCGCAGAACGCATGCCTGGGGGATGTTTTCCAAAGTGTAATTATGGTAGCCTAACTGTCAACAGAAGCAGGAAATTGACACTTTCTATTAATAGAGTGTAAGTGCTATAAAAAAGCTAAAATTTCTCTTGGTCTCTTGGGCAGCACGTCGACGGCAGTTTCTCTGTGAAACCCCTGAAACAGAAGCAAATTGTAAGTTTGCTAGTGTTTCTTGTGTGTGTGTGTGTGTGTGTGTGTGTGTGTGTGTGTGTGTGTGTGTGTGTGTGTGTGTGTGTGTGTGTGTGTGTGTGTGTGTGTGTGTGTGTGTGTGTGTGTGTGTGTGTGTACTCTGTGATCATGTGTAATTTGAAGTCTCTGTGTGAATGGGGACACTCTCTCATCAGTTATGCAAGTTCTCCATGAATAACAGGTTTGGTAGATGTTTTAATGATTTTGTGCAACACTGACTGGAAGCTCGGTCCTAACACTCAATACAAAACTGCAAAAATGTTCCATGAAGTCTGTTCACATTGCCCTATGGCTGTGTGTGGTGAACCTCTGTTAAACATCAACCCTAGTTGTGGTGTCTGCTTCCTCACCCACTGACAAGATACGTCTGAATGGCAGAACACATGAGATTGTGTAATATAAGGGACCATAAACAGTGTTTGTGGTTAGTAAGCCCTCTGATGTGAGATCTCTGTTGTGATCTCTGTCGTGACCTCTGACCTTTGGTGATGTCGCCACACAGGTGGACCGGGTCAGCTACCTGCTGCAGGAGATCTATGGCATTGAGAATAAGAACAAGCAGGACAAGAAGGTCAGCTCTCTTTCATACTGCACATGTGCTCTGGTTATGCACAAAACCCTCAACAGAAATAGGATTTTTTTTGTTTTCTGTAGGAGAAACTTGGAGGAAATTCCCCATGGTTTCCCCCTATACGGATACAATAAAATAAGCAAGACTATTCAAAGACCCATCGTTACTGCCACCAGACAGTCAAATAACATTTTGCTTCTGTAATTGTGTGTGTGTGTGTGTGTGTGTGTGTGTATGTATGGTGTGTGTGTGTGTGTGTGTGTGTGTGTGTGTTTGTGTGTGTGTGTTAAAGACCCCAGATGATGAGAACAGTGACAACAGCAGCGAGTGTGTGGTGTGCCTGTCGGACCTGCGGGACACAATCATCCTGCCCTGCCGACACCTGTGTCTGTGCAATGCCTGCGCCGACACGCTGCGCTACCAGGCCAATAACTGCCCTATCTGCCGCCTGCGTGAGTCACTGACCTCGTTTGTCTTTCCATGGCTTTATTACCTCTTCATTTTGGCATTGTTTTGATTGTTCCCATGGCTGCCAGCAGTCACTGTGGAAATGAGTTTGGGGAAATGGTGACCCCTTCTGTCTAAGATGGCATCAAGCGTGGAAACATTCAAACTAGCTTATGGAATCTATATACTGTTAATGTGTCAGCATGTGGTTGAGTGTAGATTTACAAAATAAACATAGTCTTACAGCTGTACATTATTTTGATTACTTCGTACCGCCCTTATCGAAGATATATTACTTCTAAAAGGCGCAGCATACACTGTTCCAGGATCAGTTAGTTAGTATACAAAAGGCCCTAATTGTTGAAACATTTATAATGCAACAAAGTTTTCTCTTCGTTTAGTTTTGTGAATGATCATCAGACCTTTGGTCTGTCAAACGTACAAATCAGAACATCCAAGACACTTTTAATTTCCTCAAAGGGTGTGGTAATTTGATATGTCTGATGAAGTGTCAAAGTTAACATTTAAACTCACCACCCAACCTATCCTTAGTCATAGTAGCTGTGTAGTAGCTGTACCGTGAAGGAGTTTGGAGCAAGCAGCTTTATCACCACCCCTATGGTATGGTAACAGCTTGTAACCGTTGGGAATTAACATTATTTGGACTTTTTTTATTAAACTGTTGTGTCATAGTTTAAATTGCCTCATATAAGTGGGGATTTACCTGAACGGACTTCCCAGTGGGAATAAAAGATGATGTACTCAGATCTCAGTGTATTTAACCTCCTTCCTTAACACTGAGAGCAGCTGTGTCAATATTCATGCGTCAATAATCTCCTTTGTCTCCAAAATGAGCGAGGAAGCATTTCTGCTCCAGCTCCTTCAAGGGAGATTGTGGCAGCTCAGTGTGTGTGTGTGGACGCGTGTGTGTGTGTGCATGCGTGTGTGTGTGTGTGTGTGTGTGTGTGTGTGTGTGTGTGTGTGTGTGTGTGTGTGTGTGTGTGTGTGTGCATCCAGGTTTTCCCCAGATGACCTTTCTCTTCCTCCACCCTGCCTTTCTCTCATCCCTCTCTTCTCCCTCTCTCCTCCCCTCGCTCCATCTGTCCGTCTGGTCCTCAGCGTTCAGGGCTCTGCTGCAGATCCGTGCGGTGAGGAAGAAGCCTGCAGGCTCTGTGTCTCCAGTGTCCTTCAGCCCAGTGCTCCCGCAGAGCACCGATCACAACAACGAACACTCGGTAACATTCTCTTCACCGCTTCCCTCTTTCTCTCACCCTCCCTTTCTTCTTCTGTCTCTTCCTCTCTTTCTCTCTCAACATCCCTTAAATACGCACATACAGTTAAAGAAACAAACACACACACATACACACTTTCAGATTTCTTTTCCTAACTTAGTCTCTTCCAATTTCTCTGTACCACACACAATTGAATTAAATACAGAGAGATGCCAATCCAGTATTAATATTGTCTCTGTCTGGTTACACACCTTGAATTTTAAGATGGTTCCTATCTCATGAGGAGATAAGTTCATCACGGTTGCAGCAGCACACACTGTTTTGTGCAGGAGGACAGTGTCCCTGTCCCCTCCTGTCTCCTCTTGTCCCCTCAGCACGCTCTCACAGACTTGCACAGACTTCTGCAGCGCTGCATAGGAGAGGTAACGTTCCTCTTTGATGAGGTTGTGCATCCGCACGACTCCCGACTCTCAAAAGGCACTCAACCATTAAACCACAGACTTCCAGACATCATTGTAGCTCCGCACCAACATCAAGAGGTGTCTGTTTCAGCGTGTCAGTGTGCTGTTGACAGAAAGCCCTTCCATAGCCTTGTTCTATAGCACATGTTGGAGTTAAACATAATGGAGGAAATTTGCATTATGGTTTTTTTATCCGTTCACAGTGCTCACAACTTTCCAAGCTGATGCAGTTGAGAAAAGGACTACACGATTGTTCACACCCATCGTTTTTAATTTTTTATTTTCAGGCTAACCAAACCACCACCTTTCTTGAAAAAAAATTGTTTCATAGGGGTAGAGCTTATCCAAATCACAGACCAAACAAGCACATCACTGAAATCACCGATTAAAATGAAAGTCTGACCTTCACCTGTCATTGATGCATCAGGAGTATGGTAGATATCTGAATGAACATCACAACTAATGTTTATCTCTCTCTGCCTCACTCAGCAGAGCTCCGATAACATCCCGCCGGGCTACGAGGCCATCTCCCTGCTGGAGGCGCTCAACGGCATCTCCTCCGTGCCCTCCTCCATCTCATCAGCCCCTCTGTACGGGGAGATCCAGTATCCCGGAGACGGCGGCGACCCCCTGTCTGTGAGCCGACCCCAGAGCATCGGCGATTTGACGGGAGACACGGCCATGCTGAAGAGCAAAGGCAGCAAGTCACCTGACAGGTAACCACACTTCCACGACATGTTACTCACATGCAGTGTAGGCATACACACTGAAACAACCAAGTGTTTTACACTACTAAATATTGACAGAAGTGTTTATACATACTGAAATATTCCAATAGGAAAACAAACGTGCATAAAATATCTACATGGAACTAGGCAGGGTTTCCCAAAGCCTTCTTAGCGCTATGTCATTCGTAATTCATTCCTTAAGCTGTACCTTAAGGTTTCGAGGTGTTTCCCATAACGTTGAGATACTTTCATAACATTGGTCTGGACCTCTCTTAGCTATACCTTAACACAGTTGTCAAGTAAAACAAAGTTTAGAGCCCAAAAATATTGTGTTAGTGTCTTGACGTATATACTGATTGTGATGTAAGACCAAGATATGTGTTGCATTACATTTCGTGCACAATAAATTAAAAGAAAATACACCAGTATAAATGAATTAGCCATTTCCTAATTGTGGATGCTAATCCATTGCGAATACAAATAATATCTAGCCTACAGTCTTTCTAATAATGATCACAATATGTAATAAACCACGTAAATCAAATCAACGAGGAGAAAGTTCTTGTAACTTATTTAGGGATGCCCTCTATGTGTTTGTTATTATGCAATACAGTCCTAATGTAGTGATGCAGAGGGTTTTGCCAAAGTAAGGTGGCTTACTATATGAGCAGACAGTTGATTGTGTCTAAAGTAAACAAATTCTGAATGAATGGTTAATGTTAGTTAAGAAATTTTGTGGCAATGGTATGGCAAAAAGGACCCATTTTAGGACCCGTATGGTGATGGATGATATGTGATAAGTTCTAGTTCTGTGAAACTGTGCCTGTAGTTGTGAACTTTAACTCTGCATACTAATGTGTCAACAGAGTGAGATATCTGGGTTTCCTAGCAACCACTCCTGTGTAGGCTATTGTATGTTTCCATTTTTGACAGACATATTCATGTTGTCAAGTGCCACGTGAAGAGGTGAAGTTGTCATGGTCGCATGGCTATCAGAGAACCCTCCTTGAAAATGTTCTGTTGTGTGCTCTTAATGGAAGTGGAACCACAGTAGCCAGAACTTCCTGTGTTCCTCTTCTGGGAAACCCAGAGCCTGTTTTGTATCTCAAACGGTTCTCTCTGGCTATGGGATCCTTTCACAGGAACAGAAGCTCTCCTCTCCTCTCCTCTCTCTCTTAGTTCTCCTGATGAGTTTTGTGAGTGTGCCTTTCCATGCTGCTCTGCAGGCTGGCTAGGCAGGCAGGTAGGCAGTTAGGTAGGCAGGTAGGCAGGCAGGCAGGTAGGTAGGCAGGCTGGCTCACCTCTGACTGTGTTCCCTCAGCTCCACGCGCTCCCCTTCCTCGCCCATCCAGGAGGAGGAGGACGAGGAGAGGCTTTCGGAGATGTCAGATGCGCGGCCCCACCCTCTGCTGCCCTGTTCTCCCGCCCCCACTGAGGTTAACACGCACGCACGCACGCACGCACACACACACACACACACACATATAGCCCATAATACCTAGGAATGGAGGTTTTGTGAATGAATAGTTCGCCCACCTATTTTAAACCCTAATGAATATTTCTTGTGATCCTAATGACACACTGAGCTGTTCAGCAGTGCAAGGGGCTCAGTCCGCTCTTGTTAACAGGGAAGGATCAAACCTAGAAATCAGTTGCTCCGGAATGTGTGAGGTTTCATTCCTGTCAGTGACCCCAGAAGATATGACACCAGCTCAGTATTTCCATCATTTGGACTCCATTCCTCACCGGTCACACTCACATCGCTGTCCTCTGTTCTGTTGCCTAGGTCACAGTTACCGAGGGGAGCCCAGAAGCGATCACCCCTAACTCAGGTGAGGCCCCAGACACAGTTCATTTCAGCAAGGGTACAGAACAGGGTTTAGGTTGCATTGGGTGTATATATCCACCACAGTAATGTTATTGCTGCTGATGATCCAGTTGGTGATCTCGAATGATTCACAGGCAAAGAATGAATTATCTTTAAAGATGGAGATGCTCCCCGTGTATTTGTGTTTCTCGTTTGAGCGATGAAGGTTAAATGCTGTATTAGGTCTTAATGGATTGCAGCAGAGCTTGGGATATGAAATTAATGTCTTAATGAGCCTGAAAATGGAATGAATCTGCAATGCAAATAATAATAAATAATCATCCTAATTTAAAATCACACATATTTTACTTTTACTTACGAGGGAAATATATGCAGTAACTCAAATATTGTAATATTTATTTTGCAAATGCGTTAAAGTTGAGTATATTAAGTCACAGATTATCCAAGCATATTTATTAATTTCACGGTTTCAGCAAAATTAGCATTCATTGCAATGGCTCATTAAATGCCTAAACGAAGTTATGCTCTTTATTGCTCCCATAACGTTAAGATCTTCTCAAAATGAACTCTAAACATAGTAAGACAGTTTAGTGTCAAGAAGGTTAATTAGCTGCAATTACACTTTCAATGTAATATTAGTGTTGTACACTCTTATTAGTGTCCATCCAGCCTATACATGCTAGGTGACAGCATAGCTATTTCTAGGACCCTCTGAGTAAAACATACTGTGAGGTGTTAGTGTATCTGGCTAGAATGACTTTTCTTATCTCTGTTGAAGTAGAGAGACCTAACAAACACAGGTTGGTCCTGTGTTGCAGTGAACTGATCGCTACAGTAATATGGTGCCAACAGCAGATAACTTGGTCATCCGTTGATTCCTCTATCTCAGTCACCAAGTGATGATTTTCTCTTTCTCTCTTTCTTTCTCTCTCTCTCTCCCTCTCTCTCTCTCTCTCTCTATGTGTCTCTCTCTCAGACGGCTGTTCTCTGGTCCACTCGGTCAGTGACGTTCTGCAGGGGTGTCACAGCGAGCGCAGTAGCCTGACCCGCACTGAGAGCACCCCCTCCACGGAGCTTGCCCTGCCTGGTGAGACCCCCAGCCTGGGATATCCATCCACACCATCCATTCATCCATTTCCAAATAGCTTCGTTGTTGTTTGTTTACCCTCTAGAATTGCATGGGGACACTTGTGTTTTTCTTACACTAAAGGCCACATATGTCTCATTTATGAACTCACAACATAATGCAACAGTTTAGTTTGAAAGAACAAATCTTGAAAATCTTGTTTGGAAGAATGGCAAAGAGATTTGCAGAAGTCTTTCCAGTGCAGTTGGTGAAGCCATCTAACCTAGCATAGCGCTACTCCATATGTAAACGCATACATGATCAGTCAGCTTCTTATCAACTTGGCATTTCACAGGAAAACACAAAACAATTGAAAAAAAAATTGTATTCAGCTCACCCTGGAGTTGCTGTGGCTGCGGCCATTATGGGCACATACAACAAACTCTCACAGACTAGCTAAACTAGCTCAGTTTGTAGTTGGATAACAGTGCTGATGACACAAAGGGGAATGCTAGGCTAACCAGAAACAGTCAACTCTAGCATTTAGCATTTAGGTTGTCAGTAGACGGTGCAAGGGGTATCACTTTAATGCTCTCCCTCTGTGCTCATGTCAAGACAGGCTACCATGTGCCATGCATGTGTTGTAGGCATGATCTCTATTTTTGCGTGTGTATTGCTTGTCTTTGTGCCTCACTGACCCCATGCCTACTAACAAGTTTGAAACTTCTTGTTGTGAGCTACTACAGTTCTACCTCTGTGTGAAGAATCAGTCCAAACGCCTCAGCGACTAAATATCATTGTTGACAGTGGTTTTTAGTGGCTAAAGTGCTTGACTGATGGATTGATTGATTGGTTTGGTCTGCTCTGTCTGCTAACCCTCTCTGTGTTCTCTGCCTGACCTCGGCTCCTCTGAACTCACTCAGATCCTGAGTCCAGCTCCCCTGCTGTTGAGGAGTGACTCTGGTAGGTCCAGGTTTTTCCTCTCCTCCCTCACCTTTCCTCCTGCTGGAGCTTGGGAGAATGGCACCTTCATGACCCCTCTAATCATCTTTACCCGCTGCCCTTTGAATCATAAGTAAAAAACAAACAAACATGTGAATGTGGAAAGTGTGAATCTTTGTGGGATATTAAATTTGCCTCTGTTGATTTCTGGAGGTGTCTGGTGGTGGTTCTGTCCTGTAAGTTTACTCAGCATCCTTGTAGGAGAAATTCCCGCCGTTTATAGTTCACTCCATGTTCATTTGGAAATCCAGATTAACTGTTGAAATACACCATTACACTTAGTAGCATCAGCAACTGAATAATTCAGCAGAAATGCGTTTAATTCTCCTAATGTGGTACCCTAGCACCCTCATCTGTCTAAACTTGGTTCTGCTGTCTGCACTCTTCCTGTAAGCATTCAGCTCACATCCATCTCTCTCTGACCCCTCCTGTCCCCCCTTGCATCTCCTCGCACCTCCTTGCTCCTCCTCGCACCTCCTCTGCAGGCTCGTCTGACTCCATGGAGAGCTTGAAGAGCCGCAGCACCAGCAGCTCCAGCCAGCCCCTGCTCTGCGTCCCCAGCTCCCTGCGCCTGGAGGACGAACGCCTCACCCCCTAGAAAAGGACCCTCTCTCTGTCTCGTCTCACCCCCACCCCCAGAAACACCGGGCCAACTGTCCCTCTCCTGAAGCGACCCTCCACTCGTGTGGCAGTGGTCACCAATGGCATCTTGAAGGCCTTAGGTCCTGATGTATGTTTGTGCACTTTCAGTTCCACACTTTGAAAAACATTTCAGAGATATTGTCAAATTGACACTAAAAAAATGACACAAGAGAATCTCTTTGACCCATCATAGGAGATTAGTCTTGTCGTTGGCCCTTTCACGCATAACAAATGCTTCAGTAAATGATGGCCTTTGTGTGCATTGAAAATGGTAGCAATGAATATCTAGGTTATGCTTCATTGCCTGTCTTCTGATACGTACCAGAACATTAGTCTTGTAGTGTTACGTAATCACAGATTCGCAGTATCCCCAATTTTCAAAACTCTGAGCTTTTTAAAAAACTATAAACCTGCTGTGAGCAGCATTAGCATCCTTTTCATCATTTCAGACTTGGGCACTCTAGTAGTTCACCCTCTACTTCTGATGCACATGGGAGAACTGGCAGGCAAAGATGCCTTCCTTTGTATGCTTCCTGATTGGCTAATACAATGTTGAAATGTTGATTGCTGATTACAGCCACATAGACTTATGTGAAGGCAGTTGGCATAAATATATAAATATATTTTTCAAAACATCATAGCTTAAAGCAGCTTTACAATATCAGAATTAAGACAATCTATCTGTATGACAGCCAGTACCCCAAACATCTAACTGCACCTGGCCACTGTCCAATCACCCACGCTGTGGCCTTTAAAACAGTCCTGAAGTTGGTCTTTCACTTCTACATTTGGGGGGCTACACTTAATCATGACTACATTTCTGTGAATCATACAATACAACAGAACTAGACAGGAATATATGTGTGTGACCGTGTGATGTATACTTCTCCATCCTGACTCCAAATCAAAACATGGCCTCGTCCACCAGACAAGCAGAATATTCTCTTAAGAGCATCTTCGGTATTCAGTCCAGCACTTAGACTTGTCATGCCTTCTAAATGTTGATTTGTGATTGTCAGCGGTAGTTTCTAGAAGGTGTAGACCTTTAAACCTAAACTTGTGTATTCACCCTCTCCTCTCCTGTGTGTTCTCGTGTGAGTAGATCAGCATTGTGGCATTATCCCTTTAACGTTCCGATGCAGTGACACTCCTCTGTATACCTGTGCCTTATAGTGCAGTGGCTTTTTTCTGTTACTGTTATCAAGAGACCTGTTGTTTGTGTGGGAACATCAATGTTTTGTTTTGTTTTTTAAGTTTTGAAGTGCACCTGAATTCATTCCATTGAATTGATGATAATTAATTTTGCGAAGTGATATTTGAGAATGTGATTTTATTTCTGGTTTGCGTTATGTTTACTTTTACTTTACTTAATTTTCATCCTCAGAGTTTCCTGCAGTCTCTGTAATGTTATATATCCTGTACTCAGCCTGACAACTCTCTGTATACGTTTCTGTATCGTCATTATTGGTACAAAAGTGATCCAAGTCTACTCTTACCATTGTCTTATCAAAGCTTTTACCAATGTCACTTTGAAGAGAAATGCTCTGAAGAGAGATTTATTTTAGCAGCTTATCTTTATTACACTAAGACCAGAGAACTATGACTGAAAGGAAACACCAACCGGTGCAATACATTTCTAGAAAAAAACTATAGGTTTCTTTGTGGAATCGGTTTGTAAAATATCCCCAAAAATACAGTTGCCAGTAAAACATTTAATACCAGACTTTTGTTGAATTAATTATAAATGGTTGTTTCATCTTCATTTACCTTACAATAATAGACAAACACAATCTGCTTAAAATAGTAATAAACTACAGACGTCAGCTTTTGGAAAGACTATCTTAACCCTTTGTTTTCAATAACTCGGAGGCCCTTCTTTTAGCAGCAGTAATCGCACAGTCAGCATTTCCTGTCGCTGCTGATCAGAGGTGTGTGATGTTTAAGATGGAGGTTGTAGGTGGAGGAGTTCCATTACAGATACCGTGTTGTCCAGACAGACAGGACAATCACATGTTTGGAAGAAGACCAATATACAGTAACACCAAAAAGCCATTCCAATTATGAAACATGTCCTCTACAAAACAGGGCATTGCTGCCACAGGATCTGTATAAGTTGTATTCTTCAGGCAGGTTTTCTGTAAGTGGAGTTGAATTAGGTTAGAGGAGAAGACAATAATCGGAAATGTGCAAGTAAATTAACCACAGAATGGCTTCAACGTAAAACATCAGTGTAACTCAAAGAATCATAGATGTACGAATCCTAAGATTCAACTGGACTTTTGGTCTTTTATTGTGTTTTTAAGGAGGACTGGACTAAAATTGTCAAACAGATGTGGCAGTGTCAACAGTTATCAACAACTGTAAGAAATGAGGTTACTGCTGTAATAGGAGTCTGAGCCAGTTACTAAATCCAAGGGTTTATATACTTTCCCCGCGATGGACTGCAGATGCTTCTACAGTTTATCCAGTTGAGTCGCAGTAGGATGTTTGTTTTTTGTAGTGTTTTAGATTAGGGTAACAGTCCGTTATGATTTGTGATTGGCCTAATAAATGCACACAAAAAAGGTCCAAAAACGTCATTTTTCAGCTGTTGATAGACCTTAGATTGTTTTTTAAAAGTAATAACATGAAATGCTCTCTTACCTCACTGAATAGCAGCTACAGATCAGGACAGGATATTTTGTGTACCGGATTACGGATGGATAATAAAGATATTTTATTGAACGATCATTTGAATCATTATCCAGGCTTACAGCCACAAGGTGGCAGTACTCGCACCGCAAAGGAGTACCTGATAGGGTCCCCCCCCCCCTTTAAACTTGAGAAGTTGGTTTTACTGTCTTACTCCATTTATACACAGCCGTCTATAGTTATGTATGGTGAAACTACTCTTCTACAGTTAAAGTCATATTTTAACGGACGCACATGTGTAATGTTTTTACTGTCCTTGAAATGTCAATAAAGTCTTAAAACGCAAAAATAAATTACATTTTGCATTTCATTCTCAGTCATATTAGGTTGGTGAGGGAAATAAGTCCTTTAATATAGTCACGCCAAGACAACAACTTGACATTTTAACCATAGCGGTTAGGTCGATGTCTTCATTAGTATCATAGACTTAAAACGTGCCACAGGTCAAAAGGCGTTCTGTAGCGGGACGTGTGGCGCGGGTTCCCCGCGGGAGAGCGCCTTTTCTCGCTGCCGAGCGCGCCATAGGCTCTGTATTGATGTTCAGTTGAGCGCTTTTGTTTTGGGCTGTTTGGCAAGGACAAAAAATGCATTGTCTCCATTGTGTGTACAACTATACGTTAAGAGATTAGTGTGACCATGGGTTGATTATGCCTTGAGAAAGTATGGAATTTATTGAATCGTATTAGACATTCATGTTTATTAATATTAACTACACGCGCAAGGCTCTTTGTAGAATGTGCCACCTTTGATCCAAAGTTACTTGTCACATCGCTGCTGCTCTGAATTAAAACTCGGACGACTTTCACTCGATACAAGAAAAAAATATACCTGAAGCATGATGGTTTATAACTAGAAAATATACTGTAAGTGAGCAGCATTTCTACTAATCAAAGCATTTAACGTTTAATGCTGCCTGATTATATTGCACATTCTTTAACGATGGGCAATCTATTTTCCACCCATGACAATCCTATCAAAATAAGCTGCCCTGAATTCTTCTTCAAAAGGCCTAACTCCCGGAAAAAAAATGTTAAGTTCTTCGGTTTCTCGCTCATGAACACTTTCATATTGCTATAGGTTGTAGACACTCCCAATGTAGCCTTGTGCGGAGGATAGGCCTACGTAGAACCTGGTTACCAGAGAGCCAATCAGATGGCTGCAAAATGTTTAAAGGACCATTATGTACAAGCCA
The DNA here is from genome assembly GCF_900700415.2 of Clupea harengus. Lineage (NCBI taxonomy): Eukaryota > Metazoa > Chordata > Actinopteri > Clupeiformes > Clupeidae > Clupea > Clupea harengus. The sequence goes on along the minus strand of NC_045174.1, from coordinate 11,096,609 downwards.
AGGGCATCGTAAGTCTACGCTACAAGGCATTCGTCGTCAGTCCTGTTAGGTAACTCAAGGATGTAGTTCAGATTTTCAGCACTTTTTTCCTTTAAAGCGGGGACTGGAATAGATTCGGGACCGAAGTGGTTTGGACTATATTGTTCTCCTCTCTTGATGCGCGCAGCTGTGAGGTATCCTTCATCCACTTGTTGCTTGAGCCCCGTATCCAACAACTGTTCATCTAAGGTTTACCCAACTCTTCCGTCAATTTGGGTAGGCTGAAAGTATTCAAAAAAGAATTGTCCTTTATGGAAATTATATAGGTTTTTCGTTTAAAAAAAATTCAATCAATTCAACAAAAACAACTGTTAAAGTTTTATAAATAACGGATAAAATAGCCTGGATATTGAATGTCTTTGTCGCTGGGGAGATTCGTCTGAGATTACTTTTTATCATTGTAGTCATTCAAGTAGGCTATTCGTATTTTTTTAGATTAGAGTGAGTGAAGAATCGAAGCTGTTTTCTGCAAGATGCCCGTGTTGATGAGTCCGGATATTGCCACGAAGTTTAAAGAAAAATGGATGCTGCTCCATCCAGAGGACAGAGACAACATCAACGGTGCGGTGACACTGGACGATAGCCTGACTAGTTTGCACTGGCTTCAAAATTTTTCTATCCTGAGCGCAAACCCAGAGAAAGGTCCCAGCTCCGGCTGTCACCCGGCTCACATCTACTACAACAAACACCTACCTCTGTGGGGCACGGACTCTCCCTCCAGTCCTCCCGCCGGAGACACCGCGGCTACAGGGATGCCGCAAACTCCCGGAACCTCTTGCAGCCACTCAGCCACCACAAACAGTTACTCCCCTCCACAAGTAGGACCTTATTCCCATAACCACATAACGGCTCACATGAACCCGCCGGAGGAGATCGACTACAAGACGAACCGTCATGTAAAACCTCCGTACTCCTACGCAACACTCATCTGCATGTCGATGCAAGCCAGCAAGAAGATCAAAATTACCCTCTCTGAAATCTACAGTTGGATCACGGAGAATTTCTGTTATTACCGACACGCAGAACCCAGTTGGCAGGTAAGGACACCATAGATGATAATTTATTAGTGTTACGATGGTTTAATAAGCAAGGATGAAATGTTTATGTTTATTTGTAGCCAATGGAAACATCCCTATAAACCAGTAACGTAACGTCAGTAGGACAATGATAATATTTCTTGAAATTGTAATAAATATTTAGGCTATTTAGGTTTTTAGGCTACACCTGTTGTGTACCAGTGCAACAGGTGAAGTGCCAATGTTCCAGTGGGAGTTCTCAGAGAGACCAGAGGGTTTTTTGTTTGCTGTTGTTTTAGTTTTTGTACACATACTACCGTGATGCACTTAAATTAGTTAATTATTACATTAAATTAGAGAGGAAAAATGAATGACTGTAAACCCCTTACAAAATGTACATGGCAAACGTTTTATCTTCACTGCTTTCATGATTTTGGCTTGACAGCTTAAATGAAAAGTCAGAGGGTAGTTAAGATGATTTTATCGGTATGGTACAGGCCTGCAAATGAGAATGTGTGTGTTCCCTGTACGTGTATCTCAGTGTGTGTGTGTGTGTGTGTGTGTGTGTGTGTGTGTGTGTGTGTTTGTCAGAGAGTGAGTGAGTGGGAGAGAAAGAAGTCTGCCTGTCAAGAGGGAAGCTCCATTAGTGCGAGTCTCTTCTGGGAGGGCCGTCGGCAGTCAGGCACAGCTGATCGTGTTTGAAATGCACAGGGCTGCATTACTCAAAAGCCTCATTAACAGCATTTGCTCTCTGCATACACACAACACAACACTGCCCCCTCCCCCTTTCCCCTCTACCCCCCTCCCTCCTGCAGTGCATCTTTACTCCTCAGTGTCAGAACGCTCTCTCTCCTCTCACACACACACACACACACACACACACACACACACACACACACACACACACACAGCTCTGATGAAAGAGGACACCACTGCTATACGCCACAATGATGTCTCACTGAAACCTGTTACCATTCGAGATGTGACCTTTCAGCGTCGTCCTCTCGGCAGGCTTCAGCTTCATGCTCATTGTGATGTTAAACCCCATTTCAACCAACGGGGTGAAAATACACCTGTGATATTCCCTTAACCGAGTCACACAAAAAGGATCATTTAAGAGCACTCTGGTGCCTTGGATGAATCAATTGGGATTATATAAAAGGGAGGGAAAAAAGCTTCACGTTAAGATGTATCCTTCTATTGCACCTGTTTACACTCATCCCTGTCCCTGCATGGCTGAGCGGGAGCTATTCTGTGTCCCTGGCAGTGTCTTATCATTTATTTAAACAGGCCCTACTAGAGCGCTGCCTCGCTGGGGGAGGATTCAAGCGTAATTTGTTTGTCAGGCAGAACACACGGGAGGCAGGCCAGGGAGAGATAGGACGCCATCGAAAACAATGGGAACACTCACAGGGTTTCTCCTCCGTGGATCAGTGCTCTGGGTCTGTGTCTTAGCTTAGGAGAGAGGTGCTGCAGGGCTTATTTTTTCAAGCCCAGATGCCTTCATTCGGGAACTGTTGCTCAAAATGTTTTGCAAATTATGGTCATGATGGCTGAAGTGCTGGTCAAATGAAAGACTGGATGAAATTAATTAAATGAAGGACAAGCTCCAAGCCTGCCAACCTGGCCAGAAATTGCGATTGAACAGATTGTAGCTGAATAGGTAGCTTAATGACTGGGTTTTCATGTAGAAAATAGAATTGAAAAGCCTTTATTGTTATTGTATTTGCATACAATGACATTTTTAGTCTAAAAAAAATTTCTTTTTTATTCAATGTTTCCCCTTTCTAGAATTCCATTCGCCACAACTTGTCCTTGAACAAGTGTTTCATGAAGGTCCCGCGGCAGAAGGACGAGCCGGGGAAAGGAGGCTTCTGGCAGATCGACCCCCAGTATGCCGACATGTTCGTCAACGGCGTCTTCAAGCGGCGGCGAATGCCCGCCACAAACTTCAACCCCCAGAGGAAGCTCCAGTCTTCCTTAGCACCCTCCTCCTGTTGTCAGGCTGGCCAGACCAACCCGCACCTTGGCATGGCTTTCTACCAGGGGACTGGCATGGGCCACAAACGCAAACAGGTGCTGCCCAAGCGCGGCGGAAAGCTGGCACGGGTGCCCAAGTCACCGCTGCTGGCCTCCGAAGCCAAGGGCGCAGATGTGCTCCGTGGGGACTTCGACCTGGCCTCGGTGTTCGATGATGTCCTCAGCGGCAATGGAAGCACGTTTGAGGACCTGGACATCAACACGGCACTGAGCTCGCTGGCCTGTGAGATGGAGCTGTCGCCCCAGGGGCAGCACACGGTGGCCCGGGGGAAGTGGTACGGCAGCGAGGACGAGCAGGCATGCGCCTACCTGGAGGCCAGCAGCATGATAGGAGACTTCCAGCATCAGCATCAACAGCAGCAGCAACTACAGCAGCAGCAGCAGCAGCTGCAGCATCAGCAGCATCTACAGTCCCATCCACTCTACTACGAGGGCATGACTCTGTTCTCAGATCAGCAACAGATGCACCCGTGGGAGGAGATCAAGGAGGAGCCTCAGCCTGTCTCACTGTGCCTGGATCAGGGCTTTGGTTTCTCCGAGGGCTTCTTGTCAGAGATGCAGCTGTGGGAGAGAGCGGAGTCATATATGTAGCCCTGCATTCCCTAAATAGGTCATGTGACAGGAAGTCAGTTGTCCGAATCATATCTCACCTCATCAGACATGCATTGTCTTTGCTGGTCTGAAGACCTACAGACTTTTGTTTTGCTACATTAGCATAATTATTCTTCATAAATATATGTAATGAAAAAAATTGTCATTTTGATTCTGTTTTTTTTTTACTTTTTCCATTTTTTTTTACTCAATCTATGCTGTATGTTTTGTGCTCTTTTTTTATGCTCGTTCAATAGGTTAAATGAGCTGTAGATCAATGTAGGTGAAGGACGATTATTACAGAAAATTACTTAGAAATGAGGCAAATTTCTTTATCCATTAATCAATTTTAATATATATATTCACTTGAGTTCATTATGAATCGTGGGGTCTGTCACGCTTTTGAAATCATACAACAGAACAAAAGGGAAGGAGGAGGCTGCCATAGACAAGCCATAAGGGAGCCATGCACAAGCACTTTGTCACAGAATTGGGGTGTGACTGCAGTATGAAGAGAAAACCTCCTATTTATTTTTTGACTCAAAAAACAAATTGATCGAGGCATGATGAAAGGAAGTGGTCTTTTTAAAAAAAATTCTATATCTCAATTTTGGATGATCTATAAAAGTCAATGACGAAGACTGTTATAAAATATAAATGGAATGGAACATTTAAAGACAGTGGTTCAGATTGTGATGTTATTGTACTTGAATGAAATGATCAACATTATAACTGAAGGTCTATGTTGAGAACACTTTTCATTGTCATATAATTTCCAATTCCATGCAATGTTATTGATTGCGGACATACTGCAGTGCCTTTGCATAATCACATTTGGTGCCAGTCAATGTTTTTGATATCAGTCATGTATAGGAGACACTCTTGACATCTCTGCAGTAAGTGATTGATTTTAAGTGCAGTTTTCTTCCTGTTCTACTTGCTTTGGTAAACAGTCAGTATGCAAATTATGAAAGATATTCTTCAAATCTGTCTTCTTGCTTCTAACCAGCCAAACATGCAACATTTGGAGGGTCATGGTGTTGAGGTTATAATGCCTATGTTTGTTAGAAAATGGTGGTTTGGTCTGAACATTTTTATATTGATATGCTGAAGAATGGCATGAAATGATTTAGTGTATGGGGAAATTTTGCAAAAAAAAATGTAATGATGCTTCAGTTACAGTGTAATTATCTGTGCAATAAATCCTTTGTGAACACATCATCACTGTGCTTACCTGTTCACCAACACGAACAGGGCTTCAGGCTCAGATCAATTCTGTAATAACAGATATTTTGCAAGTAAATACTAGAGATCAACATATGCTTGCAGTACTTATTAAACTGCATTTACACAATTAAATATATTAACTTTTAACCTCATCCTTAAGACTTTGCTGACATGGCTTAGGCTTCATAGCTGCCTGCGCTATCTCATCATGTCATTGAAAAAGTTTTCTGAAGTTGTTTGATTGTCACTCAATGCAATGAATAAAGTGGGTTAAGACACACATCCTCCTGACTTGTTTTGATTTATTTGCCTTCAACAAACTGCAATGCACTAAAGATAAGGCAGATACATTCAATGTAAATAGGGGCAGAACATATATTTACCTTAGATTGACAAACCTCCTGAGGGCACAAAGTGTGTTTACACTCATCTGTCCCTAAGTGTCACCATGATGAGGAACACAGAGATTACCATCTCCATTTCATCCTACACTATATACCTTTACACATGTGCACCTGTTTATCATTCGGAGGCAAACACTGATTCATCTTCCCTGGTCTAGAGGCCGGTTGCTTATTGACAGAATGGGGTGGAGGTATGCATCAGGCTGGTCTGGACTTGCCTGATGTCGTCAGCTGTGCGTTATTGGATGTGTTATTAAGGGTGCACGTGGTGATGTTTGGCTTCTCTCGCCTCCCCCCCTCCTCCTCTCCTCTTGGCCCTGGACGCTGAGCCGGGGCCCGAAGTGCCGGAGAGAAGTGGTGTGAACACGTCTCACGCGTAGGCTTGCTTTGATGCCATCGGCTGCCCTCGGCAGGGCGGACTTTTACAGACAGTCTCTGGTACAGGAATGTGTGCTGATCGCTCTCAAGAATGCGGCAGCACTCGGCACCAGATTCGCTATTTGATTCAAGGGCATTAACACAGCTTCTCTTTTTCCTCATCCTCCTAGAGTGAGCTCGCAGCCACTCCAGCAGAGCTGCCTAAACCTTTTACACGACACTGTGTTTATGAACAGCTAAGTTCATGAGTGAAATCTCTTTTTAATTGAAAAGGTGGAAAAAAGGAGATTATTCCAAATCAAAGGTTTCTGCCCTGTTTCTGACTTGGGGGGGTGGGAGGGTGTGTATGTGTGTGTGTGTGTGTGTGTGTGTGTGTGTGTGTGTATGAAGACTCAGCAGCAGCCGTGAAATAACTCACATTCCACAAGCATCAGGGACAAGGGAGGGGGAGTGATGAAGCCAGACTCAACACCAGGGAGCCTCCAAGGCAACAAACGCACTCAACAAACCCCATAATGGAAGACAATCAAGAAAGAAATTAGTCCAGGACTGGTTATAGATAGCAATTGGTCATGTACAGCATGACACCACCAGCCTGTTTTGACCCAAGAGAGCATCCGGCTTTCCAGTTCCAGTACTACCACAGACAGCGGTGTTTGAGTTAGTGTTTATAGGAGGGGTGGCATCCGACAGAGGCAGGGAGGCAGAGAAGATCAGACGCGTTCCTGTAGCACATGTGAGGGATGAGAGGGTCCACTGAGATGGAGGTGTGGGAGTGGAGGACAGGAGAGAGAGGGGGTGATGAAGGGCTCTTCAGGGAGACGGCTGGTGTGGAGGTGGCACAGCGAGGCATCCTTGGCTGTGGAGATAGCATTATCTCCCAGGAGTCAGAAGCACAGTGCTGAGTGTGTGTGTGTGTGTGTGTGTGTGTGTGTGTGTGTGTGTGTGTGTGTGTGTGTATGTGTGTGTGTGTGTGTGTGTGTGTATGTGTGTGTGTGTGTGTGTGTGTGTGTCTGAGGGAGAGAAAAATGGTACCTTTTGTAGTGTCTACTTATGTTATGTGAGTTAAAATGGCCATGTTTGCAGGTGTGTTAGTGAATGTGTTTTGTGTGTGTGTGTGTGTGTGTGTGTGTGTTTGAG